>NW_026262996.1:1648215-1977858 GCF_947179515.1 Apodemus sylvaticus
TTACAATTGTTTCCTTTTTAATACTGCTAATTCTTAATTTTTACAATTGTTTATGCAAATGTAATTCAAATTTAAAAAAGATATGTTCTCTAAATGACTGTCCTCTTGGATATCTAAGAGCTAATTCAAAGGCTAGAGAGACAGCCATGGGTGCTGGGAGCTGAACTCTTGTATTTTATGGTTATAAGCCTAGAGATATGGCTCAGCCATTAAAGGATAGGCCCTCATTCATGGAGCATGGGAGGGAACTCGGATCCCAGTGACCACATGGTGGTTCACAACCACCTATGATAAGGTCTGACACCCTCTTCTGGCATGTCTAAAGACAGCTACAATATACTTATATATAATTAATCTTTTAAAAGGTGCCTGGACAAGACCTCATAAGGCAAGGCACATAAATTTGTATCCCAGACAAGCTATATAGAAACAATCGGATATTCAAGCATATTATTTATATCATCAAAAGGATAATGACTTAAATAATTTTGTATTTTTGTGCACATCAAATTATAAAGATTTGTTCTTGGTGTCCTCAATTTCTACCTCTACCACATAATGGTGTTAATTCTGGAGGACTTTATTAACTATTACAGATAAATGATACTCATTTCTAATTTAGAAAATTAAAATATGTGCATGTGACTGATTCATTTTTAGGCTTTCTAGTTGCAACTGCTCTAGCAAAAAGCAACTGGGAATGCTATGTTTATTTTCTATAATTACATAATTATTGCCTATGTTATGCAATATGCTTGGTGTTCCAACTTGGTTTGGAACAAACAATGGTACTGGCAATTTAATGAATAAAGGTTATTCATTTGAGATGTCTTTGGCAATTTGATTGTTATCCTCAAGGAAGAGGTAATATAAAACAGTTTTTAAAAAACAAAACAATATCTTCTTAAAAAAGAAAAGAGAGAGGAAAATTTATCCCCATGCATATCATTTTAATTATGCTTATATAGTTTTAAGAAAATTTTAAAATTTGGATGTCAAGGAACTCCTTGCTGAGTGTATTTGACATCCTATAATTAGGCATACTGATGCCTAGATGAAATGAAGGAATTCACTTATTGACATATGCCATGATCCTCACTTAACATTGGGGAAGAAGGCATGCCCCCTATGTTTTTTCCACGGAATGCTGCAGAAGCATGCTAGCTGCCAGAGTAATTGGTGTGGCATGCTGAAGATATGCTGACTGTGTGCTTGCTGAGTGCCCAGACAGTGATAACATAAGAACTATATTGGGTATATATTCTTAACTTACTTTAATTGATAAACATCCCAGATTAGATAAATTGCCTTGCTCAAAGCTTTTAGACTTTGTGAGACAGAACATGGAGACTGTTAAGTTAGCTTAGAAAAAAATGAATCTAAAGAGGAGTTATAATGACTCTTCTCTCCTTTAATGTGACTCAATGACTTAATGTAGACTCAACCATAGGCTGGTCTAGAAATAAATCCAATATTGGAGATTCCGATTATAAAGTTGGCTAATAATTATCTTCAGCCATTTGAGTTAATTTAAAATATAGTCTCCACTTTTCCTGTGAAGTAACAGCTTATCTCTTGATACACAAGGCTACCTCTCCCACCCCAGAGGCCAAGCTTTGTGTCTTTAAGTTGCTAATTTGTGGCCCAAGGAGCTTGGAAGGAGAGAAGCCCCGAGGCTATATTTGGTGCCTGCCAGGGACCGAAAAGGATCACTAGGTACTGTACCACCCTGAGCTTTAGATTTCTGGTGGTGCAAACTGCCAGGGGTCTGCCTGCACTCAGGAACTGAGCATGTAGGCGGGTTTTGTCTGCCAGCCCACCTGGCTTGGGGCCCTTGTCCTGCCCAGGGAGCTTGGAAGGACAGAAGCCCCTCAGCCACATTTGCTGCCTGCCAGGGACGGAAAAGGATCACTAGGTACTGTACCACCCTGAGCTTTAGATTTCTGGTGGTGCAAACCGCCAGGGGTCTGCCTGCACTCAGGAACTGAGCATGTAGGTGGGTTTTGTCTGCCAGCCCACCGGGCCCGTGTCCTGCTCAGGAAGCTGTGGAAGAAGAGAAGCCCCGCAGCCATATTTGCTGTCTGCAGGGACACAAAAGGATCACTAGGTACTGTATCACCCTGAGCTTTAGATTTCTGGTGGTGCAAACCGCCAGGGGTCTGCCTGCACTCAGGAACTGAGCACATAGGCAGTTTATCTGCAGGCCAGTCCGTCGCAGGACCTGTGTCCTATGTGAGAATCAACAGAGGGAGTGACCCCCATCACAACTTCTTCCCTCCATAATAGAGCAGACAGAGAACACCTGGTTGACCTTGATAACCTAAGTATAAGTATAACATTGCTTGACGCAAGATTGAGAAGGGCTCCAAAGGCACAAAAGAGGAAGTCAGCATATCAGTAATCTGTGCCAGAAGAAACCCAGTCATCCAGTGTTGCAGAGATAACCTTAAAGAGCCACAGTAGGTTGAAGCACCAGTCAGTGACAATAAGATCATCTAACACCTGGGAGAACCAGATGGCTAAAGGCAAATGTAGGAACATTACTAACAGAAACCAAGGCATTATGGCAGCATCTGAACCCAATTCTCCAACATTAGCAAGTCCTGAATACCCCAACACACCAGAAAAACAAGATTTGGATTCAAAATCACTGGTCATGATGCTGGCACAGGAACACATGAAGGACATTCTTAAAGAAATTCAGGAGAAAATGGATAAAAAATTAGAAGCCCTTACAAGGGAAACACAAAAATCATTGAAAGAAATTCAGGAGAATACAAAAGCCAATTAGGAGGAAATGCAAAAATCACTTAAAGAAATACAGGAGAACTTTGATCAACAGGCAGAAGTCATGATAGAGGAAACACAAAAATCTCTTAAATAATTACAGGAAAACACAAACATGCAAATGACAGAGCTGAGAAACTTCCAGGATCTAAAAACAGAAGTAGAAACAACTAAGAAAGCACAAAGGGAGACAACTTTGGAGATAGAAAATCTTGGGAAGAAATCAGGGACCATAGACGGAAATATCAACAACAGAATACAAGAGATAGAAGAAAGAATCTCAGATGCTGAAGATACCATAGAAACCATGGACGCAACAGTTAAAGAAAATGCAAAATGCAAAAAGCTTGTAACCCAAAATATCCAGGAAATCCAGGACACAATGAGAAAGCCAAATGTAAGGATTATAGGCATTGATGAGAGTGAAGATTTACAAGTTACAGGGCCAGCAAATATCTTCAAGAAAATTATGGAAGAAAACTTCCCTAACCTAAAAAGAGAGATGCCCATGAATATACAAGAAGCCTACAGAACTCCAAACAGACTGGATCAGAACAGAAATACCTCCTGTCACATAATAATCAAAACCCCAAATGTACTAAACAAAGAAAGAATATTAAAGGCAGTAATAGAAGAAGGCCAAGTAACATATAAAGGAAGACCTATCAGAATTACACCAGATTTCTCACCAGAGACCATGAAAGCTAGAAGATCCTGGGCAGAGCTCATGCAGACTCTAAGAGAATGCAAATGCCAGCCAAGACTACTATACCCATCGAAACTCTCAATTACTATATATGGAGAAACCAAGATATTCCATGACAAAACCAAATTTACACAATATTTTTCTACAAACCCAGTCCTACAAAGGATAATAGGGGGGAAACACCATTACAACGAAGGAAACTATACCCTGGAAAGAGTAGGATATTAAGCTTCTTTCATCAAACACAAAGAAGATAGCCACACACGTATAAAATTAAAATAAAAAATGATAGGAAGCAATAACCACTACTCCTTGATATCTCTTAACATCAATGGACTCAATTCCCCAATACAAAAACATAGACTAGCAGACTGGTTATGTAAACAGGACACTACATTTTGCTGCATACAGGAAACACACCTCAGTTTCAAAGACAAAAACTACCTTAGAGTAAAAGTCTGGAAGATAATTCTACAAGAAAATGGTCCCAGGAAACAAGCCGGAGTTGCCATTCTAATTTCATATAAAATTGATTTCCAACCTAATGTCATCAAAAGAGACATGGAAGGTCACTACTTGCTGGTCAAAGGAAAAATCCAACAAGAAGAACTCTCAATCCTGAACATATATGCCCCAAACACAAGGGTGCCCTCATTCTTAAAAGAAACTTTACTAAAGCTCAAAGTACACATTGCACGTAACACAATAATTGTGGGTGACTTCAACACTCCACTCTCCTCAATGGACCGAGCAGGAAAACAGAAACTAAACAGGGAGACAATGGAACTAATTGAAGCTTTGAACCAATTGGAGTTAACAGATATATATATATAGAACTATTTATCCCAAAGCAAAAGAATATACCATTTTCTCAGCACCTCATGGTACCTTCTCCAAAAGAGATCATATAGTTGGTCACAAGACAGACCTCAACAAATATAAGAAGATCGAAATAATCCCATGCTTCCTATCAGATCACTATGGAGTAAAAGCGGTCTGTAGTAACGGTAAAAACAGCATAAAGTCCACATACACATGGAAACTGAACAATACTCTACTCTATGATACCTTGGTCAAGGAAGAAATAAAGAAAGAAATCAAAGATTTCTTAGAATTTAATGAGAATGAAGGCACAACATACACAAATCTATGGGACACAATGAAAGCAGGGCTAAGAGGAAAACTCATAGCTTTGAGTGCCTCCAAAAAGAAATTTGAGAGAGCATACACTAGAAGATTAGGGGAACAACTGAAATCCCTGGAACAAGAAGAAGCTAATTCACCCAGAAGGAGAAGAAGACAGGAAATCATCAAACTCAGGGCTGAAATCAATCAAGTAGAAACCAAGAGAACCATACAAAGAATCAACAAGACCAAAAGCTGGTTTTTGAGAAAATCAACAAGATAGATAAACCCTTAGCCAGACTAACCAAAGGGCACAGAGAAAGTATCCAAATTAACAAAATTAGAAATGAAAAAGGAGATATTACAACAGAAACCGAGGAAATTAAAAAAAATCATCAGATCCTACTATAAAAACCTGTACTCAACACAACTGGAGAATCTGGAGGAAATGGACAATTTCCTTGACAGATACAAATTACCAAAATTAAACCAGGATCAAATAGACCATCTAAACAGACCCATAACCCCTAAAGAAATAGAAGGGTTCATAGATAGCCTTCCGACCGAAAAAGCACAGGACCAGATGGCTTCAGTGCAGAATTCTACAGACCTTCAAAGAAGACTTAACACCAATACTCTTCAAACTTTTCACCAATTAGAAACAGAAGGAACACTACCCAACTCCTTTTTCGAAGCCACTATTAAGCTGATACCAAAACCACACAAAATTCCAACTAAGAAAGAGAATTTCAGGCCAATTCCCCTTATGAATATCGATGCAAAAATACTAAATAAAATTCTTGCCCAACGAATCCAAGAATACATCAAAACGATCATCCACCATGATCAAGTAGGCTTCATCCTAGGGATGCAGGGATGGTTCAATATTAGGAAATCCATAAACGCTATCCACTACATAAACAAACTCAAAGAAAAAAACACATGATCATTTCATTAGATGCTGAAAAAGCATTTGACAAAATTCAGCACCCTTTCATGCTAAAAGTCTTGGAAAGGACAGGAATTCAAGGCCCACATCTAAACATAGTGAAAGCAATATACAGCAAACCGGTAGCCAACATCAAACTAAATGGAGGGAAACTTGAAGCAATCCCAATAAAATCAGGGACTAGACAAGGTTGCCCCATCTCTCCATATCTTCAATATAGTTCTTGAAGTCCTAGCTAGAGCAATTAGACAACATAAGGAGGTCAAAGGGATACAAATTGGAAAGGAAGAAGTCAAACTATCACTATTTGCAGATGATATGATAGTATACTGAAGTGACCCTAAAAACTCTACTAGAGAACTCCTACAGCTGATAAACAACTTCAGCAAAGTGGCTGACTACAAAATCAACGCAAGCAAATCAGTAGCCTTTATATATTCAAAGGATAAGCAGACTGAGAAAGAAATTAGGGAAATGACCCCCTTCACAATAGCTACAAAAAGCATAAAGTATTTTGGGGTGACTCTAACCAAACAAGTGAAAGACCTATATGACAAGAACTTCAGAAATCTGCAGAAGGAAATCGAAGAAGATCTCAGAAAATGGAAAAATCTTCCATGCTCATGGATTGGCAGGATTAATATAGTTAAAATGGCCATCGTGCCAAAGGCAATCTACAGATTCAATGCTATCCCCATAAAAATCCCAACCCAGTTCGAAGAGCTAGAAAGAGCAATTCTCAGATTCATCTGGAATAACAAAAAACCCAGAATAGCTAAAACTATTCTAAAAGTAAAAGAACTTCCAAGGGATTCAGTATCCCAGACTTTAAACTCTACTGCAGAGTAATAGTGATAAAAACTGCATGGTATTGGTACAATATCAGGCAAGTGGATCAATGGAATAGGATTGAAGACCCAGAAATGAACGAACACCCCTATGGTTACTTGGTCTTCGACAAAGGAGCTGAAAGCATCCAGTGGAAAAAAGATAGTCTTTTCAACAAATGGTGCTGGTTCAACTGGACGTCAGCATGCAGAAGAATGTGAATCGATCCATTCTTATCTCCTTGTACCAAACTCAACTCCAAATGGATCAAGAACCTGCACATAAAACCTGATACACTGAAAATAATCGAAAAGAAACTGGGGAAGACCCTGGAGGACATGGGCACAGGGGAAAAGTTCCTGAATAGAACACCAATAGCTTATGCTCTAAGATCAAGAATTGACAAATGGGACCTCATAAAACTACAAAGTTTCTGTAAGGCAAAGGACACCGTCAAAAGGACAAAACGTCAACCAACAGACTGGAAAAGGATATTCACCAACCCTAAATCTGACAGAGGGCTAATATCTAATATATACAAAGAACTCAAGAGAGTAGAACCCAGAGAACCAAATAACCCCATTAAAAAGTGAGGTACGGAGCTAAACAAAGAATTTTCACATGAAGAACTTCGGAGAGCTGAGAAACACCTTAAGAAATGTTCAACATCATTAATCATTAGGGAAATGCAAATCAAAACAACCCTGGTATTTCACCTCACACCAGTCAGAATGGCTAAGGTCAAAAACTCAGGCGACATCAGGTATTGGCGAGGATGTGGAGAAAGAGGAATACTCCTCCACTGCTGGTGGGATTGCAAGATGGTGCAACCACTTTGGAAATCAGTCTGGCGGTTCCTCAGAAAACTGGGCATGTCACTTCCTGAGGACCCTGTTATACCACTCCTGGGCATATATCCAGAGGATTCTTTAGCATGCAATAATGACACATGCTCCACTATGTTCAAAGCAGCCCTATTTGTAGTAGGCAGAAGCTGGAAAGAACCTAAGTGTCCTTCAAAGGAGGTATGGATACAAAAAATGTGGTATATTTACACAATGGAGTACTATTCAGCCATTAGAAACAATGAATTCATGAAATTCTTAGACAAATGGATGGAGCTGGAGAACATCATACTAAGTGAGGTAACCCAGTCTCAAAAGATCAATCATGGTATGCACTCACTGATAAGTGGATATTAGCCTAGAAACTTTGAATACCCACGACATAATCCACAAATTAAATGATGTTCAAATAGAATGGGGGAGTGGCCCCTGGTTCTGGAAAGACTCAGTGCAAGAGTATAGGGGAATTCCAGAACAGGGAAATGGGAAGGCGTGGATGGAAGAACAGGTGGATGGAGGAGGGCTTATGGGACTTGCGGGGAGTGGGGACCCAGAAAAGGCGAAACCATTTGCCTTGTAAATGAAAATAAAATAAAATAAAATAAAATAAAATAAAATAAAATAAAATAAAATAAAATAAAATAAAATAAAATAAAATAAAATAATATCAAAAGAACAAAAAGTTATATCACTATTCCTTAATATCTCCTAACATCAGTGGACTCAATTCCCTAATAAAAAGACATAGACTAACAGAATGGATATATAAATAGGACCCTACATTTTGCCTAATATACGAAACATACCTCAGTATCAAAGACAAAATCTACCTTCGATTAAAAGGCTAGAAGACAATTTTACAAGCAAATGGTCTCAGGAAACAAGCTGTAGTAGCCATTCTAATATCAGATAAAATTGACTTTCAACCTAAAGTCATCAAAAGAGACACTGAGGGACACTTCTTACAGGTCAAAGGAAAAATCCACCAAGAACTCTCAATTCTGAACATCAGTGCACTAAATGCAAGGGCACACTCATTTGTAAAAGAGTCTTTACTATAGGGTTCTGTACCTACAGTCTAATGGTGGGTTCTCTGGAAGGAGAGATGGGAATAGGAACATGGTGGCAAGAGATACCACGTGGAGACAGACATGGCTTCTGGTTCAATTCTCAACCTTTAAGGCATCTCTACCAAGACAAAAAGGCAGACCAAGCCTCTCCCCCCAGACTGCAGGTTGAGTTCTGGGAAAGTCGTCTGGTGGTTCTTGGTTCCACTGCTCAGGCAGCTGGGTGGGTCACCTGCTTAATTCAGGAATTTGTAAACCTGGAGGAACACTGAACTTCACCTTCACTCTGAGCATTCTACCATAGGTAGAGCAGGATCCTGATTAGCATGGGATTCCCTGCTCAACAAAGGTTAGGAGAAGGTCACCTTGACCAATGTCAAGTTCATTTTGAGCACCCCAGTGTAGGATAAAAATTCCTGCTGTAACCTAGTTCCCTATGGTCGTTGGCCAATGTCAAGTTCCTACCATGTGGCATGACACCCCATTATGGTTCTGTACATTTCCTCCCTTTTTTTAATTTGAAAATGGGGAGGTAGAAAACAAGTGGATAAACATCCTTCATAAGAAGGCAGGCCTTAACCAGGGAGAAAACGCATGGACAGGGATTCCTCTTATATATTGTATGACATCTCTTGCAGAGGAGGGGTAATATGCCCCCTTATTATTTTAAGGACATCCTCTCGACATTAACCCCTATGCAATTAGGTGTACCTCCTGGGGACTCAGAGGCAGAAATCAAGTTCCTCCCCTTGTGAGGCCTTGCCTCGCACCCCTCACTGGTGCCCATGTTTTCTCTATTAGCAAACACACATAGATCTGAGTTCTATGTGGCTCCCTTGTTGGAGATCCACTTCTATAAGTTTTAAAGCCAGGGGTTCTGCAAGTGTCTTTAACAGATACTTGGCCCGTTTTTCTCTCTTTTTTCCCCTTTTTTTATTCAATATATTTTTTATTTACATTTCAAACAATTTCCCCTTTTCTAGACCCCCAGTCCCCAAAAGTCCCATCCGCACTCTTCCCTCCCCCTGTTTTTCCACCCAACCCTTCCCACTTCCCTGTTTTGGTTTGGCCCTATACTGCTTCACTGAGTCTTTTCAGAACAAGGAGCCACTCCTCCGTTCTTCTTGTACCTCATTTGATGTGTGGATTTTTTTTTTTTACTCCAGTTTTCCAGGCTAATATCCACTTATTAGTGAGTGCATACCATGATTCACCTTTTGAGATTGGGTTACCTCACTTAGTATGATGTTCTCCAGTTCCATCCATTTGCTTAAGAATTTCATGAATTTATTGTTTCTAATGGCTGAATAGTACTCCATTGTGTAGATATACCACATTTTTTGCATCCACTCTTCTGTTGAGGGATAGCTAGGTTCTTTCTAGCATCTGGCTATTATAAATAGGGCTACTATGAACATAGTGGAACATGTATCCCTATTACATGCTTGGGAATCCTCTGGGTATATGCCCAGGAGTGGTATAGCAGGATCTTCTGGAAGTGAGGTGCCCAGTTTTCGGAGGAACCGCCAGACTGATTTCCAGAGTGGTTGTACGAATTTGCAACTCCACCAGCAGTGGAGGAGTGTTCCTCTTTCTCCACATCCTTGCCAACATCTGCTGTTTCCTGAATTTTAACCTTAGCCATTCTGACTGGTGTAAGGTGAAATCTCAAGGTTGTTTTGATTTGCATTTCCCTAATGACTAATGAAGTTGAGCATTTTTTAAGATGCTTCTCCGCCATCCGAAGTTCTTCAGGTGAGAATTCTTTGTTTAACTCTGTACCCCATTTTTAATAGGGTTATTTGGTTTTCAGGAGTCTAACTTCTTGAGTTCTTTATGTATATTGGATATTAGCCCTCTATCTGATGTAGGATTGGTGAAGATCTTTTCCCAATTTGTTGGTTGCCGATTTGTCCTTTTGATGGTGTCCTTTGCCTTACAGAAACTTTGTAATTTTATGAGTTCCCATTTGTCAATTCTTCCTATTGGTGATCTGTTCAGAAACTTTCCCCAACTAACCACCTTAGTTGGTTATCTCCTTTCGGGTTTGATGAAAGAAGGGTACTATCTAATATCTTTGTTTCTCCATCTGTGGTGATTGAGAGTTTTGCTGGGTATAGTAGTCTTGGCTGACATTTGTGTTCTCTTAGAGTCTGCATGAGATCCACCCAGAATCTTCTAGATTTCATGGCCTCTTGTGAGAAGTCTGTTGTATTTCTGATATAAAAGTCTTCCTTTATATGTTACTTGGCCTTTTTCTCTCATTGCCTTTAATATTCTTTTTTTGTTTATTGCATTTGGAGTTTTGATTATTATATGATGGGAGGTATTTCTGGTCTGGTCCAGTCTTTTTGGAGGTCTATAGGCTTCTTGCATATTCATGGGCATCTCTCTCTTTAGGTTAGGGAAGTTTTCTTCCATAATTTTATTGAAGATATTTGCTGGCCCTTTCAGTTGTAAATCTTCACTCTCATCAATGCCTATAATCCTTAGGTTGGTCTTCTCATTGTGTCCTGGATTTCCTGGATGTTCTGGGATACAAGCTTTTTGCATTTTGCATTTTATTTAACTGTTGAGTCCATGGTTTCTATGGTATCTTCAGCATCTGAAATTCTTTCTTCTATCTCTTGTATTCTGTTGTTGATATTTGCATCTATGGCCCCTGATTTCTTCCCAAAGTTTTCTATCTCCAAAGTTGTCTCTCTTTGTGATTTCTTAGTTGTTTCTACTTCTGTTTTTAGATCCTGGATGGTTTTTCTCAGTTCCTTCATTTGCTTGTTTGTGTTTTCCTGTAATTCTTTGAGAGATTTTTTCTGTTTCCTCTTTCATGACTTTTGCCTGTTTACCCAATAGGCAGAAGTCTTCAGTATTTAAGTGATTTTTGCATTTCCTCTTTATTGGCTTCTATATTTTGACCCATAGTCTCATGAATTTCTTTAAATGAATTTTGTGTTTCCATTGTAAGGGCTTCTAACTTTTGATCCATTTTCTTCTGTATTTCTTTAAGAGATTTATTTATGTCCTTCTTGTGTTCCCCTAACAGCATCATGAGCAGTGATTTGAAATCCAAATCTTGTTTTTCTAGTGTGTTGGGGTATCCAGGACTTGCTATTGTTGGAGAATTTGGTTCAGATGCTGTCATAATGCCTTGATTTCTGTAAGTAACATTCCTATGTTTGCCTTTAGCCATCTGGTTATCTCTGGCGTTAGTTGGCCCTGTTGTCACTGGCTGGTGCTTGAACCTCCTGTGAGCCCTAAGGCTATTTCTGCACCACTGGATGACTGGGTTTCTCCTGGCACAGATTGCTGATGTGCTGCCCTTCTCTTGGTTGCCATTGGAGCCCTGGTGTATCTTGACCCAAGCAATGTTATACTCTGGTTGTCTCTTTGAACCTGGTGCTGCCTGTCTGCTCTATCAGGGAGCAAAGATGGCATTGGGGAGCCTTCCAAATGCCAACCACCCCATAGGGCAGAAGACCCTTTACAGGCTGGTACACAAACAAACAGCCAATCTGCCCAGGTCCTGGGTACAGGCAACAGCCGGGTGGTCCACATCCTCAGAAATCTTAAACTCGGGATGTCTCAGTACCTGAAGGTACCTGTCCTATCTGACCTGGAGTGAAGATGGTGGCGGGGAGCCCCTCCAAATGCTGACCACCCCCGAGAATCAGAATTGTAATAAAAAGATGAAACTAAAACGCAGAAGCAGAACCTTGAACAGAGAATACAGGAACTTATGGAACAGCCAGAACAAAAGAAGAGATTCAAGGCATGGGCACAAACCTTATGGAGTAATGTCAAATATCAATTAGGGAAAATATTCAGGTAAAGACAGAAGACAAAATTAGACACAGTCAACCAAAGGTTGTTAAAAAAACAAACTTTAGTTTATCCAGTTAAAATAAAACAAATATCACCAGATGATGGACACTCACAAAGTTATCCAGAATTCAAATGGCAACATGTGGACTTGTTATAAATCAGAAAATTATAGAAAAGTGTCCCTAATTTTGGGATGCAGTCACCATTGTAATACAAATCCTGAATTCTTTGACTGTTATAAATAGGAAAATTCCCCAAGACTGGAAGCACATGGCAAAAATAATATTAGCCAGGCGGTGGTGGTGCATGCCTGTAATCCCAGCACTCTGGGAGACAGAGGCAGAGGCAGGCAGATTTCTGAGTTCAAGGCCAGCCTGATCTACAGAGTGAGTTCCAGGACAGCCAGGGCTATACAGAGAAACCCTGTCTCAAAAAAACCAAATCCAAAATAATAATAATAATAATAATAATAATAATAATAATAATAATAATAATAGGACCTTGGTTACATTTAGAAATAGTTCCCATGGTGGTGAGAAGGGCAAAGGATGTAGCATCACAAAATAGAGTCAAGGGTTCAGTTATTTCTAATGTTCAGCTGTTTGGTGAAGATTGTTTTGCTGAGGTTGTGGTATAGACTGTACATGATGAAGGAACCTTGATATTCTGTGGCTTGGTAGCCTTAAAAGCCAGGGACAAAGTCACAAAAACAGAGAAAAGATTTGAACAGACCTTAACTTTAAGGAAAAAAGATTTTCTCAAGGCATTTATGGTTCAAAGGAAACATTTCCTGACAATTTGCAATGGTTGACTTCTACTGTAGAAATGAGTATATTGGATCCACCAGTAAGACAGGCATTAATCGAGTGTTTAGTCTTTGAAAATATGAAGGCTGAATGCAAGGAAGTAATAAGATCATTGAAGACAAGGTCAACATCAATAAATGAATGAATTAGTTGATGTTCGACTTCATTTAGCTAATATGAATGCCCTTAATAGGTAAACATGCCACTACAGGTTTTAGAATAGCACAAAATTTCAAATATCACTTTTTGCCTGATATTTGTAATTTTTTCTTAATAGTTTTTATTAGGTATATTCTTCATTTACATTTCAAATGCTGTCCTCTTTCCTGGTCTCACCTCCACCCCTTAAAAGTCTCATAACCCATCTCCTCTCATTTGTTTCCCAATCAACCCCTTGCCACTTCCCTGACTTAATATTCTCCTTCACTGCAGAATTGATGCTTTCCAGGACCGGGGGCCAACATTAAACTAAATGGAGAGAAACTTGAAGCAATCCCACTAAAATCAGGGACTAGACAAGGCTGGCCACTCTCTCCATATCTTTTTCAATATAGATCTTAAAGTCCTAGCTAGAGCAATTAGACAACATAAGGAGGTCAAAGGGATACAAATTGGAAAGGGAAAAGTGAAACTATCACTATTTGCTGATGATATGATAGTGTATTTAAGTGACCAAAAAACTCTACCAGAGAACTCCTACAGCTGATAAACAACTTCAGCAAAGTGGCAGGTTACAAAATCAACTCAAGCAAATCAGTAGCCTTTCTATACTCAAATGATAAGCAGGCTGAGAAAAAGTTAGGGAAATGACACCCTTCACAATAACCAAAAACAGCCTTAAGTATTTTGGAGTGACTCTAACAAAACAAGTGAAAGACCTATGTGACAAGATCTTCAGATCTCTGAAGAAGGAAATGGAAAAATCTTCCATGCCTGTGGATTGGCAGGATTAATATAGTTAAAATGGCCATCTTGCCAAAGAGATATACAGATTTAGCACAATCCCCATCAAAATACCAACTCAGTTCTTCATAGAGTTATAAAGAACAATTCTCAAATTCATTTGGAATAACAAAAAACCCAGGATAACTAAACCTACTCTCAACAGTAAAAGAACTTCTGGATGAATCAGTATCCCAGACCTCAAACATTACTACAGATCAAAAATGATTAAAAACTGCACGGCATTGGTACAATGACAGGCAAGTGGATCAATGCAAAAGGATTGAAGACCAAGAAATGAATCCACACAGCTATGGTCAATTGATTTTTGACAAAGGAGCTGAAAACATCCAAAGGAAAAAAGATAGCCTTTTCAACAAATGGTTCTGGCTCAATATTCTGGCTCAATGGAGGTCAGCATGCAGAAGAATGAAAATTGATCTATTCTAATCTCCTTGTACTAAGCTCAACTCCAAGTGGATCAAGGACCTCTGCATAAGACCACTGAAATTAATAGAAAAGAAACTGGGGAAGAAGCTTGAGGACATGAGCACAGGGGAAAAGTTCCTGAACAGATCACCAATAGCTTATGCTCTAAGATCAAGAATTGACAAATGGAACCAAATAAAATTACAAAGTTTCTGTAAGGCAAAGGACACCGTCAAAAGGGCAAAATGGCAACCAACAGATTGGGAAAGACTCTTCACCAACCCTACATCTGATAGAGGGCTAATATCCAATATATACAAAGAACTCAAGAAGTTAGACTCCAGAGAACAAAATAACCCTATTAAAAATGGGGTCCAGAGCTAAACAAAGAATTTTCACCTGAAGAACTTCTGTGACTGAGAAGCAACTTAAGAAATGTTCATTATTAAGTTCCTTAAAGAGCCTTTACATTATACCCAGCCAGACACAATGGGACTTATCCTGTGTTGGTGCCTCATCCTGATCTTCCGAGAGGAACCGACCAGGTATGACCCATGCTCCCTCTCGTAAATGCACCTCCCTACCTTCTGTATTTACCCTCCAGTCACCAGCCAGGTCCCTAGCCACTATTCTACCTATATCACCTCCACAATCTGCTTCCACTAAAAATTTTGTCCTTTCTTTAGTTAATCAGACTTTCCTTACTTTAAATGAAACTTCCCCTGAACTTGTTGAAGATTGCTGATTGTGCTACCATTCCCAAAAACCTTTTTATGAATTGCTGTTCTTATTGATCCCTTTGGTGTTGATGATCCACTGTGCTCCCATTGGCAAAGGGGCATTGGCCTTGGCCAGGTCTTTCATTAACCCAAATATCTGGCCTGGGACTTTGTGTGACTTCTAGTGGAACAAATATCCCCTCAGCTTATGTTCACTTGTGTAATGAAACCTTTTCCCCTCTCCTGGTAATTTTTTGTTATTTTTCCACCAAATGGAACCTGGTGGGTGTGCCTTGATGGTCTCATACCTTGCCTCTATGATTCGGTTTTAAAACTTGAAAGGATGGAGATATCCCTGAGTTTTGCATCCTTATTAAATGCTTCCTTGTTTAGTTTATTACCACTCTGAAGATTTTTTTTTCCACTTATGGAATCAATCCACATCCGCTAATGGCTCCAACTCTTTGAGCCACTCCCACAGAAAAAAACTATCTCTGCCATTATTATCTCTGTCCTACTTAGCCTCGGAGCTGTGAGAGTGGGGACAGGTATCTCTTCCCTTGTTCTTTCTAACTCCAGGTACACAGAGCTAAGTACCACCATCGATCAAGATGTCCAATGCCTTCAACAGGGCATTGATCTCAACTCCATTGACTTGCTAGCTGAGGTTGTACTCCAAAATAGGTGAGGACTTGATCTCCTGTTCTTTCAACAAGGTCAACTTTGTGCAGTTTTAAAAGAAGAATGCTGCTTCTAAACTAGTAAAAACAAGAGTTGTAAAACATAGCATAAGAAAAGTCAGAGAAGGACTAGAAAAACGAAAAAGAGAAAGAGAACAGGCAGAAAGTTTATATGAAAATTGGCTTTCCACCTTTCCAGGGCTCATTATACTTTTACCCAGTATCCTGGAACCCTTCCTAGGTCTATTATTGTTATGTTCTTTTGGACTATGGGATTTAATTGCCTCACTATCCTAATTAAACAAGAGTTAGATAACTTAGAAGTCAAGCACATTCAGATACATTACCATCATTTGGCTCTAGAGGATCAAGAGATGGCAACTCCACCCCCAGGGCAATTGCAAAACAGCCCAAACAGTACAATGGCAGAGAGAGCATTTCTATCACAACCATTCCACTCCGGACTCCAGAAAGAGCCCTCAAATTCAAGGTACCTGTAATAACAACAGTGCTGAGTATTTAGCCAATAATGCATACCTTCCCAGGACCATGCCCCCCTAAGACAGGAATCTCTGGAGACTGGCAGAGATAGCAGCGACGGGAAAGGCATTATGGATCACTGGGTCGAATTCCTAAGACAGACGCTACTCCATCTTTGTGGTGCCTCATCTGCTTTATTCATCAGTGGATATCCAATCCCTGCTCTCTACAATATAGAAAAGGGGGAAATGCCAAGAGCCATTCTCACATAGATCTCAAAACCTCCTCCTTTCAGCCTCGTTACATGATCGAGCCTGCTTTTAGAAGGAAAAATACTCTCAGGATAACCAAGTAGCAAGGTGGTCAGTACATACTGAGTGGGCTAGAACAAAGAGAGCTCACCTGTGGTTAGGTTACCATAGCAATTCCATTCCACCTCACCTCCTTGTAGTGGATTTATTATGCCAGTTTTTTTGCAACAATAGCAGCTTTTCCATGAGATTCTGAGGCAAAATTCTAAGAGATTGTTCCAGAGACAATGCTTGCCCCCTGAGATTGTTCCTTAAAGACAATGTCTTGCCTCCTTTACCATTCTTGTTTGTGAGTGTTTGATTTCCTTTTTATTGCAGTGTGTGAAAATAAAATTTGACAGCTTGATCAGAAGCCTGTCTTGCTGTCATTTATTTGTGTCTCTTGAGCCCCTTTCCCTCCTAAGTGGTGCAGGGAACCCCGTTGACTGTCCTGTGGGTCGGGACACCTCCTGTTTAAATTTTATGGAATAGTCTGAAGAGTATTGGTGTTGGGTTTTCTTTGAAGGTCTGATAGAATTCTGCACTAAAACCATCTGGGCCTGGAAAATTATTATTATTATTTTTTTCTGTTTGGGAGACTCTCAATGACCACTTCTATTTCTTTAGGGGTTATGGTTCCATTTAGATGTTCTATTTGGCCCTGACTAAACTTTGGTATTTGGTATCTGTCTAGGAAATTGTCCATTTCCTTCAGATACTCCAGTTGTGTTGAGTACAGGCTTTTGAAGTAGGATCTGATGATTTTTTTGAATTTCCTCTGCTTCTGTTGTTATTTCTCCCTTGTCATTTCTGATTTTGTAAATTTGAATACTATCTCTGTGCCCTTTGTTTAGTCTCACTAAAGGTTTATTCATGTTGTTGATTTTTCTCAAAGAACCAGCTCTTGGTTTTGTTGATTCTTTGTATGGTTCTTTTTATTTTTAAATGTTTTTATTTTCTATAATCTTTGTTTACATTCCAAATGATTTCCCCTTTCCCGGATCCCCCCTCCCCATATGTCCCATAAACTTTCTTCTCTCCATTCCTTCTCCAGTCACCTCCCTCCTTTTTCTCTGTCCTTATATTCCCTTCCCATGCTAGATCAATCCTTTCCAGGATCTGGACCCTCTCCATACTTCTTCATGGGCGTCATTTGTTATGCAATTTGTGCCTTGGGTATTCAGGGCTTCTGTGCTAATCAATATCCACTTATCAGAGATTGCATTCCATGTGTATTCTTTTGTGATTGGGTTACCTCACTTAGGATGATATTTTCCAGATCAAATCATTTGCCTAAAAATTTTGGTGAATTCATTGTTTCTAATTGCTGACTAGTATTCCATTGTGTAAATATACCACATTTTCTGTATCCATTCCTCTTTTGAGGGGCATCTGGGATCTTTCCAGCTTCTGGCTATTATAAATAAGGCTGCTATGAACATAATGGAGCATGTGTCTTTATTGCATGCTGGGTAATTCTCTGGGTATATGCCCAGGAGTGGTATAGCAGGATCTTCTGGAAGTGTCATGTCCAGTTTTCTGAGGAACCTCTAGACTGATTTCCAAAGTGGTTGTATCATCTTTCAGCCCCACCAGCAGTGGAGGAGTGTTCCTCTTTCTCCACATGCTCACCAACACCTGCTGTCTCCTGAGTTTTTGACCTTAGCCATTCTGACTGGTGTGAGGTGAAATCTCAGGGTTGTTTTGATCTGCATTTCCCTAATGACTAATGATGTTGAGCACTTCTTAAGGTGCCTCTCGGCCATCCGAATTTCTTCAGGTGAAAATTCTCTGTTTAGCTCCGTACCCCACTTTTTAATGGGGTTATTTGGTTCTCTGGGTTCTACTCTCTTGAGTTCTTTGTATATATTGGATATTAGCCCTCTATCAGATGTGGGGTTGGTGAGTATCATTTCCCAACTTGATGGTTGCCATTTTGTCCTTTTAACAGTGTCTTTTCCTTACAGAAACTTTGTAATTTTATGAGGTCCCATTTGTCAATTCTTGATCTTAGAGCATAAGTTATTGGTGATCTGTTCAGGAAATTTTCCCCTGTGCCCATGTCCTCAAGTGTATTCCCCAGTTTCCTTTCTATTAGTTTCAGTGTGTCTGGTTTTACATGGAGGCCCTTGATCCACTTGGACTGAAGTGTAGTACAAGGAGATAAGAATGGATCAATTCGCATTCTTTTGCATGCTGACCTCCAATTGAACCAGCACTATTTGTTGAAAAGACTATCTTTTTTCCACTGGATGTTTTTGGCTCCTTTGTCGAAGATCAAGTGACCATAGGTGTGTGGATTCATTTCTGGATCTTCAATTCTATTCCATTGATCCCCCTGCCTGTCACTGTACCAATACCATGCAGTTTTTAACACTATTGCTCTGTAGTATTGCTTGAAGTCAGGGATACTGATTCCCCCAGAATTTCTTTTGTTGTTGAGAATAGTTTTAGGTATCCTGGGCATTTTGTTATTCGAGATGAATTAAAAATTGCTTTTTCTAACTCTGTGAAGAACTTAGTTGGGAATTTGATGGGGATTGCATTGAATCTGTTGATTGCTTTTGGCAAGATGGCCATTTTAATTATATCAATCCTGCCAATCCACGAGCATGGCAGATTTTTCCATTTTCTGAGGTCTTCTTCGATTTCCTTCTTCAGAGACCTGAAGTTCTTGTCGTATAGATCTTTCACTTGTTTGGTTAGAGTTACCCCAAGATTCTTTATACTGTTTGTGGCTATTGTGAATGGTGTCATTTTCCTACCTTCTTTCTCAGCCTGCTTATCCTTTGAGTATAGGAAGGCAACTGATTTGCTTGAGTTGATTTTATAACGAGACACTTTGCTGAAGTTGTTTATCAGCTGTAGGAGTTCTCTGGTGGAGGTTTTCGAGTCACTTAAGTAGACTATCTTGTCATCTGCAAATAGTGATAATTTGACTTCTTCCTTTCCAATTTTTATCCTCTTGACCTCCTTATGTTCTCTAATCGCTCTAGCTAGAACTTCAAGTACTCTATTGAAAAGATATGGAGAGAGAGGACAGCCTTGTATAGTCCCTGATTTTAGTGGTATTGCTTCAAGTTTCTCTCCATTTGGTTTGATGTTAGCTACTGGTTTGCTGTATATTGCTTTAGCGATGTTTAGGTATGGGCCTTGAATTCCTGTTCTTTCCAATACTTTTAGCATGAAAGGATGTTGGATTTTGTCAAATGCTTTTTCTGCATCTAAGGAGATGATCATATGGTTTTTTTTCTTTGAGTTTGTTTATGTAGTGGATAGCATTGATCAATTTCCGTATATTGAACATCCCTGCATCCCTGGGATGAAGCCTACTTGACCATGGTGGATGATCGTTTTGTTGTGTTCTTGGATTCGGTTGGCAAGAATTTTTAAAGTATTTTTGCATCAATATTCATAAGAGAAATTGGCCTGAAGTTCTCTTTCTTTGTTGGATCTTTGTGTGGTTTTTGTATCAGCGTAATTGTGGCTTCATAGAACGAGTTGGGTAGAGTTTCTTCTGTTTCTATTTTGTGGAATAGTTTGAAGAGTATTGGTGTTAGGTCTTCTATGAAGGTCTGATAGAATTCTGCACTGAAGCCATCTGCTCCCGTGGTTTTTTTGGTTGGGAGACTTTCTATGACCCTTTTTATTTCTTCAGGTGTTATGGGACTGTTTAGTTGATCTATTTGATCCTGATTTAGTTTGGTTCTTTTTGTTTCTACTTGGTTGATTTCAGCCCAGAGTTTGATGATTTCCTGTCTTCTACTCCTTTTGGGTGAATTGGCTTCTTTTTGTTCAAGCGCTTTCAGGTGTGCCATTAAGTTTCTAGTGTATGCTCTCCCCAGTTTCTTTTTGGAGGCACTCAGGGCTATGAGTTTACCCCTTAGTACTGCTTTCATTGTGTCCCATAAATTTAGATATGTTGTGCTTTTCATTAAATTCTAAAAACGTTTTGATTTTGTTATTTTTTTCTTGCATGACCAAGGTATCATTGAGTATTGTTCAGCCATGTGTATGTGGGATTTCTGTTGTTTTTGTTGCTATTGAAGACCACTCTCACTCCATAGTGATCTGATAGGAGGCATGGGATCATTTTTATCTTCTTATATTTCTTGAGGCCTGTTTGGTGACCAATTATATGGTTAATTTGGTTGAAGATTCCATGAGGTGTTGAGAATATATAATCTTTTGCTTTAGAATGAAATGTTCTGTAGGTATCTGTTAAATCCATTTGTTTCAAAATTTCTGGGAGTTTTAATATGTCTCTTCTTAGTTTCTGTTTCCCTGATCTGTCCATTGATGAGAGTAGTGTGTTGAAGTCACCCAAAATCATTGTATGAGGTACAATGTGTGCTTAAAGATTTAGTAAAGTTTCTTTTACAAATGAGGGTGCCCTTGCATTTTGAGCATAGTTGTTCAGAAATGAGAGCTCTTCTTGGTATATTTTTCCTTTGATGATATGGAATGTCCTTCTTTGTCTTTTTTGATGACTTTTGGTTGAAAGTTTATTTTATTGGATATGAGAAAGGCTACTCCAGCTTGTTTCCTGGAAACATTTGCTTCGAAAATGGATTTCCCGCCATTTACTCTGAGGTAGTGTTTTTCTCTCACTGAGGGGGCATTTCCTGTATGCAGCAAAAGGTTGGGTCCTGTTTACATATACAGTCTGTTAGTCTATGTCTTTTACACTTAATCTTAGCCAAAAGGTCGAGAAGCAATGTCTATGTCTTTGTATTGGGGAATTGAGTCTATTGCTGTTAAGAGATATTAAGGAATAGTGATAGTTGCTTCCTGCTATGCTTGATGTAAGTTTTATGTTTGGAGGTTATCTACTTTTGGGATTGTTGAAAGAAGATTGCTATCTTGATTTTCCTAGGGTGTAGTTTCCTACCTTACATTGGCGTTTTCCAAATATCCTTTGTAGGGACGGACTTGCATAAAGACATTTTGTAAATTTGGTTTTATTAGAGAATATCTTGGTTTCTCCATCTATGGTGATAGAGAGTTTTTCTGGGTAAAGTAGTCTCGGCTGGTATTTGTGTTCTCTTAGGATCTGTATGACATCTAGCCAGGATTTTCTAGCTTTCATCATCTTTGGTGAGAAATATGGTGTAATTCTGATAGGCAAGACTTTATATGTTACTTGACAGGTTTCCCTTACTGCTTTTAATATTCTTCTTTATTTAGTACATTTGAGGTTTTAATTATTATGTGATGGGAGGAATTTCTGTTCTTGTCCAATATGTTTGGAGTTCTGTACACTTCTTATATATTCATGGGCATCTCTTTCTTTAGGTTAGGGAAATTTCCTTCAATAATTTTGTTGAAGATATTTACTGGCCCTTTTAGATTTAGATCTTTGCTCTCTATATACTTAGGTTTGTCTTCTCATTGTGTCCTGGATTTCCTGGATTTTTTGGGTTATATGCTTTTTGTGTTTTGCATTTTCTTTAACTGTTGAGGCAACGCTTTCTGTTATCTTCAGCACCTGAGATTCTTTCTTCTATCTTTTCTGTTGTTGATGTTTGCATTTATGACTCCTGAATTCTTTCCAAGATTTTCTATCTCCAAAGTTGTCTCCTTTTGTGATTTCTTAGTTGTTTCTACTTCTGTTTTTAGATCCTGGATGGTTTTGTTCAGTTTCTTCACTTGTTTGTTTGTGTTTTCCTGTAATTCTTTAAGGGATTTTTGTGTCTCCTCTTTAAGATCTTCTACCTGTTGATGCACATTCTCCTGTATTTCTTTAAGAGATTTTTTGTGCTTCCATTTTAAGGGTATCTTCCTGTTGACTCATGTTCTCCTATATTTCTTTAAGGGGGTGATTTAAGTAGTTCTTGAAATCCTCTATCAGCATCATGAAATATGATTTTAAATCCATGTCTTTCTTTTCTGCTATGTTGGTGTATCCACTTGCTATTGTGGTAGAACTTGGTTCAGATGGTGTCATGTTACCTTGGTTCCTGTTAGTAAAGTTCTTGCATTTGCCTTTAACCATCTGGTTATCTCTGGTGTTAGCTTGTCTGTTGTGCAAGCCTCTGTATCTGTGCTCCATGGAGACCAGTTCTCTCCATGTACACAGGTATGTAGGTACTCCTGTGAGACACACTTTCTTGTGGTTGTTTTTTGGGTATGTAGCTCTGTGGCCCTGGTGTTCTAGGTGTAGGCAGAAAAACAGAAGACTCCTGTACCAGGCTGCTTTCAGGTACGTGTGTCCTCAGGGATTCTGGCTGCTTACTCTGAGCAGCAGGACTGGTCTCACCTGTGCTGACTGTCCTCTCTGCTCTGAGGGTTGGTTAGTTACCTTTCTGTGCTACTTGGATGTGGCAGAGGATGTTCCCAAGCCAGAGACAGAAACTAGAGGGCTTCTGCCAGCAAGTTCCAGATGTGATCCTCTGAGCTGAGGGGATGGTTCAATCTGTGATGTCAGGCCTCTCCCCACTCCTGGGTGTATAGCTACCTCCATGCTCCATTTGGGTGTGATGTGCTGTGGCAAAGGATGGTCCCAAGCTGGAGACAGAACTTGAAACTAATTGAAGCTTTGAACCAATTGGAGTTAACATATATATATATATCTTTTTCTCAGCACCTCATGGTACCTTCTCCAAAAGAGATCATATAGTTGGTCACAAGACAGACCTCAACAAATATAAGAAGATTGAAATTATCCCATGCCTCCTATCAGAACACTATGGAGTAAAAGTGGTCTTTAGTAGCAGTAAAAACAACAGAAAGCCCACATACACATGGAAACTGAACAATATTCTACTCAATGATACCTTGGTCAAGGAAGAAATAAAGAAAGAAATCAAAGATTTCTTAGAATGTAATGAAAATGAAGGCACAACGTACACAAATCTATGGGACACAATGAAAGCAGTGCTAAGAGGAAAACTCATAGCTTTGAGTGTCTCCAAAAAGAAATTCAAGAGAGCTTACACTAGAAGATTAATGGAACAACTGAAAACCCTGGAACAAGAAGAAGCTAATTCACCCAGGAGGAGGAGAAGACAGGAAATCATCAAACTCAGGGCTGAAATCAATCAAGTAGAAACCAAGAGAACCATACAAAGAATCAACAAACCAAAAGCTGCTTCTTTGAAAAAAATCAAGAAGATAGATAAATCCTTAGCCAGACTAATCAAAGGGCACAGAGAAAGTATCCAAATTAACAAAATTAGAAATGAAAATGGAGATATTACAACAGAAACAGAGGAAATTAAAAAAAATCATCAGATCCTACTACAAAAACCTGTACTCAACACAACTGGAGACTCTGGAGGAAATGGACATTTTCTTAGACAGATACCAATTACCAAAATTAAACCAGGATCAAGTAGACCATCTAAACAGACCCATAACCCCTAACTAAATAGAAGGGGTCATAGATAGGCTTCCAAGCAAAAAAAAAAGCACAGGACCAGATGGTTTCAGTGCAGAATTCTATCAGACCTTCAAAGAAGACTTAATACCAATACTTTTCAAACTGTTCCACCAAATAGAAATACAAGGAACACTACCCCACTCCTTCTTTGAAGCCACTATTATGCTGATACCAAAACCACACAAAGGTCCAACTAAGAAAGAGAATTTCAGACCAATTTCCCTTATGAACATCGATGCAAAAATACTCAATAAAATTCTTGCCAACCGAATCCAAGAATATATCAAAATGATCATCCACCATGATCAAGTAGGCTTCATCCCAGGGATGCATGGATGGTTCAATATAAGGAAATCCATAAGTGCTACCCACTACATAAACAAACTCAAAGAAAAAACCACATGATCATTTCATCAAATGCTGAAAAAGCATTTGACAAAATTCAATATCCTTTCATGCTAAAAGTCTTGGAAAGGACAGGAATTCAAGGCCCATATCTAAACATAGTAAAAGCAATATACAGCAAACCAGTAGCCAACATCAAACTAAATGGGGAGAAACTTGAGGCAATCCCACTAAAATTAGGGACTAGACAAGGCTGTCCCCTCTCTCCATATCTTTTCAATATAGTTCTTGAAGTCCTAGCTAGAGCGATAGACAACAGAAGGAATTCAAATGGATACAAATCGGAAAGGAAGAAGTCAAATTATCACTATTTGCAGATGATATGATCGTATATTTAAGTGACCCTAAAAACTCTACTAGAGAATTCCTACACCTGATAAACAACATCAGCAAAGAGGCTGGCTACAAAATCAATGCAAGAAAATCAGTAGCCTTCATATACTCAAAGGACAAGCAGACTGAGAAAGAAATTAGGGAAATGACCCCCTTCAAAATAGCTACAAACAGCATAAAGTATCTTTGGGTGACTAATCAAACAAGTTAAAGACCTATATGACAAGAACTTCAGATCTCTGAAGAAGGATATCGAAGAAGATCTCAGAAAATGGAAAAACCTTCCATGCTTGTGGATTGGCAGGATTAATATAGTTAAAATGGCCATCTTGCCAAAGGCAATCTACAGATTCAGAGCTATTCCCATAAAAATCCCAACCCAGTTCTTCATAGAGCTAGAAAGAGCAATTCTCAAATTCATCTGGAATAACAAAAAACCCCGGATAGCTAAAACAATTCTCAACAGTAAAAAAAAAAAAACGTCAGGGGAATTCAATATCCCAGACTTTAAACTCTATTACAGAGCAATAGTGATTAAAAACTGCATGGTATGGGTACAATATCAGGCAAGTGGATCAATGGAATAGAATTGAAGACCCAGAAATGAATCAACACACCTATGGTAACTTGGTCTTCGACAAAGGAGCTGAAAGCATCCAGTGGAAAAAAGATAGTCTTTTCAACAAATGGTGCTGGTTCAACTGGACGTCAGCATGCAGAAGAATGCGAATTGATCCATTCTTATCTCCTTGTACCAAGATCAAATCCAAATGGATCAAGGACCTCCACATAGAACCTGACACACTAAAAATAATCGAAACTGGGGAAGACCCTAGAGGACATGGGCACAGGGGAAAAGTTCCTGAACAGAACACCAATAGCTTATGCTCTAAGATCAAGAATTGACAAATGGGACCTCATAAAACTACAAAGTCTCTGTAAGGCAAAGGACACCGTCAAAAGGACAAAACGTCAACCAACAGACTGGGAAAGGATCTTCACCAACCCTAAATCTGACAGAGGACTAATATCTAATATATACAAACAACTCAAGAAAGTAGAACCTAGAGAACCAAATAACCCCATTAAAAAGTGGGGTACGAAGCTAAACAAAGAATTTTCACATGAAGAACTTCGGAGAGCTAAGAAACAC
Source organism: Apodemus sylvaticus (assembly GCF_947179515.1). Taxonomy (NCBI): domain Eukaryota; kingdom Metazoa; phylum Chordata; class Mammalia; order Rodentia; family Muridae; genus Apodemus; species Apodemus sylvaticus. The sequence goes on from NW_026262996.1 coordinate 1,673,963, forward strand.
CTTAAGAAATGTTCAACATCATTAATCATTAGGGAAATGCAAATCAAAACAACCCTGATATTTCACCTCACACCAGTCAGAATGGCTAAGGTCAAAAACTCAGGAGACAGCAGGTGTTGGCAAGGATGTGGAGAAAGAGGAACACTCCTCCACTGCTGGTGGGATTGCAAGATGGTGCAACCAATCTGGAAATCAGTCTGGAGGTTCCTCAGAAAACTGGGCATGTCACTTCCTGAGGACCCTGTTATACCACTACTGGGCATATATCCAGAGGATTCTTCAGCATGCAATAAGGACACATGCTCCACTATGTTCATAGCAGCCCGATAATAAAATACTTTTTTTAAATAAAAACTAAATACATAGTGATAAATCTCTGAAACACCAAAAATAAATCTTTGTAAATCCATGATTTGTTGCTGAATAACTTACAAATTAATAACATTCAATAATTCTCAGGTTACTGGTCTTTAATGGCAAGAAATGAATAACAGAAAATCCTCAGCTTCTCTAAACTTAAACATATACAGAACAAACAATAAAAATACACTAACATAAGAACTACAACAAAGGAGTGCCCATATTTTTCACAGATTCTTCAGGAGTCAGGTAGCAGTGCCAACAACATTCTTGATGGCTGTATTTTCCATGGTGAAGCCAGCTCTTTAATGCTCTGTTCAAACACTCATGCCTAAGTGGAAAAGCCTGGTCTCTACTATATCTGAGAGCTTGACTTAAAGCTGTTGTTCCAGGTTGCATACAGTGTTATTATATTCTGATGTAACAAGTTAAAGGAGGCGAATGTAATCTCAATTTGAAATGGAGAGTCTCAGTATCCATTGACCATAGTTAAGAGTGGAATTTGTAGTGTCTCCTTGATGAGAAAGATAAAACACATATCATCTTTGATAGACATTTTGAGATGGAGACCCATCTAAATAAATAGGTCTTGGGCAGAGAGTATAATATGGCAACTCATTAGGCAGAACATATTTGTTTGGGACACATTTGGTTAGAAAGTCTTTCTTTTCAATAGGAAACCTGTAAATAGTGGTTAAACAGGCCCTATCCTCAGAGAGGTAGATCATGGGTCAAGGGATCAATGAAGAAAGAACTTATTCTGTGAGAATTCCTACTTAGAGTTGTTACATGCTTCCATGGATCATGGGAAAGCCTGTAGTGTCAATATCAGGATTGGTGCCTGATGGAGTCGTTGGTAGTCACCATCTTAGTTCCCAGTTGAATATGAAGGCAACCTCAGGTACTGAGATATTCTGAGTCTGAGATTTCTGGGGACACACACAACTAAGATGCTGTCTGCCACTTGCACCCAGGACCTCAGCAGATTGGCAGGTCATCTGTGTGCCAGCCAGGCACGGGTCCTGTGCCCTGTGGGTTGCCTGTGGGATCCCCACCACCATCTTCGCTCCCTGGCAGAGCAGACGGGCAGCACCAGGTTTGGTTCACAGAGACAACCCAGGTATAACATTGTGCAGGTGTGCACAGAATACACCAGGGCTCCAAAAGCACCCAAGAAGAGGGCAGCACATCAGCAATCTGTGCCAGGGGAAACCCAGCCATCCAGTGGTGCGGAAATAGCCTTATGACCTCATAGGAGGTTCAAGCACCAGACAGTGACAACAGGACCAACTAACACCAGAGAAAACCAGATGGCAAAAGACAAATGTAGGAACATTGCCAACAGAAATCAAGGCAATATGGCAGCATCTGAACCCAATTCTCCAACAACAGCAAGTCCAGAAAAACCACAGCACACCAGAAAAACAAGATTTAGATTTAAAAATCACTGGTCATGATGCTGTTAGAGGAACACAAGAAGGACATCAGTAAATCTCTTAAAGAAATACAGGAGAAAATCAATCAAAAGTTAGAAGAACTTACAAGGGAAACACAAAACTCATTTACAGAAATTTGGAATATGAGTCAAAAGATAGAAGTCAATATGGAGGAAATGCAAAAATCACTTAACGAAATAGAGAACTTGGGTCAACAGGCAGAAGTCATGAAAGAGGAAACAGAAAAAAAAATCTCTTAAAGAATTACAGAAAACCATAAACAAGCAAGTGAGGGAACTAAGCAAAACCATCCAGGATGTAAAAGCAGAAGTAGACAGCTGGGAGAAGTGAGTGTGCTCTGGTGAATCCAGCGGGCCCCAGCAGGAGCCTTCAGGTGTCTGCTTTGGGATCTGAACAGCCTGGACCACAGCACTCGGTCTCCAGGAAGTGAGGGAGACCTGGTGTGCACCCAGAGGCAGTCCAGGAGCACACAGCTTGCTCCAGTGGCACAGAGCTTAGGTTTCAGTCCTGAGGCCTTTGGTGGGAGCCCTCAGATCTCTCCGCTTCTGGATCCAGATCAGCTTGGGCAGCAATGCCACATCTCCAGGTCCTGCAAGAGGCAAGAGGGGCTTCCGGGAGGCTGGCTGGGAGAAGTCAGTGTGCTCTGGTGAATCCAGCTGGCCCTCGCAGAAGCCTTCAGGTGTCTGCTTTGGGATCTGAACAGCCTGGGCCACAGCACTTGGTCTCCAGGAAGTGCGGGAGACCTGGTGTGCACCCGGAGGTAGTCTGGGAGAACAATAGCTTGCTCCAGTGGCACAGAGCTTAGGTTCTAGTCCCAAGACCTCTGGTGGGAGCCCTCAGATCTCTCCGCTTATGGATCCAGATCAACCTGGGCGGCAACGCCACATTTCCAGGTCCTGCAAGAGGCAAGAGGGGCTTCCGGGAGGCCAGCTTGGAGGAGGCAGTGTGCTCTAGTGAATCCAGCAGGCCCTAGTGGGAGCCTTCAGGTGTCTGCTTCAGGATCTGAACAGCCTGGGCAACAGCACCCAGTCTCCAGGCAGTGCAGCAGGTAAGCTGTGCACCAGAGGCCACCTGGGAAGAGGCAGCTTGCACTGGTGAGTCCAGCATTGACAAAACCAACTAACACCAGTGAGGACTAGATGACAAAAGGCAAACACAGACACGTCACTAACAGAAATCAAGGCAATATGGCAACATCTGAACCCTTTCTCCTTTAACAGCATGTCCTGGATACCCCATCACACCAGTAAAACAAGACTTGGATTTAAAATTACTGGTCATGATGCTGGTACAGGAACACATGTAGGACATACTTAAAGAAATTCAGGAGAAAATGGATCAAAAGTTAGAAGCCCTTGCAAGGGAAACACAAAAATCATTGAAAGAAATTCAGGAGAATACAAAAGCCACTAATGAGGAAACACAAAAAAACACTTAAAGAAATACAGGAGAACTTTGGTCAACAGGCAGAAGTCATGAAAGAGGAAACACAAAAATATCTTAAGGAATTACAGGAAAGCACAAACAAGCAAGTGAAGGAGCTAAGCAAATCCACCCAGGACCTAAAATCAGAAGTAGAAACAACTAAGAAAGCTCAAAGGGAAACAACTTAGGAGATAGAAAGCCTTGGAAGAAATCAAGGGACATAGATGGAAATATCAACAACAGAACACAAGAGATAGAAGAAAGAATCTCAGATGCTGAAGATTCCATAGAAACCATGGACTCAACAGTTAAAGAAAATGCAAAATGCAAAAAGCTTGTAACCCAAAATATCCAGGAAATCCAGGACAAAGTGAGAAAACCAAACCTAAGGATTCTAGGCATAGATGAGAGTGAAGATTTACAACTTAAAGGGCCAGCAAATATCTTCAATAAGATTATGGAGGAAAACTTCCCTAACCTAAAGAGAGAGATGCCCATGAATATACAAGAAGCCTACAGAAATCCAAACAGACTGCACCAGAACAGAAATACTTCCTGTCACATAATAATCAAAACCCCAAATGTACTAAACAAAGAAAGAACATTAAAGGCAGTAAGAGAAAAAGGCCAAGTAACATATAAGGGAAGACCTATCAGAATCACAGAAGACTTTTCACCTGAGACTATGAAGGCTAGAAGATCCTGGGCAGATCTCATGCAGACTCTAAGAGAACACAAATGCCAACCAAAACTACTATATCCAGCAAAACTCTCAATCACCATAGATGGAGAAACTAAGATATTTCATGACAAAACCAAGTTTACCCAATATCTATCCACAAACCCAGCCCTACAAAGGATAATAGGAGGAAAACACCAATACAAGGAGAAAAACTACACCTTGGAAAAAGCAAGATAGTAACCTTTCATCAAACCCAAAAGAAGTTAAGCAATCAAATTTAAAAAATAACGTCAAAAATGACAGGAAGTAACAATCACTATTCCTTAATATCTCTTAACATCAATGGACTTAACGCCCCAATAAAAAGACATAGACCAACTGACTGGATACGTAAACAGGACCCTACATTTTGCTGCTTACAGGAAACACACCTCAGGATCAAAGACAAATACTACCTTAGAGTAAAAGGCTGGAAGATAATTTTACAAGCAAATGGTCTCAGGAAACAAGCTGGAGTAGTCATTTTAATATCAGATAAAATTGACTTTCAACACAAAGTCATCAAAAGAGACTCTGAGGGACACTTCTTGCTGGTCAAAGGAAAAATACAACAAGAAGAACTCTCAATCCTGAACATTTTTGCTCCAAATGCAAGGGCACCCTCTTTCGTAAAAGAAACTTTATTAAAGCTCAAAGCACACATTGCACCTAACACAATAATTGTGGGTGACTTCAACACTGCACTTTCCTCAATGGGCCGACCAGGAAAATAGAAACTAAAGAGGGACACAATGAAACTAACTGAAGCTTTGAACCAATTAGATATAACAGATATATATATATATATATATATATATATATATATATATATATATATATATATATATATATATCTTTATATATATAAAACATTCTATCCTAAAGCAAAAGAATATATCTTTTTCTCAGCACCTCATGGTACCTTCTGAAAATCGACCATATAATTGGTCACAAGACAGACCTCAACAAATGTAAGAAGATCGAACTAATCCCATGCCTCCTATCAGATCACTATGGAGTAAAAGTGGTCTTCAATAGCAACAGAAACAACAGAAAACCCACATACACATGGAAACTGAACAATATTCTACTCAATGATACCTTGGTCAAGAAAGAAATAAAGAAATTAAAGACTTTTTAGAACACAATGAAAATGAAGACACAACATACCCAAATCTATGGGACACAATGAAAGCAGTGCTAAGAGGAAAACTCATAGCCCTGAGTGCCTCCAAAAAGAAAATGGAGAGAGCATACACTACCAGCTTAATGACACACCTGAAATCCCTGGAACAAAAAAGGAGCTATTTCACCCAGGAGGAGTAGAAGGCAGGAAATCATCAAACTCAGGGCTGAAATCAATCAAGTAGAAACAAAGAGAACCATACAAAGAATCAACAAAACCAGGAGCTGGTTCTTTGAGAAAATCAACAAGATAGATAAACCCTTAGCCAGACTGACCAAAGGAAACAGAGACAGTATCAAGATTAACAAACTTAGAAATGAAAATGAAGATATAACAACAGAAACTGAGGAAATCCAAAAAATCATCAGATCCTACTACTAGAGCCTGTACTCAACACAACTGGAGAATCTGGAGGAAATGGATAATTTCCTTGACAGATACCAAATACCAAAATTAAATCAGGACCAACTAGACCATCTAAACAGTCCCACAATGCCTAAAGAACTAGAAGGAGTCATAGAAAGTCTTCCAACCAAAAAAAGCACAGGACCAGATGGTTTCAGTGCAGAATTCTATCAGATCTTTAAAGAAGACCTAACACCAATACTCTTCAAACAATTCCACAAAATAGAAACAGAAGGAACCAATTCCTTTAAGGAAGCCACAATTACGCTGATACCAAAGCCACACAAAGATCCAACAAAGAAAGAAAACTTCAGACCAATCTCCCTTATGAACATCGATGCAAAAATACTCAATAAAATTCTTGCCAACCGAATCCAAGAACACATAAAAACGACCATCTACCATGATCAAATAGGCTTTATGCCAGGGATGCAGGGTTGGTTCAATATACGGAAATCCATCAATGCAATCCACTACATAAACAAACTCAAAGAAAAAAACCACATGGTCATTTCATTGGATGCTGAAAAAGCATTTGACAAAATTCAGCATCCTTTCATGCTTAAAGTCTTGGAGAGAACAGGAATTCAAGGCCCATACCTAAACATAGTAAAAGCAATATACAGCAAACCGGTAGCCAACATCAAACTAAATGGAGAGAAACTTGAAGCAATCCCACTGAAATCAGGGACCAGACAAGGCTGCCCCCTTTCTCCTTATCTTTTCAATATTGTACTTGAGGTACTAGCTCGGGCAATTCGACAACATAAGGAGGTCAAAAGGATACAAATTGGAAAGGAAGAAGTCAAACTATCATTATTTGCAGACGACATGATAGTCTACCTAAGTGACCCAAAAAAACTCCACTAGAGAACTCCTACAGCTGATAAACAACTTCAGCAAAGTGGCAAGGTATAAAATCAGCTCAAGCAAATCAGTGGCCTTCCTATACTCAAAGGATAAGCAGGCTGAGAAAGAAATTAGGGAAATGACACCCTTCACATTAGCCACAAACAGTATAAAGTATCTTGGGGTGACTCTTACCAAACATGTGAAAGATCTATATTAACAGAACTTCAAGACTCTGAAAAAGGAGGAGACCTCAAAAAATGGGAAAACCTCCCATGCTCATGGATTGGTAGAATCAATATAGTTAAAATGGCCATTTTACCAAAAGGAATATACAGATTCAATGCAATACCCATCAAAATCCCAACTCAATTCTTCACAGAGTTAGAAAGAGCAATTATCAAATTCATCTGGAATAACGAAAAAAAAAAAAAAAAAACCCCATGATAGCTAAAACTATTCTCAGCAACAAAAGAAAGTCTGGGGGAATCAGTATCCCTGACCTCAAGCAATACTACAGAGCAATAGTGTTAAAAACTGCATGGTATTGGTACAGTGACAGGCAGGCAGATCAATGGAACAGGATTGAAGATCCAGAAATGAACTCAAACACCTATGGCCACTTGATCCTCGACAAAGAGGCTGAAAACATCCAATGGAAAAAAGACAGTCTTTTCAACAAATGGTGCTGGTTCAACTGGAGGTCAGCATGCAGAAGAATGCAAATTGATCCATCCTTGTCTCCTTGTACTAAGCTCAAATCCAAGTGGATCAAGGACCTCCACATAAAGCCAGACACTCTGAAGCTAATAGAAAAGAAACTGGGGAAGACCCTTGAGGACATCGGTACAGGGAGAAAGTTTCTGAACAGAACACCAATTGCGTTTGCTCTAAGATCAAGCATTGACAAATGGGACCTCATAAAATTACAAAGTTTCTGTAAGGCAAAGGACACCCAAAAGGACAAATCTGCAACCAACAAATGGGGAAAAGATCTTCACCAATCCTTCATCAGATAGAGGGCTAATATCAAATATACATAAAGAACTCAAGAAGTTAGACTCCAGAAAACCAAACAAGCCTATTAAAAAATGGGGTACAGAATTAAACAAAGAATTCTTACCTGAAGAACTTCGGATGGCTGAGAAGCATCTTAAAAAATGCTCAACTTCATTAGTCATTACGGAAACACAAATCAAAACAACCCTGAGATTTCACCTTACACCAGTCAGAATGGCTAAGATTAAAAGTTCAGGAGACAGCAGGTGTTGCAGAGGGTGTGGAGAAAGAGAATCACTCCTCCACTGTTGGTGGGGTTGCAAATTTCTACAACCATTCTGGAAATCAGTATGGCGGTTCCTCCGAAAACTGGGTACCTCACTTCCAGAAGATCCTGCTATACCACTCCTGGGCATTTACCCAGAGGATTCCCCACCATATAATAAGGATATATGCTCTACTATGTTCATAGCAGCCCTATTTATAATTGCCAGATACTGGAAACAACCCAGGTATCCCTCAATAGAAGAGTGGATGCAAAAAATGTGGTATATTTACACAATGGAGTACTATTCAGCCATTAGAAACAATGAATTCATGAAATTCTTAGGCAAATGGATGGAGCTAGAGAACTTCATACTATGTGAGGTAACCCAGACTCAAAAGGTGAGTCATGGTATGCCCTCACTAATAAGTGGATATTAACCTAGAAAACTGGAATACCCAAAACATAATTCACACATCAAATGAGGTACAAGAAGAAAGGAGAAGTGGCCCCTTGTTCTGGAAAGACTCAGTGAAGCAGTATTTGGCAAAACCAGAACGGAGAAGGGGTGTGTGGGAGGACAGGGGGAAAGAAGGGGGCTTACGGGTCTTTCGGGAAGTGGGGGGCTAGAAAAGGGGAAATCATTTGAAATGCAAATAAAAAATATATCGAATAAAAAAAAACCAAAACCCAAACCAAAAACAAAAACAAAACAAAACAAAGAAAACAATGAATTCATGAAATTTTTAGGAAAATGGTTGGAACTGAAAAATATCATCCCAATTGCGGTAACCCAATCACAAAAGAACACACATGAAATGCAATTACTGATAAGTGGATATTAATTAGCCTAGAAGCTCTTAATACCCAAGACACAATTGACATAGCAAATGACTCCCATGAAGAAGTAAGCCGAAGGCCCTGGCCCTGGAAAATCTTGCTTGATCCAGCATTGTAAGGGAGTGTCAAGACAGAGAAAAAGGAGGGAGGTGTTTGGAGAATAGGTGTAAAGAACGCTTGTGGGGCATATGGTGAGCTTGGAACTGGGAAAGAGGAAATCTTTTGGAATGTAAATAAAGAATATAGAAAAAATTTAAAAAGAAAATAAAAAAGAAACATAAAAACAATAAATAAAACTGAGCATATCAAAATTTCTATTCTATGTCCTGAAAAAAAAAAAAAGAAGTTAGTTTCCAGAGAATCAAATACATGATCCTATTAAAAATGGGGTGCAAAGCTAAACAGGGAATTCCCAACTGGGGAAACTTGAATGTTTCTAAAGAAATGTTCAGCATCCTTAGTTATCAGGGAAATGCAAGTTAAAACAACACTGAGATTCCATCTCACACCAGTCAGAATGGCTAAGATGAAAAATTCTGGAGATGTTGGAGAGGATGTTGGGGGAAAGGAACACTCCTCCACTGCTGGTGGGATTGCAAGCTGGTACAACCACTCTGTAAATCAGTTTGGCGATTCCTGGGAAAATTGGACATAGTATTATCTGCGGACCCAGCTATACCACTCCTGGGCACATATCCAGAGGATTCTCCAGCATGCAATAAGGACACATGTCTCAGTATGTTCATAGCAGCCCTATTTATAATAGCCAGAAGCTGGCAAGAACTCAGATGTCCCTCAGTGGAAGAATGGATACAGAAAGTGTGGTATATTTACACAATGGAATACTACTCAGCAATTAAAAACAAGGAATTCATGAAATTCTTACCCAAATGGATGGAACTAGAAAGTTTCATCATGAGTGAGAGGTAACCCAATCACAAAAGAACACACATGGTATGCACTCACTGATAAGTGAATGTTAGCCCCCAAACTCAAAATAAACAAGATACAATTCACTCAGCACAGGAAACTCAAGAAGGAGGACTTAAGTGTGGGTTCTTTGTTTCCTCTGATAAAGGGAACAAAATACTCACAGGAGCAGTAAGGGAGACAATGTGTGTAGCAAAGACTGAAGTAAAGGCCACCCAGAGACTGCCCTACCTTGGGATTCATCCTATAAGCAGTCAACAAACCCTGACATTATAGATGCCAAGAATTGCATACCAAAAGGAGCATCCCATGGTTGTCTCTGGAGGAGCCCTACCAGGGTCTTATAAATACAGAGGCAAAAGCTAGCAACCAACCATTGAAATGGGCACGGGGTTCTCACTGGAGAAGATGGAGGGTGGTCCGGAGGAGCTGAAGGAGTTTACAACCCCATGGGAAAAGAAATGATTTCGGCCACCCAGACACCCCAAGATTCCCAGGGACTGAACCATCAACCAAGGGGCACACATGGTTCCAGCCAAAAATGTGGCAGAGGAAGGCCTTGTTGGGCATCAGTGGGAGGAGGGTTATGTGTGGCGCTTGAAGAAGAATGTTGTTTCTATGTTGACCATTCAGGGGCTATCAGGGACTCCATGAGTAAACTTAAAGAAAGACTAAACAAGCACAGGCTTGAGAGAGAGAGAGCACCCAAAACTGGTATGAAGTTTACTAAGTCTCCATGGATGGCCACTTTGTTCTCGGCCCTTACGGGTCCTTTGATGTTTCTACTATTCGTGCTCACCATAGGGCCTTGCATAGTCAATAGATTAATTGCTTTTGTTCGCCAGAGAGTTAGTGCTGTTCAGATCCTGATGCTTTGCCAACAGTATCAACAACTAAGGCAAACCAATTCAGAATGCATAGAACCAGAATCAGACCTTTAGTTCTAAGATTAGAACTATTTATTGGAGGGAGTGGGGACTGAGAGACCCCAACCCAAAAATGTAAAGGTTTTTAGACCCCCTAGCAAACAAGCCTCAACATATTCATACAACAGCTGCCTGACTTTGAGAAAGAGCCCCTGAGTTCAAGTACGCCCTGACCTCGGAAATAGCTGACATCTGCTTAACTGATCCTGAGACGCCCTGTTTTAGGAAGTATCTGACCAAAAAGAAGGTCTGAATGACTTGTCTTGTGACTATTTTTACAATGTTTAACTATACCATGCCCCAAGGATGTTTGCTTCAGATAATCTCTAGCCTTCCTTAAGGCATAAACTATTGCCAGACTTTCTCATTCTGTATTTCCCCATTCCATGCATAATTTGTCCTCCATCCCTTACCTTGTGAATTATTTTCTTTTTCCTCTACCCCCTGCCTTGTGGTTTTTCCCTTTTAATACCCCTGACTCCAGTTACTGGGTGTCAATCTCCTCTAGCCCTGTGTGGTTATGAGATGACCCCAGTGCACTGGTTTCTCCCGAATAAACCTCGTGCATTTGCATCAAGAACAGTCTCCTGTAAATTCCTTGGGTGTCATTTCACCCTGAGATTTGAGTGAGTGTCTCCCCTCATCGGGGGTCTTTCAGAAACAACCTAGATGTCTACCAACTGAACAAGAGATAAAGAAAATATTATAGGTATTTCTTTTTAGGCAAAGAATAGATGCTTTCTCGACAGGCAGCTCAGTGGCATGTGAAACTCTCTCCTCAGTTCTGACTGAAGCTATCTCTAGCCTACCAAAAGCTTTCCTGATCCTCCAAAACCCTCTCTTTTGAAGAAGCAGGAAGTAGACTCAGATTCTAGGGACAGTGTTCCAGTTAGGTAAGATAGCACACACATGCAATCCCAGTGTGAAAGAGACTTAGACAGGAGGATGGCCTTAGGTTTGAAGCCAGGTAAAAATATATAGCAAAAGCCAGTCTCAAACAACATCTACAACTCCATAAGGCTGAGTGTAACTGCCCACAGTTACATCAAATGGGTTACCTAGAAGGAAAACTGGGAATGAAACAAATAGAGACTATGGAGTTGAGACAACAGGTTTAATTTTTCTAAGTTAGTTTTAACAGTGTTCATGTTCTGTGTCCCACAAGGTCTATGCTGTATTCCTTAGCTGCCTGTAGCTATTACGAACTGGGTTGCTGGAAAAGAAGTTGAGGTATGGATGGAGAAGGGGGCGAAAAGAAGGAGGGTCAAGACAATATTTCACTGATCAAGGCCAGGAACTTTAATGGTGGTCGGACTTTTAACAGGTTGGGCAAACCCTTCCCTCCAGACTCTGGGCTGAGTTCTGGTGGAAGTTGTCTAGCTTCTCTTGGAGATCCTTGTCTTGACTGCTCTGGCAGCTGGGTGGGTCACCTGCTTAATTCAGGAATTCCTAGACCTGGAGAAACAACGAACTTAACCTTCACTAAGCTTCTCCACCCTAGGATAAAAATTCCTGCTTTAACCTACTTCCCTATTATGTCCATAGGGCAGATTCCTGCCTGAAGCCAGGGATTGTCCTTGGCCAATGTCAAACTCAAACTCATGACTGCCCCAATATGGCTCTGTACACTTCCTCCCTTTTTTATTAATTTGAAAATGAGGAGGTAGAAAACAAGTGGATAAATATCCTTCATAAGAAGGCAGCCTTAATCAGGAGGGAAAGCATTGACCATAATTCCTCTTATATATTGTATAACGTCTTTTTCAGAGGAGGGGTAACAGGCTCCCTTATTATTTTAAGGTTAACAGCCTCTCGATGTTAACCCCTATGCAATTAGGTGTACTTCCTGGCGACTCAGAAGCAGAAATTCACCTCCCCATGCAGTGCCTTGCCTCGCACGTCTCACCGGTACCCATGTTTGTTCATAAACAAACACATAGATCTGAGTTCTATGTGGCTCCCTTTTTGGAGATCCACTTGTGTAAGTTTTGAAGCCAGGGGGTCTGCAAGTGTCTTTGACATGCAATCCCTCCATCCAGGTGAGCCTGGGTGGAGACAGCCAGTCTGCTTAACAAGCAAGGTCAAGAGTTAAAGATGGAGCAGGATTAACTTGTCCCTGAAGTATCCAACTCAGTTGCAAATTAACAACTCAAAAGACACAAAGCTTGGCCTCTGCGGTGGGAGAGGTAGCCTTGTGTATCTAGAGATAAGCTGTTACTTCTCAGGAAAAGTGGAGACTATGTTTTAAATTAATACAGTTGGCTGAAGATTGTTAGCCATCTTTATAATTGGAATCTCCAATATTGGATTTATTTCTAGACCAGCCTATGGTGGAGTCAGCTGATCACATTAAAGGAGAGAAGTGTCATTATAACTCCTCTTCAGATTAATTTTTCCTAAGCTAGCTTAACAGTCTCCATGTTCTGTCCCATAAAGTCTAAAGGCTTGAAGCAAGGCAATTTATCTAATCTGGGACATTTGACAAAATATGTCAAGAATATATACCCAATATAGTTCTTATGTTACCACTGTCTGGGCATTCAGCAAGCACACAGTGAGCATATCTTCAGCATGCCACACCAATCACTCTGGCAGCTAGCATGCTTCTGCAGCATTCTGTGGAAAAAAAAACATATGGGACATGCCTTCTTCCCCAATATTAAATTAGGATCATGGCATATGTCAATAAGTGAATTCCTTTATTTCATCTAGGCTTCAGTATGCCTAATTGCAGGATGTCATATACACTCAGCAAGGAGTTCCTTGGCATCCAAATTTTAAAATTTTCTTAAAAATATGCAAGCATAATTTAAATGATAGGCACAGGGACACAATTTCCCCTCTCTTCTCTCTTCCAAGAAGATATTGTTTTATTAATTTAAGTTGGAGCACAAAGTATATACCATAACATAGGCAATAACTATGTAATTATAGAAAATAAATGTAGCATATTTAGTTGCTTTTTCTGTTAGAGCAGTTGCAACTAGAAAGCCTAAAAATGAATCATTAGTCACATGCACATATTTTTTAATCTTCTAAATTAGAAATATGAGTATCATTTATCTGTAATAATTAAGTCCTCTAGGATTAACACCATTATGTGGTAGAGGTAGAAATTGAGGACATCAAGAACAAATCTTTATAATTTGATATGCACAAAATACAAATTATTTTTTAAGCCATTACCCTTTTGATGATATAAATAATATGCTTGTACATCTGATTGTTTCTATATAGCCTGTCTGGGATACAAATTTTATGTGCCTTGCCTTAAGGAGTCTTGTCCAGGCTCCCCTTTTAAAGATTAATTACATAAGTATATTGTAGCTGTCTCTCTAGCCTTTGGGTTAGCTTGCAAATATCTAAAGGACAGTCATTTAGAGAACATATCCTTTGAAATCTGAATTACATTTGCATAAACTGTAAAAATTAAGAATTAGCAGTATTAAAAATGGAACAATTTTAAGCAGTTGTAAACCATGAGCTATATATATATATATATATTTACTATTATTAAAAGCTTTATTTTTAACATCTCAAAAATAGCTCTATAGCACCCAAATCAGGTATCTGTGGTGAAGCAGGGAGAAACTTAAAGGAATAAACATGTGATCTGATAGTACAATTATCTTTTGGATAACAATTATTAATTTTGCCTAAAAATGCTTGCCATGTAATAGATTAACCATTAATAATAATTAATTTGACTGCTGCTTGAAGCAAGGAACAAACATTTTCTACCTTGAAAACAGAGGTTTAAGACCTCCTGTGGCAATCTTAAGATGAGGTAAATATAAGATAAAGCCAATTAATATATCCTAAAAATCTTTAAAAATCATTTACTTGAAAAAATTATAGCCCATAGTTAGGAGCAAAGGCCTGTAACAAACATTTCATGAACATTATACACTGAAAAATCTAAAATCCTAACTTCTAGTATTGGAAGAGAGACAAACATTTTTTTCTCACATGCGGTAAGGCTATCAGCCATTCCTTGAGGCAAAAACCTTCTAATGAAATTGCTTTATTGTTTCTTTAAAGTTAGAAGCAAATGCTTTTATAATTATCAGACTGTAAAGCAAAAACCAACCCTTTAAATCCACAATAATTTTGTATGGAGTAGACAGGCCAAATGTTAATGCCTTTATAGCCTCTTTGACCTTCCATAGATTTGAACTGCATTTTAACCCACCTCTGGATAAGAATTTTTTAAGCCAAACATTCCCTAGGTGGGGCCTGTAAGGCAGAAACAATTTCTCAAAGCTTCCACACTAGCTTCCCCTGAGGCAGCTCTAAGCTTTGCATTAACTCAAATGTAAAAAATTTTTTTATCTTCCCTAGGATCCACCTTGAGTTCTTGGCGAGGACACTGTATGAGATTCCTCAAATGTAAATATCTTCTAATCTGAGCCTTTTATCTAAGACCAGACACAAACCTACCAGTCCTGCAAGGACATTTTGAGGATTAAACAAAAGAAACCTCTAATTCCATGGTCAAAGGAACCTGCTTGATATCAAATAAATTTCCACTGAGATCTCCTTTTTAATCTTGGAGAGTTAAATTTTGCTTCTACCATTGTGGCCAATAAACTTGTGAAAAAGTGGCAATATGTCTATAATGGCCACAGCTGTATCACTCTCAAAATTATCTTAATTACAAAATATATTAAGAATTGTGAGCCTGCAAACTGAAAACTGCAGCCAATGACACAATGACGATTTTTATTGTAACTCAATTTTTTTTTTTGCAATATTAGAGAACAGCTACAACTTTGAAAGTAAATCCCAATTTTAAACAATCTATTTTCTTTAAAATCAATGGCAAACACATTTTTACAGTACAAGGTTTGTCTGCCAGTTCTTATGTTCAAGTGTATGACAGTGTAACTTATTAAAGAGACATTATTTTAAATCTTTATAAGTCTAATTTCTAGGTTAAGATTCACATAAAACACCATGCCAATTTAGGAGCATCTTAAAGGCCTGTATTTCCTGGGTTGCGTCATGACACGTGTTGTTTAAACTGGTGACTACCCTAAACTACAAGCTTTAACCTAACTATTTGTTAATGACATATACCTTTTAAATCGTGTCCAATGACTTAAAAGCCAATAATAGTCAAGACATGCAAAATATACCTTTAAGACCAATTATAAACAAGTATAAAGCAATTACACAAATTTCATAAGTTAAATCAAAGTTTTCCCAAAACTTGAGGCTTCTGGGCTTTTATAAGTAGCTTTTTTCCCCAGCCATGTTTACCTCTCACTGTGGCACAGCTTTAAATCAGTCCCCACACAAACTGCAGCTGGCTCAAGAAGTTGCCAGCAGATGAAATCCTTACCAATTTTTCTTTTTAACATGAAACAGTCATTCACACAAAAACAGAGAGGACACAAACATATACATAGACAAATAGTCAGTGTACTGGGACAAACACAGAAAGATACACAGAAAGAAAAGCACACTTGTTGTTAAGCAATTACATCCATTTTCCTCTTAAAGCAGCTCTTGGAGGCTGCGGACATATGCCTATTTTTAAAACCCCTTTCTTTTTTGCCTGAATCAGCTCTTAAGAGCTTTGGACAAATGCCCACCAAATTCCTACCCCATTTTCCACTGTCTGCCCCCTAAGGAGTTCAGCACTGGGTCCATACTGCCTCACTTAGTCCGTATCCTCTAGCTCACCAGGCAGGATACCATCTTTCCTTTTTCTGTTTTTTGCGAAGCTTTGTCAAGACATGGTCACCTCAGGAATCCTTCTTGAATCCAGCCCCGCGTCCAGGTGCCACTCTGTTGTATTCCATAGCTGCCTGCAGCTATTATGAACTGGGTTGCTAGAACAGAAGCTGATGGATGGATGGGGAAGGGGTGAAAAGAATGAGGGCCAAGACAATATTTCACTGATCAAGGCCAGGAAATTTAATGGCGGTCGGACTTTTAAACATTTTGGGCAAACCCTTCCCCCAAGACTCCAGGCTGAGTTCTGGTGGAAGTTGTCTAGCTTCTCTTGGAGGTCCTTGTCTTGACTGCTCCACAGCTGGGTGGGTCACCTGATTAATTCAGGAATTCCTAGACCTGGAGGAACAAAGAACTTAACCTTCACTGAGCTTTTCCACCCTAGGATAAACTTTCCTGCTTTAACCTACTTCCCTATTATGTCCTAATGGCAGATTCCTGCCTGAAGCCAGGGATTGATCTTGACCAATGTCAAACTCTGACCAAGTGCATGACTGCCCCAATATGGCTCTGTACAGGTCTAAAAGACTGAAGCAAGCTAGTTTATCTAATCTGGGACATAGGCAAGTAAAGATGGGTCGAGAACACATAGCCAATGCAGCCTTCCTGTCACCATTGTCAGGGCACTCAGCAAAGCCCACCAGTTAGCATTGTCTTCTGCATGCCACACAAATCACTCTAGTAGCCAGCATGCTCCTGCAGCATTCTGTGGAAAAAACACAAATATGCCTTCTTCCCCATATTAAATAACTGATTATGATCATGCCATATGCCAATAAGTGGATCCTTCCATTTCACCTAGGTATGAGTGTGCCTAGTTGTAGGATGCTATAGACACTCAGCAAGGAGTCACTTGGCTTCTAAATTTTAAACTTTTCTTAAAAATATAAATCATAATTTAAATAATATGCACAGGGATATAATTTCCCCCTTTTGTTTTTTTAAGGAAGATATTGTTTTAAAGTTCCACAATACCTGTCCTTGAGAATTATAAAGAATTAAATTGTTGTTAAGTTAATGTGAAAACATCTAAAATATTTGATGACTGTAATTAATAGCCAGTTCGATTATCTGTTCTAATCTAAGTTGGAACACCAAGCATAGACAATAATGTAGGCAATGACTATGTATGCATAGAAAATAATTGTAGCATTTCTAGTTGCTTTTCCTGTTAGAACAGTTGCAGCTAGAAAGCCTGAAAATGTTTCATTAGTCACATGCACATATTTTAATTTTTGAAAATCAGGAATATAAGTACCACTCATTAGAAATAATTGATTAATTCCTCTAGAATTAACACCATTATGTGGTACAGAGAGAAACTGAGGACACCAAGAACAAGTCTTTAAAATTTTGATGTGCATTTTCTAAAAATATAAAATTATTCTCAAGCCATTGCTATTTTGATGATGTAAAGAATACTATTGTATAGCCAATGGTTCCTCTCATTATAGATGGTTCAGAGCCACCATGTGGTTGCTGGGATTTGAACTTAGAACCTCTGGAAGAGTAGTCAGTGTTCTTAACCCCTGATCCTTCTCTCCAGCCCCTGGATGAACTCTCAAATGTCCAGAGGACAGTCATTGAAAGGAACAGTACCTTTTCTTAACTTGAGTTGTATTTGCATAAATAATTGCAAAATTTAAGAAATATCAGTATCTAAAATAGGAACAATTTCAAGCAATTGTAAGCTATGATATATATGCATATATATGCTTGATAGCCATTACATATTAAAAGGTTGAGTTTTAACATTTTAAAAATAGCAGCTTCAGCACCCAATTCAATTATTTTTGTTGGAGCAGGGGGAACCTCAAAAGAATAAACATGTCATCCAATTATATGAACATCTCTCCCATAGAAGAGCTGTTTATAAATAGAGTAGATGTGTTGTTTATGGAAGAAACTTCCCTAACCTAAAGAGAGAGATGCCCATGAATATACAAAAAGCCTACAGAACTCCAAACAGACTGGACCAGAACAGAAATACTTCCTGTCACATAATAATCAAAACACCAAATGTACTAAACAAAGAAAGAATATTAAAGGCAGTAAGAGAAAAAGGGCAAGTAACATATAAAGGAAGACCTATCAGAATCACAGCAGACTTCTCACCAGAGACCATGAAAGCTAGAAGGTCCTGGGCAGATCTCATGCAGACTCTAAGAGAACACAAATGTCAGCCAAGGCTACTATACCCAGCAAAACTCTCAATCACAATCGATGGAGAAACCAAGATATTCCATGACAAAACCAAGTTTATCCAATATCTATCAACAAACCCAGCCCTACAAAGGATAATAGGAGGAAAACACCAATACAAGGAGGGAAACTTCACCCTGGAAAAAAAAAAGATAGTAACCTTTTATCAAACTCAAAAGAAGTTAACCAATCAAATTTAAAAAACAACGTCAAAAATGACAGGAACTAACAATCACTATTTCTTAATATCTCTTAACATCAATGGACTCAATGCCCCAATAAAAAGACATAGACTAACCGACTGGATACATAAACAGGACCCTACATTTTGCTGCATACAGGAAACACACCTCAGGGTCAAAGACAAACACTACCTTAGAGTAAAAGACTGGAAGACAATTTTACAAGCAAGTGGTCTCAGGAAACAAGCTGGAGTAGCCATTTTAATATCAGATAAAATTGACTTTCAACACAAAGTCATCAAAAGGGACTCTGAGGGACACTTCTTGCTGATCAAAGAAAAAATACAACAATTTTCTTTTTTTTTATCCGATATATTTTTTATATATCGAATGTTCTGGAACAAAAAGAAGCTATTTCACCCAGGAGGAGTAGAAGGCAGGAAATCATCAAACTCATGGCTGAAATCAATCAAGTAGAAACAAAGAGAACCATATAAGGAATCAACAAAACCAGGAGCTGGTTCTTTGAGAAAATCAACAAGATAGATAAACCCTTAGCCAGACTAACCAAAGGACACAGAGACAGTATCCAAATTAACAAACTTAGAAATGAAAAGGGAGATATAACAGCAGAAACGGAGGAAATTCAAAAAATTATAAGATCCTACTACAAAAGCCTATACTCAACACAACTGGAGAATCTGGAAGAAATGGACAGTTTCCTAGACAGTTATCTGACACCAAAACTAAATCAGGATCAACTATATCAACTAAACAGTCCCATAACACCTGAAGAAACAAAAAGGGTCATAGAAAGTCTCCCAACCAAAAAAAGCACAGGGCCAGTTGGCTTCAGTACAGAGTTCTATCAGACCTTCATAGAAGACCTAACACCAATACTCTTCAAACTATTCCACAAAATAGAAACAGAAGGAACTCTACGCAACTCGTTCTATGAAGCCACAATTACACTGATACCAAAATCGTACAAAGATCCAACAAAGAAAGAGAAATTCAGGCCAATTTCTCTTATGAATATTGATGCAAAAATACTTAATAAAATTCTTGCCAACCAAATCCAAGAACATATCAAAACGATCATCCACCATGATCAAGTAGGCTTCATCCCAGGGATGCAGGGATGGTTCAATATAAGGAAATCCATCAATGCTATCCACTACATAAACAAACTCAAAGAAAAAAAAACCCATATGATCATCTCATTAGATGCAGAAAAAGCATTTGACAAAATTCAGCATCCTTTCATGCTAAAAGTCTTGGAAAGTACAGGAATTCAATGCCCAAACCTAAACATCGTAAAAGCAATATACGGCAAACCGGTAGCCAACATCAAACTAAATGGAGAGAAACTTGAAGCAATCCCACTAAAATCAGGGACTAGACAAGTCTGCCCTCTCTCTCCATATCTTTTCAGTATAGTACTTGAAGTTCTAGTTAGAGCAATTAGACAACATAAGGAGGTCAAGGGGATACAAATTGGAAAGGAAGACATCAAAGTATCACTATTTGCAGATGACATGATAGTCTACTTAAGTGACCAGAAAACCTCCACCAGAGAACTCCTACAGCTGATAAACAACTTCAGCAAAGTGGCAGTTTATAAAATCAACTCAAGCAAATCAGTTGCCTTCCTTTACTCAAAGGATAAGCAGGCTGAGAAAGAAGTTAGGGAAACAACACCCTTCAAAATAGCCACAAACAATATAAAGTATCTTGGTGTGACTCTAACCAAACAAGTGAAAGAGCTATATGACAAGAACTTCAGGTATCTGAAGAAGGAAATTGAAGAAGACCTCAGAAAATGGAAAAATCTGCCATGCTCGTGGATCGGCAGGATTACTATAGTTAAAATGGCCATCTTGCCAAAAGCAATCTACAGATTCAATGCAATCCCCATCAAAATCCCAACTCAATTCTTCACAAAGTTAGAAAAAGCAATTCTCAAATTTATCTGGAATAACAAGAAACCCAGGATAGCTAAAACTATTCTCAACAACAAATAAATTCTGGGGGAAATCAGTATCCCTGACTTCAAGCAATACTACAGAGCAATAGTGTTAAAAACTGCATGGTATTGGCACAGTGACAGACAAGTGGACCAATGGAATAGAACTGAAGATCTAGAAATGAACCCACACACCTATGGTCACTTGATCTTCGACAAAGCAGACAAAAACATCCAGTGGAAAAAAGATAGCCATTTCAACAAATTGTGCTGGATCAATTGGAGGTCAGCATGCAGAAGAATGCGAATTGATCCATTCTTATATCCATGTACTAACCTTCACTCCAAGTGGATCAAGGGCCTCCATGTAAAACCAGACACACTGAAACTAACAGAAAAGAAACTGAATAAGATCCTTGAGGACATGGGCACAGGGGAAAAGTTCCTGAACAGATCACCAATAGCTTATGCTTTAAGATCAAGAATTTTACAAAAGATCAGAAATTTACAAAGTTTCTGTAAGGCAAAGGACACTGTTAAAAGGACAAAATGGCAACCATCAAATTCAGAAAGGATATTCACCAACCCCACATCTAATATAGGGCTAATATCCAATATATACAAAGAACTCAAGAAGTTAGACACCAGGGTATCAAATAACCCTATTAAAAATAGGGTACAGATCTAAACAAAGAATTTTAACCTGAAGAAATTCGGATGGCCGAGAGGCACCTTAAGAAGTGCTCAACATCATTAGTCATTAGGGAAATGCAAATCAAAACAATCATGAGATTTCACCTTACACCAGTCAGAATGGCTAAGGTCAAAAACTCAGGAGACATCAGGTGTTGGCGAGGATGTGGAGAAAGAGGAACACTCCTCCACTGCTGGTGGGGCTGTAAGATGGTACAACCACTGTGGAAATCAGTCTGGAGGTTCCTCAGAAAACTGGACATGACACTTCCAGAGGGCCCTGCTATACCTCTCCTGGGCATATACCCAAAGGATTCCCCAGCATGCAATAAAGACACATGCTCCATTATGTTCATAGCACCCTTATTTATAAGAGCAAGAAGCTGGAAAGAACCCAGATGCCCCTCAAAGGAGGAATGGATTCAGAAAATGTGGTATATTTACACAATGGAATACTACTTAGCAATTAGAAACAATGAATTCACAAAATTTTTAGGCAAATGGTTTGGTCTGTAAAATATCATCCTAAGTGAGATAACCCAATCACAAAAGAATACACATGGAATGCAATCTCTGATAAGTGGATATTAATTAGCCCAGAAGCCCTGAATACCCAAGGCACAAATTGCATAACAAATGACTCCCATGTAGAAATATGGAGAGGGTCCTGATCCTGGAAAGGATTGATCTAGCATTGGAAGGGAATATAAGGACAGAGAAAAAGGAGGGAGGTGATTGGAGAAGGGATGGAGAGAAGAAGGTTTATTGGACATATGGGGAGTGGGGAATCCGGGAAAGGGGAAATTATTTGGAATGTAAACAAAGAATATAGAAAATAAAAATAGTAAAAAATGTATAAATATAAAAAAAATTGAGAATTTTTTATCATCAGATTCTCAAGGGTTTGACCCACCTGAGGAAGCTGTACCCTCAGCCTCCCCTTGGAATAATTAATTTCTTTTCCACATGAAGACATTAATCCCTGAGACTGATAGACCAGCTGTGACATTTGCTAATGATAATGCCACACAGGACAATATTCATGTTTCTAAATGCTTAACAATACTTGCTTGTAGACCTGTAAACCAAGACTTGTAGACCAAGGCAAAACAAGCCCAACAGGGGAGACAGAAAGTGTGGCCCATGATGGAATTTGCTACAGTACTAAGAAGCTTAATGAGTTTGCTCATTCATTGAAGCAGAACTCTCCCAATTTTAAACTACAAGTTTCATTATTTCAGCTGTTACTGATTTTTCCAATATAAATTATTTAATTCATTATTTTTTAAGGTTATTTACATTTTTTCATTTGAAACTATTAATAATGAACATTGCAATTAATTCTGGTTTAAATAACTCACTTTTAATAAAATATTACTTTGCTAAGATTAGTTGCATCATCTAAGGGCAGAAAAAGCATCCCTGCTACTCTTGTAACTGAGGGCTCAAATGTCTGAATGGTTTTCAGTTTGTGACTTAGTCTCTGTGAGATCACAGGATTTCAGCTTAATTAACACATCTGCTCCTTCTATATATTTTAAAAGACACCATATGTTCTTCAATAGAGTGATGAGTACAGAAAATATAATACATTTTCACAATGAAGTATTACTCAGCTATTAAAAACATTGACTTCATGAAATTATTACGCAAATGGAAGGAGCTAGAATATATCATCCTGAGGGAGGTAACCCAGTCACAAAAGAACACACATGGAATTCACTCACATATAAGTTGATATTAGTCAAAATTTTGGAATATCCAAGAAACAATTCAAAGAACGCATGTAGCTTAAGAAGATTGTAAATCAAAGTGTGTATGCTTCAGTCCTTTTTAGAATGGGGAACAAATTTCTCATGGCAGAAAATAAGGACACAGAGTTAGGAGATGAGACAAACAACTCTCCCATGGGGTCGATCGCTATGTGAACAAAACACTGCTTAACTTTCTTTAATTCTCCAGTTTTTATTCCCTTTCATTTTGCTTAGGCAGGTATGATTCTGAGACAGAAATTTCAAAGGTGTGTTGGTTTTTCCATTCCTCCCCTGTTGTTGAACATGTCTATTCACTGGAGGAAGATTCATCTTCCCACTGTTGGGCATTTTGGCTAAGTGCACCCCTATTAAATACTGGGAATGTCTAACACCTTTTGGAACATTCTAAATATCCACTCCCATGCAATTTACATGCTGGTTGGAAATATTCAACTCCAAATCTCCATTAAGTCTCCTGGTCTCCTGGGCTTTTTTTCTCTCTTCACCATTTCCTGAATTTGAATCACTTTTTCCCACACACCAGCCTCTCCCACACACTTCTCTCCCTCCCAAAGCATTCTCTGATTATTTTGTTTCCTGTTACAAATGGGACCTAACCATCTTTATTAGGCCTTACTGCTTGTTAAACTTGTTACAGTCTGTGAGTTGTAACATTGGCTAATGTGTCCTTTTAGGCTAATATCCATTTTTTTTCATGGGCTTCCTCACTCAGTATGAGAGTTTCTAGTTTCATCCATTGGCTGCAAAAGTCATGATGTTCTCATTTTTTCGAATCTGAATAATAGTCTATTGTATAAAGGAACCACAATTTCTTTAACAACTCTTCATTTGAGAGAGACCAGGTTGCTTCCACTCTCTGACTCTTAAGGATATAGCTACTAAGAATATCTTGTTTTACTTGCAGTATTGGAGACCTTCTCTTTGGTTTGTACCCAAAAATAGGATAGCTGTTTCTATAGGAAGAACTAGTTCTAATTTTCTGGGGAACCACTGGATTGAGTGCCAGAGTGTTTTTACCAATTTGTAATACCACTAACAAAGGATGAGTGTTCCCTGTTCTCCACATCATCAACAGATACTAATAGTTGAGGTTTTTTATTAGATATTCGGAATGGTGTAAGTTGGAGTCTCAATGTCATTTTGATAAGCATTTCCATGGTGACTAAGGATGTTCTGAATTTCTTTAACTGCTTCATGACTATCTGAGATTCCTCTTCTGAAAATTCTCTGGTAAGTTCTCTACAGCATTTTTGTTTTGTTTTGTTTGTTTTAATCTAAAATCTTCAGATTCTTATGTATTTTTGATATTAGGAGTCTAACAGTTATATTGCTAGTAAAGATGTTTTCCTAATCTGCAGGTTGCTCCTTTGTCCTATTGTAGGCCTATTTTTTTCTACAAAAGTGTTTCAGATTAATGTGGATCCATTGATCTATTGTTTTTCTTACCTGAGCAGTAAGTGTTCAAGATTATTTATCACATTGTTTTCTATGAAATCTTGTGTATCAAGTTTTATGTTAAAGTAATTTCACAGTGGAAAAAGCCTTTTCAACAAATGGTAATGGCTTAACTGGAGGTCAGCTTGCAGAAAATGCAAATTGATCCATTCTTATCTCCTCTACCAAGCTCAAATCCAAGTGGATCAAGGACCTCCACATAAAACCAGACACACTGAAATTAATCCGGGGAAGACCCTTGAGCACAAGTGCACAGGGGAAAATTTTCTTAACAGAACATCAATAGCTTATGCTCTAAGACCAAGAATTGATAAGTGGGACCTCATAAAATTATAAAGTTTTTGTAAGGCAAAGACCACTGTCAAGCGGACAAAATGGCAACCAAGAAATTGGGAAAGGATATTCATCCTTTCCCAATCTGACAGAGGGCTAATATCCAATATATACAAAGAACTCAAGAAGTTAGACTCCAGAGATCCAAATAATCCTATTAAAAATGGGGTACTAAGCTAAACAAAGAATTTTCACCCATAAGAACTTCAGATGGCTGAGAAGCACCTTAAGAAATGTTCAACATCATTAGTCATTAGAGAAATGGAAATCAAAACAATCCTGAGATTTCACCAGTCAGAATGGTTAAGATTAAAAACTCAGGAGACAGCAGGTGTTGCTGAGGATGTGAAGAAAGAGAAACACTCCTCCACTGCTGGTGGGATTGTAAAATGGTACAACCACTATGGAAATCAGTCTGGCGGTTCCTCAGAAAACTGGGCATAACACTTTCAGAAGACCCTGCTATACCTCTCCTGGCATATACCTAAAGGATTTCCCAGAATGCAATAGGACACATGCTCCACTCTGTTCATATCAGCCTTACTTATAATAGCCAGAAGCTAGAAAGAACCCAGATGTCCCTCAATGGAGGAATGGATACAGAAACCACGAAAGCCAGAAGATCCTGGGCTGAAATCAATCAAGTAGAAACAAAGAGAACCATACAAGGACAACAAAACCAGGAGCTGGTTCTTTGAGAAAATCAACAAGATAGATAAACCCTTAGCTAGACTAACCAAAGGGCACAGAAATAGTATCCAGATTAACAAACTTAAAATGAAAAGGGAGATATAACAACAGAAACTGAGGAAATTCAAAAAATCATTAGACCCTTGAGGACACGGGCACAGGGGAAAAGTTCCTGAATCAAGGAACTGGAAGCTGGAAAGAAGTGCTCAACATATTTAGTCATTAGGGAAATGCACATCAAAACAACCTGAGATTTCACCTTACACCAGTCAGAATGGCTAAGGTCAAAAACTCAGGAGACAGCAGGTGTTGGCGAGGATGTGGAGAAAGGAACACTCCTCCACTGCTGGTGGGGCTGTAAGATGGTACAACTGTCATGTCCAACCTCGCCAGCAAGGAAAGACGCAACACCGGGGAGTTTTCTTCCTTCTGCAATTTTATTTCGGGAAACTTGAACAAAGCTTAATTTCCTTATTCTTCTTGGTGGCAGCCCCGAGCCCTCTCCCAGCCGCCCTTATATAGCCTTACAGCCCCATCTGCAGTAGAATAGATAGTGCGCCACTTCCTAATAGGTGAACTAAGTGAATTCTTCATTAGCATGTAAGTGTGATAACAAATACAGCACACTGCGCATGTACTAAAGTTGATTTACCACCAGAGAGCTGCATCCGGCCAGTGCCATCTTGTAATGAAGATGAGAAAGAGGAATACTCCTCCACTGCTGGTGGGGCTGTAAGATGGTACAACCACTTTGGAAATCAGTCTGGTGGTTCCTCAGAAAACTGGACATGACACTTCCAGAGGAGCCTGCTATACCTCTCCTGGGCATATACCCAAAGGATTCCCTGGCATGTAATAAGGACACATGCTCCATTATGTTCATAGCAACCTTATTTATAATAGCCAGAAGCTGGAAAGAATCCAGATGCCCCTCAAAGGAGGAATGGATACAGAAAATGTGGTATATTTACACAATGGAATGCTACTCAGCAATTAGAAACAATGAATTCACAAAATTTTTAGGCAAATGGTTTGACCTGGAAAATATCATTCTAAGTGAGGTAACCCAGTCACAAAAGAATACACATGGAATGCAATCTCTGATAAGTGGATATTAATTAGCCCAGAAGCCCTGAATACCCAAGGCACAAATTGCATAACAAATGACTCCCATGAAGAAGTCTGGAGAGGGTCCTGATCCTGGAAAGGATTGATCTAGCATTAGAGGGGAATATAAGGACAGAGATAAAAAGGAGGGGGGTGATTGGAGAATGGATGGAGAGAAGAAAGTTTATGGGACATATGGGGAGGGGAGGATCCAGGAAAGGGGAAATCATTTGGAATGTAAACAAAGAATATAGAAAATAAAAATATTTAAAAAAAATAAAAATAAAATAAAATTAAAAAACTGAAGGAACCTAGGATGTTACGGTACTAGTCTATCATGGTTAATAAACTAAGTCAGACGGTGTTTTTGTTTCATTTTTAATCTAAACTGTTCGATTCACAGAAACACATACCATAATGTGATCTGTATGATGTGAGGGTCATAGGTGTTACAGACCAAAGTCTGCTGCGGGATAACCAGGATTCTTTGGTTCAGGAAGCCACAGGTCCAGTGGGATGACAAACTAACATGCCCATATACATGGTTTGAAATCTTAATTATTATTTTGGACATCTCCTTGTTCAGTCAAGTTAACATCTCAAATTAAGCATTACATTCATCTGTAAAAGGCTAGGCTTTCTTGGGCAATACAGAGCGTTTACCCAAAGTCCAGGGTGCATGCACTTAAATGGTTTCTTCATCATGGTTCCATTGTCGTGCTAGTCCAGGAGTTGAGGAAGGACGGTTCTCATGCCTAGCTTCCTGTCAAAAATGGCAGCATTGTAGAACTTGGGAAGCTGCGTGGCTTGCATTGTCCTCCCAGGAGCACTTTCACCTAGTCAGCCTGTGCATTCTTCTCTGTGCCATGCTTTGGACTGCTGTAGACCCCCCGAAGCAATCAGCTCTGGTAGCAGCCCCTAGCCCCAAGCCCGGGGCCACTGTAGGCTCTGGCTTCAGTAGCAACTCTAGTCTCCAGCCTGGTGAAATAACCAGCTCTTGCCCTTAGGTCCAGCTCAGTGAGCTAACTAACTAACTACTACTCCGAGTGTCTCTCTAAGTACCAAGTATCTACTACCTCTTGAATCACACTGGGATAAACTAAAAAGTTTGTTTTGCCCAAGACTCCCTAGGTGAGGTCTGCAAAACAAGGTAGTTTTTTAAATTTGATATATTTTTATTTACATTTCAAATGATTTCTCCTTTTCAGGACCCCCACTCCCCAAAAGTCCCATAAGCCCCCTTCCCTCCCTCTGTTCTCCCATCCACCCCTTCCCACGTCCCTGTTCTGGTTTTGCCCTATATTGCTGCACTGAGTCTTTCCAGAACGAGGGGCCACTCCTCCGTTATTCTTGTACCTCATTTGTTGTGTGGATTATTTTTTGGGTATTCCAGTTTTCCAGGCCACTATCCACTTATTAATTAGTGCATACTATGACTGATCTTTTGAGACTGGGTTACCTCACTTAGTATGATGTTCTCCAGCTCCATCCATTTGCCTAAGAATTTCATGAATTCATTGTTTCTAATGGCTGAATAGTACTCTATTGTGTATATATACCACATTTTTTGTATCCATTCCTCCACTGAGGGACATCTGGGTTCTTTCCAGCTTCTGGCTATTATAAATAGGGCTGCTATGAACATAGTGGAGCACGTATCCTTATTACACACCAAGGTAGTTCCTCACAGGCCTCCATTGCTATCCAGGTGAGCCTGGGTGGAGACAGCCTGTCTGCATAACAAGCAAAAGTCATGAGTTAAAGGCAGAACAGGATTAACTTGTCTGCTGCAGTTGTCTCTGATTTATTCAAATCAGCTGCAAATTAGCAACTCAAAAAACAGAAAGCTGGATCTCTGGGATGGGGGAAAGTAGCTATGAGCTATGCATCAACTCAAATGTAAATTCTTACTACCTGACCTGACAGCCATTTGTGTTGTAAGGTTCTTCAGATGTAAATATCCTTAATCTGGGATTATTGTTTCAGAACCCAACTGCCCTGAACTGCCTGCTAAAAATTCTTTTTCTACCATATTTGGAACCATATTATAATATATCCTATTGAGACGTAAATGTAGTTACACAAACGATTAGAGCAAAGTGTAGAGGATTTTTTCTTTTTTCTTTTGCTACAAGATGGATTCTTTCATATCTATATTTGCTTGGTTATCCTATGTTCTTGTTTTGCCCAAGACTCCCTAGGTGAGGTCTGCAAAACTGCCTGCTAAAAATTCTTTTTCTACCATATTTGGAACCATATTATAATATATCCTATTGAGACGTAAATGTAGTTACACAAACGATTAGAGCAAAGTGTAGAGGATTTTTTCTTTTTTCTTTTGCTACAAGATGGATTCTTTCATATCTATATTTGCTTGGTTATCCTATGTTCTTGTTTTGCCACTAGGAAGGAGGAGAGTTTTCAGACGTATAGTAAAGTGCCAAGTGAGATTTTCAGCTTCTGAATATACACCTTTCCCAGAAGATATTTCCTCACTTCTGTCTGTAAAATTTTACAGGCTTCACCGGGCCACCATGGCACATGGGCATGTGCACATTGTCAAGGATTCCTTTAGGGCAGAACATCTTCCTACTGTATGCCTAAGATTACCATGGCTGGTGACACAAGGACACTGATCCTAGTTAGGACCTGAGCCTATCCCTGATCTCCTAAACCTATGGGTATTTGAGCATAGGGTTTGATATCTTTGGTTATCTTCTAATTAAAAAACAGCTCTGTGTTTCACAAGTCTCTGATATGTTTTTACTTTATCCATCTTTTGTCACTGTTACGACTCCTAAGCTTTTTACTTCTACATAACATTAGAATACGAAGCTACTCTAATGTATTTAGACTTTATTAAGTCTCTATTTACTGTGTCAAGAGCATATATGGAAGAAGAAAAGATTCATAGAATACTTACAGATGCGGTAGGAACCTTTGGTGAGAAAAGGACACCTAAGCCTATGTAGGTGGTGGTTCATATTTTCTTTGATTTTAAGACGGCCATGTTGGCCTACAGTTCATGGTGATCTCCTCAGTGCTAAAATTTCATGTATGTACCACTTGGATTTTCTCATTTTTGCCCTTTCTGTAACCACACTCTCTGATACATATCAATTCCTCCCATGAGAACTTATACACACATTACTTAGGTTTACCAATCATCCTATCATCTAAAAGTTCTGGCATATCAACATGCCACAATATTGGAACTAAGCTATCATATCATATCAATTTTCAGGAGCATGTAGTTCTGCAGTGCACTTCTCTTCTGGGGGGAGGTTAAACACAGAGGTCCTGCATTATGTTCCTTATTCACTATATTTGTGATACAATACTTGTGAGATGCTGCAGATAGGTCCCTCAGGGAAAATTAAACAGAGCTTAATTTAGAGGTTCAAACCCATGTTTCTCCAGGTGAAAATCATGGTGTGCTGGGATGGAGGATGTGCCTAAAAAACATCTATGTAAATATGTGTTGCTGTTAGCCACAAAACTAACAGGGCCTTGGAGTCCTCTGATGAGCCCACAGGGGCTCAGTAGTCTAGGTTAACTCAGGACATGAGCCAAGAGTGCAGAGTGACATTCTGCTGCAGACAAAGGCATTGCATGTTATGATGAAGACTCCTTCTCAGCCTGTGGAATTGTCTGTAGTAAGAGATATAGTACTTGCTTGTCCAGACAAGTCCATCTTGAAAAGGATGCACTGGCTTACTCAGGGTAAACAAGACATTAAACACCTTTTGCAGAAAAAAAAAATCTCAGCAAAGTAAGTTTATTGATTAAACTTCAGGGTCTATCTAAAGATATCATTACCATAGAGAACTCTAGTTTCTATTCTCCCTGGCCTGTAATCAAGGTGGTCTTAGTTGGTTTTCAAGATCTCTACCTTCAGGATTAGGATCTGGTCAACAGCAAGAGAGCTCCTGCCATTCTCAGAGTTAAGAATTTGGGCACTGAATTTAGGTACTATCTTATCATTTCTTCTGTATGTTGGCATTCTTCACTTCCCCACAGGGGCAAATTTCACCTGAGCCATTATAGTTCTCAAAATGTGAGTTTCATTGTAAAAAAAATACTAGATATGATATTTCTTGACTTATTTGAGATGCTTTTTGTGAATGACAATTAACTTCAAGAGAAATCTTGTGCTATAACTGCAGCTAATCTCTACTAGCTGAGCAGTTGTCAGAGACAGCTTACTGTAAAGTTCATAGAAAAATATATAAGTAAATACCTGAGACCTAAAAATTCAGGAGCTACCTTCCTGGTAACTGTTGTAGTGATTTATAATAGATGATGATAGAAGAATTTCCCAGGTCTCCAGTTCTCAGTGTAGGATCCCTTCACTTATGCTTTTCCTTAATAGTAACCAGAGGAGGTACAGTAATAACCTGAGGCCTTTCACTCAAGTAGTGAGATGAAAAAAATTGAAACCAGGCCCCTGGAAATGCTTCCATGTGGGAAACCATCTCGAGCTATTCCGACTTATGCTTACTCACAGCCCTAAGGTGGTGGCTGCTGAGAAAGAAAAACAATTAACTAGAGCCTTCCCCTTGAGCTATTGGTGTGAGAAGATCCCCGAGAATACCACAAGATGTTCTTGCCCTAACTGGGGAATGTTCCTGGAGTTAACTCTCAGTGTCCCCACTTGGATGACTTCCTTGCTTCCTGCTTCCATCGCTAGGGGTATCTCTGCCCTTCCCTCCTTTGCTCATGTGTGAAGGTCAATTCCTTCTCTCTAAGCCTTAAAAACCTGTTCTTCTCCCTGACATTAAATGTAGCCTTGACACAACCCAGACTGACTCTGATTTTGTTAGCGTGCTTGGCCCCCCTTTTCTCTTCCCCCCATTTTTGACCCTCAGGTAGTGCCTCTTAGAGACCCTGGAATAACTGGACCTGCTGGATGGGTCATAGTGAGGCCCGAACCAGGAACCTGAAGTATGGTCAACTACCGGATGATGGAGGAGAAATCCCGGGAAAAGGAGGACCCCACAGACCGCATTGCTCATGAGTCGCTGGAGGGCCAGGTAAGTGGCCAAACATTGTCGTCTGATTGTCATTGGGGGAAAAAAGTGGCTAAAGAGATTGACTTGTCCCGCGCTTTTGTCTCGCCAGCAAAAAGGACGAGGCACACTCAGGATCCTTCTGCAGCCAAGCTTTATTGATGCTTTTCGTGGAGGGAGACGCCGCACCCAACATGGACGCTGTTTATATACCCCTTGGCGTGGCATGTACACACCTGATTGGCTGTTTACTCATGACCTCATTCGAGTGCCCCGGGACGGGCAGAGATTTGGCGCGAAAATACTCTTGCACATGCGCAGATAGCTTGTTTACTAAGAAAGCGAAGCTGGCACAGTGGAAGCCGGCACCATCTTGTAATGGCGAATACACGCGGCTTTCCACATTGACTCATAGGAGAAATCAAGCAATCATTCAGGGACAGAGGAATAAGAGTTAAGAAAAAAGATTTAATTAAGTTCTTTTCTTTTGTCATGAAAAAATGTCTTTGGTTGGTTTTAAGTGGACCTGATTTCACCCGCTAACATGGAATAGGGTTGGTAAAGAAATTAATAAGATTTTGAAAACAGGTAGAGGTGAACCAATGTCTGATACATTCTTAGTTACTGGGGGCTCATTCAGAGTGCGAACGAGGACCCTGCTGAATACTGCCTCTGCCCTTTGTCTCCGGCAGCTTCTGTGACCCTGCTTTCCCCTAAAAAGAACTCTCCAAAACCTTACTCAGTCGTTAGAGACAGGTCTGAGTCCCCGCCATCCGCTCCTGTAACTTCTCTTTATCCTCCGCTCCTGAGGGACCCATCCCTTGCTGATATGCCTTTAAGTTAAGAGACATCCCCCTTCCCCGGGGAGAAAGTCAACTTGGAGGAGAAAAGCTGCAGAGAGCAAGTAGCCCTCTTAAAGGAGCTAAGAGGGACAAATGGTCACCCTAACTTCAAGATTTATTTCAAAGTCAAAAGCCTAGAAAAAGCCAGAGCCAAAACAAGCCCCTCCACGTGGCCCGCCACCCTATACCTCAGACCTTTACTGGGTCCAGGCAATCACCAGAGATTGTCCTATATCATCAGCCTTAAAATAAATGGTAAAAGCTTTGAGGGCATCTTAGACTCAGGTGCCAATTCTACTGTGATCTCGCAAAGTGCTTGCCCCCCAATCCCCCGCTTGGCCTTTGCAAGCCCCTCTGACCCCTGCCCTCATAGCACTGCTTTCATTGCGTACCCTAGGTTTGTGGCTTCATTTTCTTTTTTTTTTCTATATTCTTTTTTTACATTCGAAATGATTTCCCCTTTCCCAGTTTCCCCCTCTCTATATATCCCATCAGCCCTCTTCTCTTCACCCATTCCCCAATCACCTCCATCCTATTTCTCTGTCCTGGTACTCCCCTACAATGCTAGATCAAGCCTTTCCAGGGCCACGGCCCTCTTCTTACTTCTTTATGGGAGTCATTTTATATGCTAATTGAGTCTTGAGTATTCAGAGCTTCTGGGCTAATTAATATCCACTTATCAGCGACTGCATTCCATGTATATTCTTTTGTCATTGGGTTACCTCACTTAGGATGATATTTTCCAGTTCCAACCATTTGCCTAAGAATTTCATGAATTCGTTGTTTTTAATTGCTGAGTAGTATTCCATTGTGCAAATGTACCACATTTTCTATATCCATTCCTCCATTGAGGGACAACTGGGTTCTGTCCAGCTTCTGGCTATTATAAATAAGGCTGCTATGAACATAGTAGAGCATGTGTCCATATTGCATGTTGGGGAATCCTCTGGGTATATGCCCAGAAGTGGTATAACAGGGTCCTCCAGAAGTGTCATGTCCAGTTTTCTGGCTTCATTTTCATTAAATTCTAAAACATCTTAAAATTTCTTCCTTGACCAAGTTATCATTAAGTAGAATGTGGTTCAGCTTCCATGTATCTGTGGGCTTTCTGTTGTTTTTGTTGTTATTGAACACCAATTAGGTGATGGGAGTAATTTCTTTTCTGGGTCAATATATTTAGTGTTCTGTAGGCTTCTTGTATGCTCATAGGCATCACTTCTCTAGGTTATGGACGTTTTCTTCTATAATTTTGTTGAATACATTTACTGGCCCTTTATACTGTAAATCTTTGTTCTATGCCTGTAATATTTAGGTTTGGTTTTCTCACTGTATCGTGGATTTCCTGGAAGCTTTGGGTTAGGGACATTTTGCATTTTGCTTTTTCTTTCACTGTGTCCATGTTTTCTTTTCTTCTTCTTCTTATTAGATATATTCTTTATTTACATTTCAAATGATTTCCCCTTTCTGGAGAGCTGGAAAGTCCCATAAGCTCTCATCCTGCCCCTGTTCCCCCAATCACCCCCTTCCGGATTCCCTGTCATTGTATTTCCCTACACTGCTGCACTGAGACTGTCCAAGACCAGGGCCCTATCCTTCCTTCTTATTCAGCACCATATGATATGTGAATTGTGTCTTGGGTATTCCAAGTTTCTGAATTAGTATCTGCTTATCAGTGAGTGCATACCATGTGTGTTCTTTTGTGATTTGGTTATCTCACTTAGGATGATATTTTTCAGATCCAACCATTTGCCTAAAAATTTCATGAATTCATTGTTTTTAATTGGTGAGTAATATTCCATAGCTGAGTAGTATTCCATATATGAAATTTTCTGTACCCATTCCTCTGTTCAGGGACATCTGGGTTCTTTCTAGGTTCTTCTGGCAATTATAAATAAGGCTGCTATGAACATAGTGGAGCATGTGTCTTTATTACATGCTGGGGAATCCTCTGGGTATATGCCCAGGAGTGGTATAGCAGAGTCCTCCAGTAGTATCATGCCCAGTTTTCTGAGGAACCAACAGAATGATTTCCAAAGTGGTTGCACCATCTTACAATCCCACCAGCAGTGGAGGAGTGTTCCTCTTTCTCCACATCCTCAACAACACCTTCTGTCTCCTGAGGTTTTTTATCTAACCCATTACTGGTGTGAGGTAAAATCTCAGGGTTGTTTTGATTTGCATTTCCCTAATGACTAAGGATGTTGATCATTTCTTTAGGTACATCTTAACCATTCAATATTCCTCAGGCAAATTCTTACTTTACCTTAGTACTCAACATTTTATTTTGGGTTATTTGGCTCTCTGGAGTGTAACTTCTTGAGTTCTTTGTATATATTGGGTATTAGCCCTCTGCCAGATGTAGGGTTGGTAAAAATCTTTTCCCAATTTGTTGGTTGCCTTTTTGTTCTGTTGAAAACATTCTTTGCCTTAAAGAAACTTTGTAATTTTATGAGGTCCCATTTGTTAATTCTTGGTCTTAGAGCACTATTTGTGTTCTGTTCAGGAACTTTCCCCTGTGCCCATGTCCTCAAGGGTCTTCCCCAGTTTCTTTTCTATTAGTTTCAGTGTGTCAGGTTTTATGTGGAGGTCCTTGATCCACATGGACTTGAGCTTAGTACATGGACATAAGAATGGAAAAACTTGCATTCTTCTGCATGCTGACCTCCAGTTGAACCAGCACCATTTGTTGAAAAGGCTATCCTTTTTCCACAGGGTCGTTGTAGCTCCTTTGTCAAACACCAAATGACCTTAATTGTGTGGGCTCGTTTCTAGGTTCTCAATTTTATTCCATTAATCTACCTGCCTGTCATTGTGCAAATACCATGCAGTTTTTAACACTATTGCTCTGTAGTACTGCTTGAGGTCTGGGATACTGATTGCCCCAGAAGCTCTTTTAGTGTTGAGAATAGTTTTAGATATCCTGGATTTTTATTCCAGATGAATTTGAGAATTGTTTTTTCTAACTTTATGAAGAACTGAGTTGGGATTTTTATGGGGATTGTGTTGAATCTGTAGACTGCTTTTGGCAGGGTGGCTATTTTTACTATATTAAACCTACCAATCCAGAAGCATGGAAAATTTTTTCCATCTTTTGAGGTCTTCTTGGATTTCTTTCTTCAAAGACTTGAAGTTCCTGTCATACAGATCTTTCACTTCTTTGTTTAGAATTACACCAAGATATTTTATATTATTTGGGACTGTTGTGATGGGTGTCATTTCCCTAATTTCTTTCTCAGCCTGATTATCCTTTGAGTATAGAAAGGCTACTGATCTGCTTGAGTTAATTTTATATCCTGCCACTTTGCTGAAGTTGTTTATCAGCTGTAGGAGTTCTTTGATGGAATTTTTTGGGGTCGCTTAAATATACTATCGTATCATCTGCAAATAGTGATAGTTTGACTTCTTCCTTTTCAATTCGTATCCCTTTGACCTCCTTATGTTGTGTAATTGCTCTAGCTAGAACTTCAAGTACCATATTGAATAAGTATGGAGAGAGAAGGAAGCCTTGTCTGGTCCCTGATTTTAGTGGGATTGCTTCAAGGTTCTCTCCATTTAGTTTGATGCTGGCTACCGGTTTGCTGTATATTGCTTTTACTATGTTTAGATATGGGCCTTGAATTCCTGTTCTTTCCAAGACTTTTAGCATGAAAGGATGCTGAATTTTTCCAAATGCTGTTTCAGCATCTAGTAAAATGACCATGTAGGTTTTTTTCTACTAGTTTGGATGGATTTCCCTATATTGAGCCATTCCTGCATCTCTGGGATGAAGCCTACTTGATCATGGTGAATGATCATTTGATGTATTCTTGGATTCGTTTGGCAATAATTTTATTGAGCATTTTTGCATCAACATTCATAATGAAAATTAGTCTAAAGTTCTCTTTCTTTGTTCATCCCTATGTGGTTTTGGTGTCACCAAAATTGTGGCTTCATAGAACAAGATGGGTAGTGTTCCTTCCGTTTCTATTTTGTGGAATAGTTTGAAGAATATTGCTGTTAGGTCTTCTTTGAAGGTCTGATAGAATTCTGCATTAAAACTTTCTGGTCCTGGGCTTGTTTTTAGTTTGGAGACTGTCAATGACCACTTCTATTTCTTTAGGGGTTATGGGGCTATTTAGATGTTATCTGATCCTGACTAAACTTTTGTTCTTGGTATCTGTCTAGGAAATTGTCCATTTCATCCAGATGTTCCAGTTGTGTTGAGTGTAGGCATTTGTAGTAGGATCTGATAATTTTTTGAATTTCTTCAATTTCTATTGATATTTCTCCCTTTTCATTTCTGATTTTGTTAATTTGGATACTGTCTCTGTGCCCTTTGGTCAATCTGGCTAAGGGTTTATTTATCTTGTTGATTGTCTCAAAGAACAAACTCATGGTTTTGTTGATTCTTTGTACAGTTCTCATTGTTTCTACTTGATTGATTTCAGTCCTGAGTTTGATGATTTCCTGTCTTCTACTCTTCTTATGTGAATTAGCTTCTTTCTGTTCTAAAGCTTTCACGTGTGTTGTTAAGCTGCTAGAGTGTGCCCTCTCCGGCTTCTTTTTGGAGGCACTCACATCTATGTGTTTTCCTCTTAGCACTTCTTTCATTGTGTTCCATAAATTTGGGTATGTTGTGCCTTCATTTTCATTAAATTCTAAAAAGGTTTTGATTTCGTTCCTTATTTCTTCCTTGATCCAAGTATCATTGAGTAGAGCGTTGTTCAGTTCATTATCTTCTTTTCGGGTTTGCTGAAAGATTACTATCTTATTTTTTTGTGTGTATGTGTGCTTTCTATTGTTGTCATTCCTATTGAAGACCACCCTTACTCCATAGTGATCTGAAAGGAGCGATGGTATTAGTTCCATTTTCTTGACCTTAGCCATTCTGACTGGTGTGAGGTGAAATCTCAAGGTTGTTTTGATATGCATTTCCCTAATGATTAATGATGTTGAACATTTTTTAAGGTGTTTCTCAGCCCTCCAAAGTTCTTCATGTGAAAATTCTTTGTTTAGCTCCGTACCCCACTTTTTAATGTGATTATTTGGTTATCTTGGTTCTACCTTTTTGAGTTCTTTGTATATATTAGATATTAGCCCTCTGTCGGATTTAGGGTTGGTGAAGATCCTTTCCCAATCTGTTGGTTGACGTTTTGTCCTTTTGACAGTGTCCTTTGCCTTACAGAGACTGTAGTTTTATGAGGTCCTATTTGTCAATTTTTGATCTTAGAGCATAAGCTATTGGTGTTCTATTCAAGAACTTTTCCCCCATGCCCATGTCCTCCAGGGTCTTCCCCAGTTTCTTTTCTATTAGTCCAGTGTGTCAGGTTTTATGTGGAGGTCCTTGATCCATTTGGAGTTGAGCTTGGTACAAGGAGATAAGAATGTACCGTTTTCTTATATCTGTTGAGGTCTCTTTTGTGACCAATTATATGGTCAGTTTTGGAGAAGGTACCATGAGGTGCTGAGAAGAAGGTACATTCTTTTGTTTTGTGATAAATTGTTCTATACTTAACTGTTAAATCCATTTGGTTCATAACTTCTCTTAGTTTCCCTGTTTTGCTGTTTATTTTGTGCTTCCCTGATCTGTCCATTGATGAGAGTGGGTTGTAGAAGTCCCCCACAATTATTGTGCGGGGTGCGGATGTGTGCTTTAAGCTTTAATAAAGTTTCTTTTACAAATGAGGGTGCCCTTGTATTTAGAGCATAGATGTTCAGAATTGAGAGTTCTTCATGGTAGATTTTTCCTTTGATGAGTATAGAGTGTCCTTCTATGTCTTTTTTGATGACTTTTGAAAATCAATTTTATCCGATAACAGAATGGATACTCCATCTTGTTTCTTGGGACCATTTGCTTGGAAAATTGTTTTCCAGCCTTTTACTCTGGGGTGGTGTTTGTCTTTGACACTGAGGTACAAAATATTCTTTCCTGTTTATGTATTGAGTCTATTAGTCTGTGTCTTTTTATCGGGGATATGAGTCCATTAATGTTAAGAGATATTAAGAAATAATGACTGTTGCTTCCTGTTACTTTTCATGCTATTTTTGATGGCTTTCTTCTTTTGGGTTTGTTGAAAGAAGATTACTACCTTGCTTTTTCTATGGTGATATTGCTGTTCTTATATTGACGTTTTCCACCTATTATCCTTTGTAGTGCTGGGTTTGTGGAAAGATATTGTGCAAATTTGGTTTTATCATGGAATATCTTGGTTTCTCCATCTATAGTGATTGAGAGTTTTGCTGTGTATACTAGCCTGGACTGGCATTTTGGCTCTCTTCGCGTCTGTATGAGATCTGCCCAGGATCTTCCAGCTTTTATAGTGTAATTCTGATAGGTCTTCCTTTATAAGTTACTTGGCCTTTTTTCCCTTACTGCCTTTAATATTCTTTCTTGGCTTAGTGCATTTGGTATTTTGATTATTATGTGACAGGAGGTATTTCTGTTCTGGTTCAATCTCTTTGGAGTTCTGTGGGCTTCTTGTATGTTC
Source organism: Apodemus sylvaticus (assembly GCF_947179515.1). Lineage (NCBI taxonomy): Eukaryota > Metazoa > Chordata > Mammalia > Rodentia > Muridae > Apodemus > Apodemus sylvaticus. The sequence continues at coordinate 1,712,786 of NW_026262996.1, forward strand.
AAGGATATCTCTCTCTTAAGGGAGGCTGATTCTATAATTTTATTGAAGGTATTTGCTGGCCCTTTCAGTTGTAAATCTTCACTCTCTTCTATACCTATAATCCTTAGGTTTGGTCTTCTAATTGTATCCTGGATTTCCTGGATGTTTTAGGTTACAAGTTTTTGCATTTTTTATTTTCTTTAACTGTTGAGTCAGTGCTTTCTATGGTATCTTTCTCAGATTCTTTCTTCTATCTCTTGTATTCTGTTGTTGATATTTGCATCTATGACTCCTGAATTCTTTCCAAGGTTTTCTATCTCCAAAGTTGTCTACTTCTGTTTTAAGATCCTGGATGGTTTTGTTCAGTTTCTTTAATGATTTTTTTACTAGATGGTTTGGGTTTTCCTATAATTCTTGAAGGGATTTTTGTGTTTTCTCTTTAAGGGCTTTTACCTGCTGTCCCATGTTCTCTTGTATTTCTTTAAGGGAGTTATTTATGTCCTTCTTTAAATCCTCTATAGGTCATGAAATGTGATTTTAAATCCAGCTCTTGCTTTTCTGGTGTGTTGGGGTATCCAGGACTTGCTGTTGTGGGAGTCCTGTTCTAGGAGTTTGTTCTCATGGTACCATGTTGCCTGGGTTTCTGTTGGTGAACTTCTTGCATTTGCCTTTTTCCTTCTGGTTATTTCTGGTGTTAGCTGGTGTTGCTGTCTCTGATGGTGGCTTGTATGCCATGCAAGCCTCTGTATCTGTGCTCCTGGGAGACCTGTTCTCTCTGTATACACAGGTATGTAGATACTCCGATGAGATCTTCTCTCTTGTGGTTGTTTTTGAGTATGTAGCTTTGTGGCCCTGATCAGTTCTGGGTGCGGGCAAAAATCAGAAGACTCCTGTTCCAGGATGCTCTTAGGCTCTTGTGTACTCAGGGTTTCCTCAAGGTTTCCTCTGAGCAGCAGCGGTGGACCCTCATATGCTGACTGTCCTGTCTGCACTACTGACTGGTTAGCTACGTCCGTGCATACTGTGGCAGAGAATGGTCCCAATATGGAGAAAGAAACCAGAGGGATTCTGCCAGAGGTTTCTGGATGTGATCCTCTGAGCTGTAGGGGTTGTTCTATCTGTGTTATCAGGCCTCTTCCCACTCCTGGGTGGTTAGCTACCACCCTGTACCATTTAGGTATGACTCCCTGTAGCAAAGGAAAGTCCCAAGTCAGAGACAGAAACACGCGCTTTCACCAGAGATTTCTGGACCTGATCCTCTAAGCCACAGGCCAGGTCTCACTTATGCTGACTGTCCTCTCTGTGCAGATGGGTGATTAGCTATCTTCCTGCACCACTTGGATATTGCAGGCTGTAGCAGAGGATGGTCCCAAGCTGGAGACAGAAACCTGAAAGTTTCCACCAGAGGATTATGGATGTAATCCTCTGACTTTTGCTGAGTGTCCTCTTTGTGTTGCTGGGTGGTTAGCTACCTTCCTGCACCACATGGATATGTTGACATGTGGCAGAGGATAGTCCCAAGTCTTCCCATTTTTTCCTTGGGTTGTTTGTATTTTTTGAAAGTAAGCTTTGTGGCCTTTTCTATATTTTGGATATTATTTCTCAACAGGATGTGGGGCTAGTGAAGATTTTTGTTTCCCAATCCATAGGATTTGTCCTATTGATTGTGTCTTTTCCCTAACAAAAGTTTTTCCATTTCATGAGCCCCATTTATCAATTCTTAATCTTAGAATATGAGCTACTGGAGTTCTGTTTAGGAAATGTTCCCCACTGCCAATGAGTTGGAGGCTCTTTCCTACTTTCTCTTCTATTAGATTCAGTGTACCTCATTTTATGTTGAGTCCCTGGACTTGAGATTTGTCCAGAGTAACACATATGGATCTACTTTCATTTTTCTACATACAGACATACAGTTAGACTATTACCATTAATTGAAAATGTTTTCTTTTTCCATTGTATATTTTTGACTTCTTTGTCAAAGATTAAGTGTCCATAAGAGTGTGGTTTTACATCTGGGTCTTTAATTCTATTCCACTGATCAACCCCTCTGTTTCTACACAGTTTCTATCACTATTTCCATATATTATAAATTGAGGCTAGGGAAGGTGATTCCCACAATGCTTTCATTGTAAAGAATTATTTTCTCTGCCCTGAGATTTTTACTTTTCCAGATGAATTTGAGCATTGTTCTTTTCATGTCTTTGAAAAATTGTGTTGAGTTGGCAATTATGGTAAATATGTAGATTGATTTTGATAGGATGGCCATGTTTATAATGCTAATCATACTATTCTATGTGTATGGAAGGTCTCATCATTTTCGGAGGACTTCTTCAATTTCTTTCTTAAGAAACTTTAAGTTCTCCTCATACAGATTTTTCACTTATTTGGTTAGAGTTACTTCAAGATATTTTATATTATTTTTTACTATTGTGATGGATCCTGTTTTGCTATTTTCTTATTCAGCCCATTTATCATTATCATAAAAGAAGGTTACTGAGTTGTTTAATTTTATATGAAGCCAAATTGCTGAAGTTGTTTATCAGCTGTTGAAGTTCTCTGGTAGAATTTTTGGTGTCATTCTGCATATTATCATCTGCAAATGGTGATAAATAGACTACTATTTTACCAATTTTATAGCCTCAATCTCCTTTTGTTGTCTTATTGATCTAGCTAGAAATTACAGTACTATATTGAATAGGTACAGGAATAGTGAACAGCTCTGACTTATCCCTGATTTTGGGGGGGGGGGGTTTCTTCAAGTGTATCTCCAGTCAATTTGATATTGGCTGTGGTTTGTTGTATATTATTTTTATTACATTTAGGAATTTTTTTTTATATGTTTAGATTGAATTCCTGATTTCTCCAATACATTAAACTTGAAGTGATACTGTATTTTGCCAAATGCATTTGAAGTATCTAATGAGATGATCAGGTAAATTTTTTTCCTTTTAGCTTGTTTGTGGATTGCATCAATGGATTTTCATTTACTAAATCAATCTTGCATCCCTAGAAGGAAGCCTACTTGATAATGGTGAATGATGGTTTCGATGTGTTCTTGGATTTGGTTTGCTAGAATTTTATTGATAACTTTCGTATCACTATTCATAAATGAAATTATCCTTTGCTTTTATTTCTTTGTATATCAGAGTATCTGTGGTTTCATAGAATAAATTAGGTAGTCTTGCTTCTGTTTCCATTTATGAAATTGTTTGAGATGTGTTGGTATGAGGATTTCTTTGACAATGTAGTAGAATCCATGCTAAAGCTATCTGTCCCTGGGCATTTCTCATTGGGAGGGTTTTAATGACTTCTATTTAGGGAATATAAGACTGTTTACCTGATATTGATTTAACTTTGGTACATGCAATCTAGAAAAATCATCCATTTCTTCTAGATTTTCTAGTTTGGTTGATTATAGGCTTTTGTAGTATAATCTGATGATGTTTTATTTTCTTCAGTTTCCAGAGTTGTGTCTCCCTTTTCTTTTATGAATTTGTTAATTTGGATACTTGTTCTTTGCCTTTTAGTTAATTTGGCTAAGGGTTTAACTATGTTGGTTTTCTCAAAGAACCAGTTTTAGGTTTTGTTTATTATTCCTATTATTTTCTTTTGTTCTAATTGTTTGATTTTGGCCTGAGTTTGACTATTTCCTTCTGTCTTTTCTTCTTGGTTGTGTTTGTTTATTTTTGTTCTACAGTTTTCAGGAGTGATGTTCAAGTCATTAATACAGAATCTCTTCAATTTCTTTACTAGGGCCATTAGTGCTTTTTTTTGTAGCACTTGTTTCATTGTGTTCCATAATCTGAATATGCTGTATCATCATCTTCATTAAATTATAGCAAATATTTTATTCCTTTATTTTTTCCGGACCAAATTATCATTGCGTAGAGAGCTGTGCAGTTTCCACAGTTATGTGGGCTTTTGGTAGCTTTTGCTGTTATTGAACTTTAGCTTTAGTCTGTGCTGATTGAATTGGATGCATGGGATTCTTTTAATCATCTTGTATCTTTGAATCTTGCTTTGTGATAGATTATATGGTCAGTTTTGGAGAAGGTACCAGGAGGTGCTGAGAAAATGGTATATGAATGCCAAGAATAGTTCAGTGGTGCCTCTCTCAGCAATGTGAAGATCAGTGAAGATATGAGAGCAACAAGTATTGTACAACCAGCTCTATATCTCAGCCAAGGTCAGCCTCCATCACTGTTAATTGGACCTTTTTATATTTTTTCAAAATATCATGTGTTCTTCATGGGTCATTTCTCACCATACTTCTTGTCTAATCATGTGTGTCTGTCTCAGTCAACATCAATCTTTTAATCAACATAAGTCCCAGGAACAGTGGCAAGAAACCTTAGCACAACATCAAGTTTCTTAGACTCAATGAGGCTGAACATAATGTAAGGTGGACCAAAATATGTCTGTCACTAGTAAAAAATCTTTTTTCAGATGTGTTTGTTTATTAATAGAACATCTTTTCCCTTGTGTCTATATTACAGAATATTGTTTCAAGAGTCATTCTTAGACTTTCATCTATATCCCCTTCAGAAAAACACTCCTTCATATGTTTGTTCTAACAAAACACTATCCAACACTAGTGACTTCCAAAGAACCCTCAAGTTTCCACTTCAACTTTCAGTTCTGTTTTACTTTATAGAATCCTACCTATCCCAAGGTGTCTACAATATGGTTTGCATGGTAAACGTGACCTTACATCATCATTCTTCCACTTCACTAGAGCTAGGAGCACACATAGAGAAACCAAGGTGATGGAGTACAGCACCAGTCACTAAGCCATGAGTTCCGTACATTCTAGATACTCTGTCAACTGAGCTACATGTACAGTATTATCCTAGACATACAAACCCATTAATTTATCACTATTGTTGTTGTTGTTTTCATTATTGTTATCATTACAGAATCTTAACAGTGTTGGTCATAGAGACCTTTAACCTATCCCTACTTGGTATCTTTAGTGTTCAGAAGAGAGCACCGCAGTCAGCTCTAGGACTTTGTCTCTTGGTGTCTTTACTATTTATTTTTCCACTGCCAGGAATTTATCACATTACTACAGTTTTCAAAGATATAGCAAATGACTTCTCTGACTATACCTTCTAACCCACATTCCAACTTACAACCAACCCTGAAGGTTCTTCCTGGGCATGCTTTGTAATACCTGTACATGATGAAGAAGGCAATATTTCCTCCTCCAAATTCACCTGGGTGTCATTTCTCAGTGCAATTTAAGTGCTAATGTTGATAAATAGGGAGGTTTTAGGAAGGAATGAAGCATTCCATGTCAAGCTTTGGGAAGTGCAGATTCAGTTCCTTCCTGTTGAATGAGCTTTGTTGTTTCCACTCAAGCCTCAAAAGCTATCTGGTTTTGGAAGGAGGAAGTGGTAAATGTCTATGTCCCAGGAGAGTCTTCTGCAAAGAACACCTATAGCTTGTGTTCAGTAGTGGTAGAATATTGGAAAGGAGGAAACCTGTTCCCCATGACATCATCAGAATGATGACCTTCTATGAACATTCAACTGTATCCTGGACAGCTCTTGGCATCCCCTGAGAGCAACATCAACTGCTCTTAGAGCATTCAATCTGTACCTACAGAGTTCATCCATACAAAACTATGCAATTCACTTGGGAGAGATTGTGGGGAGCATAGAGAGATCAAAGGGAGTCAGAAGGAAGCTGTCTTACAATTAAGTATAAAACAGCAAGGGAGAGGCAAGCTACTTCTTGGCAAAGGATAAGGAACTTCCTGGAGAAGATAGATTTGAGTTCAGCTTTTAAGTAATGTGGCACAAGAAATAATGCCACTGGGAGGCTAATGAACTCTTCTGATTATCATAATTCCTAAAGGTCAAGGATTCCAGGACATTATTTTGTCCATCTCATGAGCTAAGACCTATCATGTCAAAAACTGTTATATTGCAAGTTCCTAGCTTTTACTGGACATTAGAGTATAAGATGGAAGAAAGAAAAAAAAGCATCAGTTTTTAGGCATGAAATAATATTTCCTAGTACAAATTATGACATCACAGCACTATATTCCCTGTGTGATCTTGTAGGTGGTGTGTCAATCTGACAATATTATTAGGGAGAGAAATGTGTATCTGCCTATGTAACCTAATGTTATCAAATCTTTTCTGTCAACTTCTCCCTGTGAGCGGCTCTCTTATTTTGGGGACTCATCTCCTGTGGAAGGCAGGTATATCTCTAGTATAGCCGAACAACTGTAAGATGCATTAGCTCAAGAAAGGGAGTGTTATAGTTTTACCAGCTCAAGTGGTCTCTGGATCAATCAGTATGGTGAATTGTTGTCTTTTGGCCATGCTCTGCACTTTCATGACTTTATAATTCAAAATTGTTGGTTACATGGCAGTAAATCTGGGCATATCTAAAGCACCTGGGAGCTTATGAGCTGTGTGATTTTTCTCATTTTTTTGAAACTACAAGCTTGAGGACTCTGAAGGTAAGTTGCACCCTGTGCACTTGATAATAAGCCTGGAGAAGCCATATTTTGTAGACCTGGTAAGGATGTGTATAGAAGCAAAGTAAATACATTGCTGATTAAATAGCCACATCTGAACATAGTGACATACATACATACATACATACATACATACATACATACATACATGCATACATACATCTGAACATAGTGAACACAGCTGACATACAGAGAGGAAGCATCTAACACTTGGCCAAAATCATTGAGCTGTCACTGCATTCAAGAATTCCTGTTTGTGTCTTAAGGTGGTCTGCCCATTAAAGTATTTCTTATAATTATACACATTCACTTCTACTCTTCTCCCTACAGAGAATAGAAAACCCCATTCAATCCTCCTCACTCTGAAGCAGGAGAAGAAATAAATGTATAGGCTGACCACACAAGTGCAGCTGATAATAGTGGGATAAAGGAGCTTCAAGATTACCTCATTGCCATTACTGAAGGATTCTTGGACAATCGGCTTTTATTGTTTCAACTGCCATGTTATCAATCTTGAGTCTGCATTGATCCCCTCATATTATCATTTTAATAGCTTAGATTCTAGGGGCCTATATATCTAGGATGTCATTGTGCCTAGGCTCATGTCTTTTAATGCTACTCAGCAGACAGGCAGAACCTGAAGCTAGGCAAGTTGTGAGATAAGAAATAGACTCTTCTGCTTCCTCCAAATGAAAATGTGAGCCTGTACTCTGAGTGACAGAATTTAGTGATTGAGGCAGAGGATAATGAGTTTCCAAGACATTTGGAAATGTCTTGACAGGTGTTGGCCTTGTAAGATTGTAACTACTTTGAATTTGTGATGAAGACATTTTTTTACATCCCTGGTAGCAGCCCAAAGAGCCTATTATCCACTTTTTCCATCTCAGTGCTTGACTAAGAGTCCTTGGGTTATTACCCTTCATCAAGTTCTTTATGATTTACACTCTGAGACAGTACTACTCAATTCATTTCTTCTGCATCCTATCCACTCTCCTTGTCTCTCTGTCTTTCTCCATATCTTTCTATCTCACATTGTTTCCTTCCTCTCCCCTGTGGATTATTGCATAAACATTTCCAGATTTATGTGTTCCTCAAAATTACTGAAGTCAGGGGACTACATTTGGACCTGCGCATTTTAGTGCTTCACATTTTCAAGGTGCTCCTGGTGGTGAGGTCTAGGAGTCCTACTTTAAACAACACTGCTCTTGGTCTATGTGATCTCCTTGGAGACACTTGGGATTGTTTGAACAGTTTGTAAATCTTTTCTGCTGTTGGGTCTTATACTCAGAATTATATGTGATATCTGATCTTGCAGTAGTACTTACACAGGAAATTGAAAGCCTGTTGTGAAAACTGGAGAAATGAAATCATAGTTTTCATATAGCCATAACCTGTAGCATAAGCTCCTGAGAGCCTAGTTAGATAGATTGGGCTTCCAGGCTTTCTGAGTGAGCTCATGCATCTAGGGCACCCTCCACCTGGAAACCTAGATTTTGCTAACCTTGGACCAGGATAACAAGTTTTATAATCACCATAATTTTGCAGTACATGGGATCCAGAATATAGCATTCCCTGGGTTGGAGTCATGAAGAAGACAGCCTTAGTTCATATGACTTTTCAGGCATACGTTTAGAGAGTTATACCTTCTTCAAGCCGTGGCCTACCAAAGGATTAATCTTTCTATAAGAAGAAAATACATGGTAAGAAGGTCATGTTGACCTGCAGAGCTTAAATAATGATGTTACAAACTCAGAAAACTTCAAGATGCTCAAGGCAACTGGCTTCTATCAGTAAGTGCCTGTCTGAGAGCCCATCAGTTGTGGAAAGAACATTTCTGTCCGTCTTTTTTCTAGACTACAGAATCTATAGTCCTGATTTTATTCCTTCTACCCTTATCCATCTCTGATTCTGTTTCTAGAGCATCCTTCACCCTTTCTGGCTTCAAGAAGGAGACTACACTCTCACATATGTATACATGAAAATGATAATCTGCAGACAAAAGAGGTAATCTGGTTTCTGATAACTTGACAACACAAGTAGTGTATAATACCACTTGCCTTTTTGTGATTTACATTTTTTAGGTGTTGAAATTCAATTATAATCCTAAGTGTGAGTTATCATAAATGTAAGTCTGTGAAAGACATCAATTTTGGCAAAAGTTAATTTAAAGGATATGTAATATTTCATTAAGCTGGCTGAGTTATCTCATTTTGAATAAAATTAATCATAACAACGAGATAATAAAATATAAATATTCCTCTGCCATGTTGCAATTCTTTGGAATGTCAGGATACTGAGCTGTTTCTGAAAAGATGGAATTTAACTGATTAAGGTTATAGAAGTAAATGATGCTCATCAATGCTAATTTGCTGTTTCAGGAACATAGATACTTTCATTGGTATCATAATGAACAAGCCAGTCATTAAAAAGAACATAATATATGTCTTCTAAATTGACCTAACTAAATCCTTTTTAGCTCTCTACACATGTTTTGGTCAACATTAGATAAAATTTGGTTGAGCACACTCTATTTTAGTTTCCATTGGCATAATGTTTTATCAGCTTCTTTGTTATTGCTTCATTTGCTTTTAAGAATGAATCATTAGATTTCAATCTCTTTTAGACCGGAGGAACAAAAAATTTCCATAGCAAACTGAATAATTCACACTGTATTTAGCAGTGTGCCAAAGAATGGCCAAACAAATGCTGACCCTCAATCAGGGTTTCAGAGATCAGCCCCTTACTTACTTTTAAGGTCTTTTACTTGGGGACAAGTGAGGATTGACTAAAAACTACTATTCAAATAATTGACTGTTACTAACTGGATAGAAGTATGGGGAGCACTCAGAGTTCAAAGCTGACCATGGGGCTGATAAATGCAAGAATATCTAATATGGAAATACATTAATATTTGGGAAGACACTATTACACAAGGAATATTATATATCATGGTTTCAGGGATATAATAAGGCAAATGTGATGAATATATATCATAGGGATACAAGTTCAGCATAGTTTGAAAAACATGCTTTATAGAATACATTAGCCTTAGGAAATAAACTTATTCTTGACAGATATGGAGGCTTAATTACAGTGTATGACTCTGTGGCTCCTTTAAAACAATGTGGCTTTTGTTTTGGACTCACAAGTGGCCTCAAAATAGAGGCTCATAGACTTTAAGTATAGTCTTATGCAAGACATGCCCTGTGAGACTACAGGAAAACTTTGACCAATTTTCTTCTACAAGTATTAAGCTTTACCTGAATATAGGTATGTGTAATTGTGCATGCTGGTTGTATCCCTTGGAATTGGGGTATAACAGGATCTTCAGGCACTATATTTATACTGAATGTTAACTTTGTGAAATCCAGAACAGTAGCAAGTACTCTTATTCTCCGACCCATCTATCTAACACAGAATTTAAATATTTTTAACATTTCAAATGTATAATTCCATTGATAACTTTGGACTACACACTGTTGATGATGTCTGTTGATCTAAAAGAACTAAGAAGTTGTACTCAGAATAATTCCTACTGGTTTTTATTTATTTTTTATTTTCTATATTCTTTGTTTACATTCCAAATGATTTTCTCATTCACAGTTCCCCCATCCCCATGAGTCCCATAAGCTCTCTTCTTTCCACCCATTCGCCAAACAATCCCCTCCAACTTCTCTATCGTAATTTCCTAAAATGCTGCATCAAGCTTTCCAGGGCCAGAGTCCTCTCCTTCTATTTTCATGGGAATCATTTGATATGTAAGTAGTGTCTTATGTATTCAGAGATCTGGGCTAATATCCACATATCAGTGAGTGCATGCCATGTGTGTTCTTTTGTGACTGTATTACCTCACTAAGGATGATATTTTCCAGTTTCAACCATTTGCCTAAGAATTTCATGAATTCATTGTTTCTATTGGCTAAGTAGTATTCCATTGTGTAAATATACCACATTTTCTGTATCCATTCCTCAACGGAGGGACATCTGGGTTCTTTCAGCATCTGGCTATTATAAATATGGCGGCTATGAACATAGTGGAGCATATATCCTTATTACATGCTGGGGAATCCTCTGGGTATATATCCAGCAGTGGTATAGCAGGGTCCTTTGAAAGTGTCATGCCCAGGATTTTGAGGAACTGCCAGACTGATTTCCAGAGTGGTTGTAGCATCTTGCAACCCCACCAGCAGTGAAGGAGTGTTCCTCTTTCTCCATATCCTCACCAACACCTGCTGTCTCCTGAGTTTTTAATCTTAGCCTTTCTGACTGCTGTGAAGTGGAATCTCAGGGTTGTTTTGATTTGCATTTCCCTAAGGACTAATGATGTTGAGCATTTCTTAAGTTCTTCTCAGCCATCTGAAGTTCTTCAAGTGAAAACTCTTTGTTTAGCTCTGTACCCCATTTTTAATAGCGTTATATGACTCTACAGAGTCTGACTTCTTGAGTTCTTTGTGTATATTGGATATTAGCCCTCTGTCAAATGTAGGGTTGGTAAAGATCTTTTTCCAATTATTTGGTTGCCATTTTGTCATTTTGACAGAGTCCTTTGCCTTACAGAAATTTTGCAATTTTATAAGGTCCTACTTGTCAATTCTTGATCTTAGATTATAAGCTATTTGTTTTCTGTTTAGGAACTTTCCCCCTGTGCCCCTGTTCAAGGGTCTTGCCCAGTTTCTTTTCTATTAGTTTCAGTGTGTCTGACTTTATGTGGAGTCCTGGATCCACTTGGAGTTGAGCTTAGTACAAGGAGATAAGAATGGATTCATTTGCATTATTCTGCATGCTGACCTCGAGTTAAATTAGCACCATTTGTTGAAAAGCCTATCTTTTTTCCACTGGATATTTTAAACTCCTTTGTTGAAGATCAAGCGGTCATAGGTGCATGGGTTCATTTCTGGGCCTTCAATCCTATTCCATTGATCTACCTGCCTGTCACGTACCAATACCATGCAGTTTTTAACACTATTGCTTGGTAGTATTGCTTGAGGTCAAGGATACTGATTTCCCCAGAAGTTCTTTTACTGTTCAGAAGAGTTTTAGCTATCCTGGTTTTTGTTTTTTTTTTTTTGTTGTTGTTCTTATTCCAGATGAATTTGAGAATTGTGCTTTCTAATTCTCTGAAGAACTGAGTTGGATTTTTATGGGGATTGCATTGAATCTGTATATTGCTTTTGGCAAAATGGCCATTTTAACTATATTGATCCTGCCGATCCACAAGCATGGAAGATTTTTCCATTTCCTGAGGACTTCTTTGATTTCCTTCTTCAAGAACCCTGGAGTTATTGTCATACAGGTTTTTTTTCTTGTTTGGTTAGAGTCACGCCAACATACTTTATATTGTTTGTGGATATTGTGAAGTGTGTCATTTCCCTAACGTCTTTCTCAGTCTGCTTATCCTTTGAGTATAGGAAGGCTCCTGATTTGCTTGAGTTCATTTTATAACCAGTCACTTTACTGAAGTTGTTTATCAACCATAGGAGTTCTTTGGTGCAGTTTTTTGGGTCGCTTAAGTATACTATCATATCTTCTGCAAATAGTGATAGTTTGACTTCTTCCTTTCAAATTTGTATCATTAGACCTCCTTATGATGTGTAATTGCTCTAGCTATAAATTCAAGTACTGTACTGAAATGATATTGAGAGAGGGGGCAGCCTTGTCTAGTCCCCGATTTTAGTGGCATTGCTTCAAGTTTCTCTTCATTTAGTTTGATGTTAGCTCCCAGTTTGCTGTATATTGCTTTTACTATGTTAGGTATGGCGTTGAATTCCTGTTCATTCCAAGATTTTAGCATGAAAGGATGCTGAATTTTGTCAAATGCTTTTTCATCATCTAATGAAATGACTATGTTGTTTTTTTTTCCTTTGAGTTTGTTTATGTAGTAGATCACATTGATGGATTTCCATATTTTGAAGAATCCCTGCATCCCTTTAATGAAGCCTACTTGTTCATGGTGAATGATTACTTTGATGTGTTCTTGGATTTGATTGGAAAGAATTTTATTGAGTAATTTTACATTGATAATCATAAGGGAAATGGCCTGAAGTAATCTTTCTTTGTTGGATCTTTGAGTGGTTTTGGTATCAGCATAATTTTGGCTTCATAGAATGCGTTGGGTAGTGTTCTTTCAATTTAAATTTTATGGAATAGTTTGAAGAGTATTGGTGTTAGGTCTTCTTTGAAGAACTGATAGAATTCTGCACTAAAACCATCTGTTCCTGTACTTTTTTTTTTCAGAAGATTTTCTTTTTTTTTTATTCGTTGTATTCTTAATTTACATTTCAAATGACTTCCCATTTTCTGGGTCCCCACTCACTGCAGGTCCCATAAGCCCTCTTTCCTCCCCCTGTTCCTCCATCTATCCCTTCCCACTTCCCTGTTCTGCTATTCCCCTATACTGCTACACTGAGTCTTTCCAGAACCAGGGGCCACTCCTCCGTTCTTTTTGGACATCATTTAATATGTGAATTATTTCTTGGGTATTCCAAGTTTCTAGGTTATTATCCACTTATCAGTGTGGTCATACCATGACTGATCTTTTGAGACTGGGTTACCTCACGTAGTATGATGTTCTCCAACTCCATCCATTTGTCTACGAATTTCATGAATCCGTTGTTTCTAATGGCTGAATAGTACTCATTGTGTAAATATACCACATTTGTTTGTATCCATTCCTCTGCTGAGGGACAACTGGGTTGTTTCCAGCTTCTGGCTATTATAATTAGGGCTGCTATGAACATAATGGAACATGTATACTTATTACATGCTGGGGAATCCTCTGGGTATATGCCCAGGAGTGGTATAGCAGGGTCCTCCGGAAGTACCATGCCCAGTTTTCTGAGAAACCGCCAGACTGATTCCCAAAGTGGTTGTACCATCTTACAGCCCCACCAGCAGTGGAGGAGTGTTCCTCTTTCTCCACATCCTCACCAACACCTGCTGTCTCCTGAGTTTTGACCTTAGCCATTCTTACTGGTGTGAGGTGAAATCTCAGGGTTGTTTTGATTTGCATTTCCCTAATGATTAATGATGTTGAGCATTTCTTAAGGTGTTTCTCAGCCCTCCAACGTTCTTCATGTGAAAATTCTTTGTTTAGCTTCGTACCCCACTTTTTAATAGGGTTATTTGGTTCTCTAGGTTCTACTTTCTTGATTTCTCTGTATATATTAGATATCAGATTTAGGGTTGGTGAAGATCCTTTCCCAATCTGTTGGTTGACGTTTTGTTCTTTTGATAGTGTCCTTTGCCTAGTTTTATGAGGTTCCATTTGTCAATTCTTGATTTTAGAGCCTAAGCTATTGGTGTTCTATTCAGGAACTTTCCCCCTGTTCCCATTTCCTCAAGGGTCTTCCCCAGTTTCTTTTCTATTAGTTTCAGTATGTCAGGTTTTATGTGGAGGTCCTTGATCCATTTGGAGTTGTGCTTAGTACAAGGAGATAAGAATGGATCTATTCTCATTCTTCTGCATGCTGACCTCCAGTTGAACCAGCACCATTTGTGGAAAAGGCTATCTTTTTTCCACTGGATGATTTCAGCTCCTTTGTCAAAGATCAAGTGACCATAGGTGTTTGGGTTCATTTCTGGGGCTTCAATCCTATTCCATTGATCCATTGTACAAATATCATGCAGTTTTTATCACTATTGCTCTGTAGTAAAGTTTGAGGTCTGGCATACTGAATCCCCCTGAAGTTCTTTTACTGTTGAGAATAGTTTTAGCTATCCTGGTTTTTTTGTTATTCCAGATGAATTTGAGAATTGCTCTTTCTAGCTCTATGTAGAACTGGGTTGGGATTTTGATGGGGATTGCACTGAATCTGTAGATTGCCTTTGGCAAGATGGCCATTTTAACTATATTAACCCTGTCAATCCACGAGCATGGAAGGTTTTTCCATTTTCTGAGGTCTTCATTGATTTCCTTCTTCAGAGATCTGAATTTCTTGTCATATAGATCTTTCACTTGTTTGGTTAGAGTCACCCCAAGATACTTTATGCTGTTTGTGGCTATTGTGAAGGGGGTCATTTCCCTAATTTCTTTCTCAGCCTGCTTATCCTTTGAGTATATAAAGGCTACTGATTTGCTTAATTTGATTTTGTAGCCAGCCACTTTGCTGAAGCTGTTTATCAGCTGTAGGAGATCTCTAGTAGAGTTTTTTTGGGTCACTTAAGTATACGATCATATCATCTGCAAATAGTTATAGTTTGACTTCTTCCTTTCCAATTTGTATCCCCTTGACCTTCTTATGTTGTCTAATTGCTCTAGCTAGGACTTCAAGAACTATATTGAAAAGATATGGAGATAGGGGGAAGCCTTGTCTATTTCCTTATTTTAGTGGGATTGGTTCAAGTTTCTCTCCATTTAGTTTGATGTTGGCTACCCGTTTGCTGTATATTGCTTTTACTATGTTCAGATATAGGAATTCCTGTCCTTTCAAAGACTTTTAGCATGAAAGGATGCTGAATTTTGTCAAATGCCTTTTCAGCATCTAAAGAATTGATCATGTTATTTTTCTTTGAGTTTGTTTATGTATTGCATTGCATTGATGGATTTCCTTATATTGAACCATCCCTGCATCCCTGGGATGAAGCCTACTTGATCATGGTGGATGATCGTTTTGATGTGTTCTTGGATTCAGTGGACAAGTATTTTATTGAGTAATTTTACATCGATATTCATAAGGGAAATTGGCATGAAATTCTCTTTCTTAGTTGCATCTTGGTGTGGCTTTGGTATCTGCATAATTGTGGATTCATAGAACGAGTTGGGTAGAGTTCCTTTTGTTTCTATTTGGTGGAATAGTTTGAAGAGTATTGGTGTTAAGTCTTCTTTGAAGGTCTGATAGAATTCTGCACTGAAACCATCTGGTCCTGTGCTTTTTTTGGTTGGAAGACTTTCTATGTCCCCTTCTATTTCTTTAGGGGTTATGGGTCTGTTTAGATGATCTATTTGATCCTGGTTTAATATTGGTATTTGGTATCTGTCTAAGAAATTGTCCATTTCCTCCAGATTCTCCAGTTGTGTTGAGTACAGGTTTTTGTAGTAGGATCTGATACTGTTTTGAATTTCCTCACTTTCTGTTGTAATTTTACCCTTTTCATTTCTAATTTTGTTAATTTGGATACTTTCTCTGTGCCCTTTGGTTAGTCTGTCTAAGGGTTTATCTATCTTGTTGATTTTTTCAAAGAACCATCTTTTGGTTTTGTTGATTCTATGGTTCTCTTGGTTTCTACTTGATTGATTCTAGCTCTGAGTTTGATGATTTCCTGTCTTCTCCTCCTCCTGGGTGAATTAGCTTCTTTTTGGTCCCGGGCTTTCCATTGTTCCATTAATCTTCTAGTGTATGCTCTCTTGAATTTCCTTTTGGAGGCACTCAAAGCTATAAATTTTCTTCTTAGCCATGCTTTCATTGTGTCCCATAGATTTGTGTATGTTGTGCCTTCAATTTCGTTAAATTCTAAAAAATCTTTGATTTCTTTATTTCTTCCTTTACCAAGGTATCATTGAGTAGAGTATTGTTCAGTTTCCATGTATATGTGGGCTCTCTGTTGTTTTTATTGATATTAAATACCACTTTTACTCCATAGTGATCTGATAGGAGGCATGGGATTATTTCAATCTTCTTATATTTGTTGAGGTCTGTCTTGTGACCAACTATATGATTGATTTTGGATTAGGTACCATGAGGTGCTGAGAAAAAGGTATAATCTTTTGCTTTGGGGTGAAAAGTTGTATATATATATATATATATATATATATATATATATATATATATATATATATATATATCTGTTAAATCCAATTGGACCAAAGCTTCAATTAGTTTCACTGTCTCCTTGTTTAGTTTCTGTTTTCCTGATGGGTCCATTGATGAGAGTGGAGTGTTGAAGTCACCCACAATTATTGTGTTAGGGGCAATGTGTGCTTTGAGCTTTAGTAAAGTTTCTTTTATGAATGAGGGCACCCTTGTATTTGACGTATAGATGTTCAGGATTGAGAGTTCTTCTTGTTGGATTTTTCCTTTGACTAGCAAGAAGTGACCTTTCATGTCTCTTTTGATGTCATTAGGTTGAAAGTCAATTTTATCTGATATTAGAATGGCAACTCCGGCTTGTTTCCTGAGACTATTTGCTTGTAGAATTTTCGCATTTTGCATTTTCTTTGACTGTTGAGTTCATAGTTTCCATGGTATCCTCCACATCTGAGATTCTTTCCTCTATATCGTGTATTCTGTTATTGATATTTGCATCTATGGCCCCTGATTTCTTCCCAAGGTTTTCTATCTCCATAGTTGTCTCCCTTTGTGATTTCTTAGTTATTTCTACTTCTGTTTTTAGATCCTGGATGGTTTTGCTCAGCTCCTTCACTTGCTTATTTGTGTTTTCCTATAATTCTTTAAGAGATTTTTGTGTTTCCTCTTTCATGATCTCAGCCTGCTGATCAAACTTCTGTATTTCTTTAAATGGCTTTTGTGTTTCTTCCTTATTGGCTTCTATCTTTTGCCCCATCTTCTCCTGAATTTCTTTTAATGATTTTTGTGTTTCCATTGTAAGAGCTTCTACCTTTTGATCCATTTTCTCCTCCATTTCTCATGAGATTTATTTATGCCCTTCTTGTGTTCCACTAATAGCATCATGAGCAGTGATTCTATATCAAAATCCTGTTTTTCTGGTGTGTTGCAGTATCCAGGACTTGCTGTTGGAGAATTGGGTTGGGATGCTGCCATATTGCCTTGATTTATGTTAGTAACATTCCTATTATGGTCTTCTGCCATCTGGTTATCTCTGGTATTAGTTATTCCTGTTGTCACTGACTGCTGCTTGAACCTTCTGTGAGCCTGTAAAGCTTTTTCTGCACCACTGGATGACTGGGTTTCCCCTAATACAGATTGGTGATGTGCTGCCCTACTCTTGGGTGCCTTTGGGCAAGGAAGTGGTGGTGCATGCCTGTAATCCCAGCACCCTGGGAGGCAAAGGCAGGAGTATTTCTGAGGCCAGACTGGTCTATAGAGTGAGTTCCAGGACACTCTACAGGACACTCTCTTGATACAGAGAAACCCTGTCTCAAGAAAAAACCTTTGTGTGCCATTGGAGCCCAGGTGTGCCTTGTCCTCAGCAATGTTATATTCAGGTTGTCTCTGTGACCCTGGTGCTGTCCATCAGCTCCACCAGGGAGGGAAAATGATGGACTCCCTCCAAGCATTGATCACTTTGCAAAAAGAAACATCGTTTGACAGGGCTGGCACACAGATGGCCTGCAGAGCTGCCGTGGCTCTGGGTGTAGGCAGAAGCATGGTAGGCTGAGACCCAAGTGATGTTAGACTTGGGATATCTCTGTGTACCTGGTGCTGCCTGTCCAGTCAGTCCGGGAGTCAAGATGGTCTTGTACCAGGTAGTACCGAGGTATTATGGAAAGAACATGGTGTCCAGGGATGTTTTCGTTTGTTTACTAGGATCCTGGACCATTTGTCTCAGGTTTGAAGCCTTAGTGTAATGTAATCTATAATCCACTGTTCCTTAAACTCATGATACAAACAATTTATTCTTCTTTATTTAATTCATGATTAATAAGCACATGTAGTTAAGAAAAGTGAGATGTTAGAGTGGTTCATTTTGGCACACAGTGAAGCCACATGAAACATTGAGTGGTGGCTCAAAAATCTGTTATATTGCTCCTCTGAGTTTCGTCCCCAGTCATAGAGTCACCATAACTCTTCCTACAAAATAATACTTAAGTCATTGAACATTAGATTTCAATAGCTTTCATATTTTGCCGAAAAAAATGTTCATATCAGATGTGAGGAGAAACAGGAAAGAGAGTCAGAATTATAGGACAGTGAATGGAAATCTGAAGCTTGGAGGATGGTTGATATCTCTAAGCTGTGCCAGAGATCCATCATGGGGGACGCTCCTCAGAATCCATATGAGTAAGCTTAACTGAGATTTCAGTTATAGGATATGGAACTTAAAGAGAACACCTCATATAGCCAGGCAGAAACAACAGTAAAGTGATAAAAACACCAACCCACACAAATTTTGTTCTGTATAAAAGTAATGCACAAAGAATATAGAAAATAAAAATATTAAAAAAACTATATTTTGTTTCATTCTCCTTTATTATAAAAATGTAATGTATGTATTCTTACAAAAGTGAATTGTATGCCAGTGTACACTCTCAGATGAAAGTTTCACATAAATATAGATAAAGATAGACATATATATATATATATATAAAAGATGGAGCTCAGTGTGAGGAAATGGGCAACCAATAAACAGCCCAACAGGAGACGAATGCCATGGGCAAATGCTGATCTCTGACTCTATTAAGCATTCCCTGTTATGTGTGCAGACAGGTGAATAATATAACTTGCCCATCCAGCATCTGACTGAAACAGATAAAGAGACCTACATCCAAATATTGGAGAGTCTCAATAAAAAATTTGAGGAAGGGTTGAGGACCATTGAATATGAGGACTCCATACCATAGAAGGCAAAATGAATTAACTAACATGAACCCTTGGGGCTTCTCTGAGATTGAGCCAACAAGCAAAACATGCATGTAGAGGCGTAATCTATCCTGATTCCCAACACCACTGTGTGTGTGTATCATATGCCCAGGTGATTCTTCATATCGGACCACCCAACAACTGGAAAATGGGCTGTTCCTAAAACTGTTGCTTGTCTGTGGATCCTGTTCCCCTAATTGGACGCAGTGGGAGAGGACATTCCTCGCCCTGCAAAGACTTTATGGACCTGGTAAGGTAGGGAGATACCCATGGGGGCTCCCACCCTCTAGAGTAAAACAGGAAGGGAGTTTGGAGGAGGGACGGTGTGAGGAGGTGACTCAACTGAGGATGAACAGTGATCATCATATAAAGTGAATAAATAAATATATTAGTGGAAAAAAGAATAAAAGTCATTACTAAATGTGCTATTCTTGTAAACGTTAATTTTGAGTAAACAAATTTCCATTACACATCATTTGTTTATTGAATATAAAAACATTATGATTTCATGTTTTCCTTACTTAAGCACTGTTAACAAGACTCACATTTCTCACATGTGACTCAAATTTGCTCTGGCAATTTTGGCCTTTTGTACTTCCATCAGTACTTTTGAAATTTTTTTATTTTATTTAATTGATGAACATAGAGCAACAATATTTTTAATTTTGGTTACATCAAAATCATTGCATTAAAAAATATGGGTATTACTCTTACAGTTGCCAATTCCTTCCATATGATTTTATAAGTTTGTCCTGTTAACTTCAAATAGATAAATACTTATGGTATTTATTTAAAATTAATAATTTTTATATGCTTAATAAGTGAGGAATCTAAATTTCATTCCTCAACCTGTGATAACTCACATAAATATTTTGTCTCCATTTCACTTGATTACAAAAAATAAAAACAATTAAATAACTAGACTTGATTTTTTAGTGTCCTGTCCCTTGTTTAGTAACATATTCAACCAATATTTTGAGGTAATACAATTGATAAATAAGGAAACAGACACACATATAAACACATAAATGCATACATACATATGTACGTACGTACATACATACATACATATATACATACATACATACATACATACATACATACACACATACACATTAGCATTGTTGAAAGGATTTGTAGGGGGTTGCATCATAAAAAATGACATGTATAAATATGTCTAAAAATACATACAGAAATATAAAGGAAGAAATAACAGAAATAGGAAAGCAATAATAGAATGGCACAAACAAGACAAGGACTATGAATGGTAATTACTAAAGATAATGTTTTATATATGATGCTTATGACATGCAGTCACACCTGTCCTCTAGGTCTTTCTGGCTTGTGTGAAATTTTATAGATATTATGTTGCCTGAAGTTTCCACTTATGTACACATTATGTACATTTCCACAATATATTTTATGCATCTACATAGACAGAAGCTCCATTTTAGCTTAATCCATTTTTACACTTTCATGTCTTATAACCTGAACATGTCATTCACCAAGCAATACACTGACAATTTCAAAATTGATTTCATCATTTTCTGAAAAGCATCCTTTATATTTACCTTTAAAAAAACCTACAAAATGGGAATTCCTTGCTTAGTCTCTGTCTCTGCCTCTGCCTCTCTCTCTCTCTCCTTCTTTGTTTGTGTGTGCATAAGTGTGTCTATGTGTATGTATTGGTGTGTATTTCTAAGTATAACCTGTTCAGTCAGTATGATGCTACATATATGTATACTTTTCAGTACTGATCATTGGGTACTGAAAACACAAGTGATGTCCTCTACACTGTGTCAGACTAATGATATTTATTAGTCTGGTGTCTTACATTCTTGAATTATAATGATAATGTAAAAACACATACCCAGTATGATATATGGTAATGTCTGAGCATTTGCTGCCTTTGAAATTTCCTAAAGTTTGTACTATATTTATACATTAATAAAATTGTTTGTTTTCTGTGACATAGAAGGTAGTGAAACAAATGAAACTACATTGCGGTAGGAGTTAGGAGAAGTTGTCTGAAAAAATACATATCACTCATTGTACTACATATGAGATACCTTTATTATAAGACATATGAATTTATATAAAATTTATTAATTTAATCAAAAAAGGAAACCAGTATCAATAAACATTACATGAGAAGGGCATGGAAGTGATTACCTACAGCAAACAACATGGATTTCCAAGAAAAATTCAAGTTTGAAGATACATATTATTTAAATTTATGTCAATTATTCTTACTCTGTAGAGCAAATAGTGTCTTGTTCTTCATGTAACCTAGAAAATTATAAGTAAAATTTAAATTATATGTGATAAAGTATTAAGTATGTGATGATTGTGAGAAAATAAATTCAAATATTTGAATGATTGATCATGCAAGTATTAAATTCTCAGACATAAAATTATCATGAAATTACACATGTTTTTAAATTTACATATGTTCTGATATTTATGTAGAAGATTATGCTGTCCAGGTTTGAGTTGAGAGTTGACATGTGGAAGATATATGGATGTATATCATCCATGACAATGAAGAATATCACTGAAATTTGTGAAATGTTTATCAATGTGAAGTACTTCATTCACAACAGATCCAGCTAATCAATTATGATAAGTATTCTTCATCAATTACATTTTCCTTGGCAAATACGAAAGGCCTTTATTACATTTAAAGAATTTATTTTTTGTGCATCACAAATCTTTTCCTAAGTGAAATTGTCTATCCATTTGTAGTGGTTTATAATAAAATTCAAATAGTTTTCATCAAATTATATATTTGAATACTATTTCCCATTTGAAAGAAACGTTTATTAGGAAATGTTATTTCCTATTGTTATTATAATAGGATTATTAGGAGTGGCTTCTCCTGTTAATGGAGAAGGTAGTTTGTGAGGACAGGCTCTAACATTTCAAAAGACCGTAACATTACCAGTTATCTTTCTACTTGCTATGTATTGATCAATATGTAAATTCACAACTACTTCTTCTGCAAAATGGTTATAGGCCTAGTGTCATATTCCATGTCATAGTGGTTATTGAAACCAGGAGACACCAATTTAAATGTTTTTATAGGTTTCCATAGGTATGGTATTCTGCCACAATAGAAAAGTAACTAAGATACCAATGATTCAATTGCCTGAGAATATTCTTTATACTAATGAACTGACTATAATGATTTTAGAGTTATAATTATTATATAAAACTCACCCAATCAGTATATTCACTCAGGATGGACATGTGTCTGTTAATAGATCAAAGAAGCAATTATTTTTAAGGATTGTTAATTCTATCCTTTCTAAAGTATAAATAGGAATAAAGAATCATAATGTTTATTGCCTAATTTGAAACTGAGTTGATGATTTAGGGGAGAAGTACCATTACCTGTTTGAGTCATGTCTTTGATATTTTCAGATGGAATATTGTACAGATTCGTTACTTTAAAATACTCTTCCTTTGAGTCACTATCCACAGTGGACGAAGTTGCTGTATTTCAAGGAAAAACAATTGGAAGATTCATCTATTAAATTGTTTTTTAATATGTTATCATCAAACTTGGTTGTATGGTAGTATATTCTTACATGTTCTACCAGTCTTACCTTCAAAATTATGATGGTTCACAGCAAGGTCATTTTCAACTTATGTTTAAATATTGTATGAGGTTTAAAATATTGCCCTTAGTTTTCTCCAGTTCTTCCAATCTTAAAATCTTAATGACAATGTTTCTGACATATTTATATTCTCAGAATATATGATTTATCTAAAACACAGGCAATACCATGTTTAAGTTGTACCTGGATTCCAACCATATTACTATACCACACCACATATTGCCTATATTTTTAGAGGCAGAATTACAAATCAAGGTGTTCTTCACCTTAACTTGTTAATAGGGGGAAATATTTCTTACTTAGAAATTCAGTTATGCCAACTCTACTCCTGTGATCCAAAACTAAAAGCCCATATGTGTACTGTTAAAAATGTTAGAAGATGCCAGGCAGTGGTGGCACACGCCTGTAATCCCAGCACTCTGAGAGGCAGAGGCAGGCAAATTTCTGAGTCCAAGGCAAGCCTGGTCTACAGAGTCAGTTCCAGGACAGCCAGGGCTATCCAGAGAAACCCTGTCTCAAAAATATTCAAATTCAAAAAACAACAACAACAAAAAAATAAGTTACACGCAAGAAACATAAACAAAATGGCTGCATATAAAAGACCTTAAAAAGGATGATGTGAATAGACATGCTAAAATTAAAGGAAAAAATTTCAAAAGATCTCAACCTGAGAAAAAGTGCTATGGGGAATAGTAGAATTCTGATTTGGGGGAAAAATCCCCAGGGAAGAACATATCAATTAGTCATTTATTATCAAATAGTCACTCAGGAAAACATAAACATACAATTGAAGTTATGCAAAGTAACAGGATGCATTTATGTAATTAATAATTAAATAATTAATTGAGGAAAGAATTTGAAAAGGGCCAGGAAAACTACATTGCTAGGACAGCTTGGAGGAAGGAAAGGAAAGGGGAAAATAATGCAACTCTGTTACAATTTTAAGTTACAATTATGTGCACAAGACTGAATCCAACATATCATTATGAATGAGTAAGAAGTTGGCACAAGTAGAAAAAGTGGTATTTAAAATTGTACTTCTTCCCTAAAGACAATATATTAATCCTCTTCAAAATTGTGGATTCAATGAAAATGAATAAAATTATAGTTGTAACATTCTACAGATAATCGTGGGTCAGATTTATTAACAGGCTTTAGAACCTCATGGATGATGTGTTAAATCTTAACAACAGCTCAATTTTTGTGGAACAAAGTTAAATTTTGCCATAGAATTAATAAAGATAAAAATATAAACATTTTTTTTGCTGAGAATGATGACATCACAAACACTCAAACCATTAAGAAAATTCAACTCACACTGAATGCTTCTGTGCATCATGTGATTAAAGCCCATGGGCCAGCAGCTGTCCCTGCCCACACACTTCTTTTGTAGATATCTTCTGCTCAATGGCTGGCCATCAGAGCCAAAATAGGTAAAAATTACAACACTCAGTTAACAGAACATCCTACTGGAACAAACTCCAAGCTAGCTATCAGAACTTTAGACCACAACTCTGATACACACTCAATACTGGACAAGAGGCGATGCTTGCCACAATAAATAGCACAAAATAATCTGAAGACAAAAGATAAAACACAAACCAAAGGATTAAATCATAGTCAAATGAAGACAAATTGAGAAATCCACTTCTAGACCTGTATTCCCAACTCCAAATGCCTAAACACCAGTATAAGAACAAAGGGCAATATGGTGCCACAATATCCTAATTGTCCTACTATATCAACCTGTGTATATTTCAACACAGCCTATCCACAAAAAATGAACTTAAAAACAACTCAATCACAATAATAGAGGCCCCTAAAGAGGGAATGAATAAATACTGTAATGAAATCTGAGAAAATATTAATAATGGGAAGAAATTAATAAATGCATTATGGAAAGCCATGAAAAACCAAGAAAAAATCAAAGATGTGAAGAAAAATAATAGAGTTGTTCTGGTCTTGAAAGTGTAAATAGAAACAATAAAGAAAACAACAGCTGAAAAATCATGGAAGTGGAAAATACAGGTATGTGAACAATACGTACACATATAGGCATTACCAACAGAATACAAGAGATAAAAAAAAGAATCTTAGGCAAAGAAAATACTATAGAAGAAATTGTTAGACTTGTCAAACATTTGTTAAAAAATGTTACCTCTAAAAAACTCCTCTTACAAAATATCCAGGAAATTTGGGACACTATGAAAAGAACAGGTCTATGAATAACAATAGATTATATATATATATATATATATATATATATATATATATATATATATATATATATATATATATATATATATATATATATATAAAATAGAAGAACCCCAGCTCAAATAACCAGAAATGTAGACTTAAATGTACAAGAAGCTTACAGACCATAAAATTGATTGGAACAAGAAAGAGTGTTCATTTTCACAAAATTCTCACACCATTAAACATAGAGAACAAAGAAATAATATTAAAAGATGCAAGAAAAAAGTGACAAAATCAGAACAGGGAAGTGGGAAGGGTTGGGTGGGAAAACAGGGGGAGGGAAGGGGACTGATGGGACTTTCGGGGAGTGGGGGTCCAGAAAAGGGGAAATCATTTGAAATGTAAATAAATATATCAATAAATTAAAAAAAAGAATATATCTATTAAACTTTTAAAAAATTTTTATAAAAAAAAGTGACAAATGTAGGCAGACCTATGAAAATCATACCTGACTTCTCAGCTGAAACTTTAAGTCACAGAACCTGAACAGATGTCATGCAGAGTTGAAGTAACAACAGATACAAGGCAAGACTACTATATCTAGCAAAAATTTTAATCACCACAGATAGAGAAAACATCACATTCTATTCAAAGTAAAAAGTCAAATTTCAGGAATAACAGTCCTCAAATCTGGCATGACAAGAGGCACCACAAGAAAATCTTCAATTTAAGAAGGTTCATTGTAACAAGGGAACCACAAGAAATACATCATATCACACCAGCAAAACCAAATGAATTGAAGCATAACACTCTCAGGCACACACCTCCACACTTGTACACACATACACACACATGTACATACATAAACACACACACATGTGTGCAAACACACACACTACTGCCAAACCAACTCTGGTGGAGTCTATGTAACATGGTAACAGTTGTGCTTTCAGACTTGAGGTGTGTGTTCCTCTGAACTTAGCCTCCCGGAGGTCCCTGGCATCCTGCTTCTGCAAGCTCTTCCAGTGCATTGATCAAACTCTGTGGATTTGGGTTCTGTGCCTTGTATTTCTTAATTTCTATGATAATAGTTAACATAATGCAGCCTGGCCAGATCTTGGTAGATAAAGGGATATTCCAGGAAACATTCCTGAGAGCGTGATCACTCCAGTGCCTACAAAGACTGATGGCAGTGAATCTGATGACCGCCACCAGGTAATACCAGACTTGGGTCAAAGAAGATACATGAATTATTTAATATAAGATCTCCTATTTTGGGCGGTGGTGGCACACGCCTGTAATCCCAGCACTCTGAGAGGCAGAGGCAGGCGGATTTCTGAGTTCGAGGCCAGCCTGGTCTACACAGTGAGTTCCAGGACAGCCAGGGCTATACAGAGAAACCATGTCTCAAAAAAACCAAATCCAGAAAAACAAAAAACAAACAAGATCTCCTATTTTTCCAAGCTTTACTTGTTGAATTAAGTTGTTAAGTGGAAGAAAAATGAGATATTTGGAGATGTAATGAATCAGTTATAACAGGAAGAGTTGTTTGTGAGAAATCCAGATAGTGGATAGTGATATAGTGATATATAGTGGATATAGTGGATAGTGAAAGGCTAAAAGTTCAACAGCTGGTGGGGAAAGACCAGGAAGGTGTGTCAAAAATTAAGAAAAATAGTCTAAAAATTCAGATAACTATAATATCTGGTAGGAAGCATGATTTACTCAGAGGTTGTTGTTGGGATCCTCCAGTAAATAGGGAAACTCCACAAAGGCTCAGGACAACAGTTGCAAATTGGCCTCACTGGTCATAAAATATTAATAAAATTTACTGGCTACAGCAGACTTGCTCAGATTGCAGCTTGACAGAATTCTAAGTATAGAGTGACCTCAAGTCTGGATTGATTAACCACTGTCTGGGTACCAAAAGGTTCCCCCAAAACACTTCCTGCTCTCTGCTTTTTAGTTTCAAGATAAGCTGTAAACATATAACCCCCCATCTGATTATCACCTGATGTAATCTGGCATGAAGCCACAAAGTAGTTCCTAAATCATGTGTATATATCCAAGGTGTTTACAGAAGTAAAATTGCAGCAGATTCAAACCACTTTTTAGTGTGTTGTGTCTGTCTGTCACTTGCCGACTCCTTACCTACCTGAGTACCGGGACCCTGCTTCTCTCATGAGAGGAGATCCAACTGGGTCTGTCCATGGCACACTACTAGCATTACCATCACAAACAACAAAATAGCAAAAATTACAATTGCTCATAATTACTCTCTCAATATGAATGGAATCATTGACCCTCCAAATGTCAATAAAAGATACATGCTAAATAATAGATGCAAAACCAGCACCTATTCTCCTGTTGCATTCAAGAATCATACTTCAACAACATAAATAGACATTTCTTCAGAACAAAGTGTAAAACTTTCCCAAGTAATTTCCTAAGATACAATCTGGTATTAGCTACTCTAATATTTAACAAAATATGCTGACAAATATAAAGATATGATACATGACACTTTATATTCATCAAGAGATAAATCCATGAAGATGATGTCTCAATTCTTAACATCTATACTCCCAAAAACCAAGGGAACACACATTAAAAAAAAACACCATTGATAAAGATTGAATCACTTGGTAAACCTCACACATTATTAGTTGACAATTCCAATACAGCACTCTTAACAACATATAGTTCATCCACACAAAAAATAAATACTGAAACTTAACCATGTGATTCAAATGGACAAAACTGCAATATATAAAGGACATTTTACTTACAAATAAAAGACATATCTTCACAAAACCTGACAGAAATTCCTCCAAAATTGACCATATATTTAAAAAGAAATACAGTGTCAAAACATACAAGAAAAAAATAAAATAACCCCGGTATCCTCTTAAACCAACATGGATTAAAACTGGATTTCAACAAATCAAAAGCAACAACCTCATGGAAACAGACCAGCTCTCTACTTGATGACTACTGGGTTAGGGAATAAATAATATATACATAATACGAAATATATTGTTTACAAAAAAACGAAAGTATTCCTAGTCCTAATTAAATTTTAAGTGGGTGAGAACCACTGGCTGCTTATGACATATGCTAAATATGGATGAAGTAAAGTTGATATCTAAATATATATCTTTACACCCAAAGATTACTGGAAATTTCAGTATTTATAAGGAAAACAATTTTAAATATTTTATAATTAATCCAGAGGCTCAGAATTAATCAGCCTGCAACAAATAGTCAACGATGGGATTTTCATTTCCAAATAGGCTTTTATATTATGAAAACTCCTACAAAGCAACTTCAAACACTGTGAGTCCTAGAGATTTTAAAATGTTGCTTAGAGATAGATTCTGTGTAGTGATAGGGTCTCTACAGTTAAGAAATAATAGCAGAAATATCTACACCTACAAGATATTGCCAAGCAAATTTCCAGCAAAAATAACATAGGATCATTTGTTATTTTCCCAAAATTGAGATGGTATTGGGAGCTGATGAATAATGGAAGAGACAAAACCACATTTCTTCAGTGATTTACCCAAGTAGCAAGTCCATATTCCTGTGGATGGTTCCATACCCCAGATACTACTGATAGTAGTAAATAAGCTGAGAAATTATGAAAAGATGTGTGCTAAATTAAGAGAAAGAAGTGATGAGTAAGTCCAGGAACAGTTATGAAAAATAGTTAAAATGCAAATTTGCAACTTCCAAGTTTTCCACTCTTCCATAAATATTACCAGATATTATGCTATTTAGTGGCTACCACAAAACTTGGAACAGTATCTATAGATATAGAATGGAACACTCAAATGCACACAGCAGATAAAATATCTGAGCATGTTTAATACATTTAGTAACCACTAAATTGTATATATTATCCATATCAGTTCTCAGTGACTTAGCCACAGAAACAGCAAAGACTCATTGCAATTATAAATTTAAAAATTCCAGACTCATCTGTAATTCAATGTTTCAATTAATCTAAGAAATTCAAAGCACAAGAAAACTTAGAAGATAAATATTTGTGATTAAAAATCTATTAAAATACAGTGTTTTAAAATATTATCTATCCCAATCTCCCTTTAAGTTCAATGTTTGATATCTGAAGAAATATTAGACATTAGTTCAAATTTTATGATTAAAATTTTGAAATGTTTAGTCCATGATTTTATGTGATATAAAACTTATGTAAAAGGAGAGTAAGAATAGTCTAATTATTGCTTCTATCTCATAAACTTGATGAATAAAGAATTATATCAATTTATATTTATCTCTAATAAAACACTTCTTATATTTTGATAATTCAGTAGCTCAGAAAACCTTATGTATTGATAATGTAATATCAAGGTATTAAGTATGAAATACTTATATATGAGTATTATATATATGTGTGTGTGTGTAACAATAATTATTGCAAAAAAGGCCATAATTTTGAAACAAAACAAGGAGCAATATATGTATGTATTTGGATAGAGAAAAGCTAAGGGAGATATTATATAATTATAAGCTAAGAATAATGCAAATATGTGTTGCTTTATATCCCCAAGAAATAGGATGGTTTTTAATTTTATTTGACTGTGTAATATCTTTCATGTTCTCCTACATTTGTAGTGATGTAATGAACCTCTAATATTTTGAAAAGAATAGCTTAGATAATAGACATATACCTCTGTCAGTTTTGGAGAATTTACACACCTCTCTTTCCAAGATCCAGAGAATATATCCAAGAGGTACAGAATTTTGTAGTTACGACCGAGAAACCATTGGGCCCAGTACAGTCTCCATTTCCTTTTTTCTTGTGTTCCACTGCTGTTTCCTGAAAAAATGAGATAAATAAATTTCTCTTCTATACATCACTTCTTTCAAGAAGTTAAGTACTTGAAGAATTTGAAAAGAAGCTGCATTCACTAAAGCATTTGCTATCCACATTCAATTTGAAAGTCTTGATATCCTTCTTGCTTATAAACTACAAGATTTTCAATGCATTCTGTTAGAACAATGAAGTTTTTAGTATCACCATACTCCCTCAGTGAAAGCAAGAATCACTTCTTATTCACCACTCATTATTTTGAAGAAATTTTTTAGTCTTAAACAAACAGAATAATTCCATTTGCATTTCTGTAGGATTAGATTTTTCAAAACCTACTTTGATTAAGGGTTCTTAAATGCTTTAATGACCCTTTAGCCTACTATTCACTAGATAGAGTAAAGAAAACATTAACACTGCAAAAGAGGATTTGGAGCTGTTTAGACATATTTCTTTGGAGCAAATCCAATCTTATGTGAGGACATCAGCAGTTCAGCTAACAAACTCATTAGCAATATCTAGATAAACGTGAAAATACCATTCACAAATATGCAAAGCAGGTTCATCCAGAAGAAAGTTCAAGGCTCTGCCATTTAGCCCAAGTCTGCAGAAGCCACTGGAGCAGCTCCAAAAGGCTTTTGGTGTGTTTCTTTTTATGAAGTTATGGCAAATATTGAGCAGCAGAGAATGTCATCTACTCTCTGTTGATCCTTTTCAATCCTTTTCAATCATCACAAGTTCTCTCAAGCATCTGCTCTAAAAAATAATCATATGTCCTTTTTCCAGGCTGTTTCCAGAAAACCACCAAGTCTTTTATTAGCAAAACATCCTCCCCTATGGTGTTTTCCATGATTGAATGTTATATATCAAAATATCTGTGTCTGGCATGATTCATTATAGTACATAAAGACTATACTATGAAATTCTGACTGATCTGCTCAGTAGTGCTGCATGCCTTTAAATCCAGTACTCAAGAATCAGAGGCAAGGGGACCTAAAAAACAAGCTAAGGACAACACTATCACACAGGAAATCTTGGACTTGAAAAATAAAACAAAACCAAAAAATAAAATGAAATCTGACTGAGTCATTTGGACTTAAACTGATTGTTGCCAACAGGTCCAATCTGAGAAACAAAACAGGACAATTTTTTTTCCATATATTGATGAAGAAATACATTCAGGTCTAGAGGAAACTTAATATATACCATGGTTAAAAAAAGTCACCACCTGCCAACAGCAACAAAAAAACAAAAAAATCAGAAATTTGTATCTCAAACACAATGCATATTCTCATTTATTTTATGTCATAAATTTTTTGATTCACTTATACATAGTTTACTTCAGGAAATTATTATACATAATAGTGTCCTAAAGTATCAAACTTCTTCATGGTACACTTCATTTTTTATCAATCTTTAACTGGGGATGACAGTCTCAATTTGCAGTTGATTTTGCATAGACTGACAAATATAGATGATCATATTCTCATACTTTCTACTTAAAACTACTTATTACAGCCATGTTCTGATCTGCCCAAAACATTGTATCGATTAAAATAATATTTGGGGGACAACTTTTTAAATATTTTTATATCTGAGCTGTATTATCAGTTTTTAAGGGAAAGACATGTTCAATATAAACATTTTTGACCACTACTCCTGAATCTGAAACACAAATTTAATTTAATGCAGTAGTTCCTCATATTGAGATATTCAAATATTTCATTGACAAAACAAAGAGTGTCATTTTTTTTATTTTCAGAATCATATCTAGAACACATGTAACCATTCCTCCTCTGTAGGAATACCTCTGTAGAAACACATTCCTATGCTCATTTTTCAGATGTGCATAATACTCTGGTTATTCCATAAAAATTTTCCTATCATTCCTCCTGTAGTGTCAAGTTCTTCAGTGAAAATCTTTCAATACATTAAATGTGACCACACTAAGAAAATGTAGACAAATCCAAATGATATCTAAAACTTCCGAAATAATATTTTACTTTCTTACTTGTCTTTTGCACTTCATTTTATTTTTCATTCAAGACCAAGGTTCAAAAATGTCAGCTTAGTCTGGTCTTGGTCTGCACAAAAAAAAAATGAAGTAGGGTTTCTTTGTTTAACAGAACCCTACCTATCCTTAACTTATTTTGCAGACAAGGCTGACCTCAAACTCACAGAGATCCACCTTCTTAGTGTGTGGATTAAAACATGTACCACCATTCCTGCACTTAATGTTTTGAGAAAGATTCTCCATTTGTTTTGGAATTCACAAATTCATTATGTATGTGGAGAGTCAAATAAAAGCATGTTCTTGTCTCTGTCAGCTCTGCACTGGGACTACAGGTACATGTCAGAGTGCCAAGCATTTTACAAGACTTCTGTGTTTCCAAGATTGAGGACACTTCCATATACTAAGAATCTTTCCTCCTATCCTATTTATTTTTCTTTTTCCACAATAGCTGTATACTTACTATATTGGTTTTTCACATAGAAAATAGTTGATATATAATCAATTTTTATTTAGCTAAAGCTCACAGCTATCTAAGATAGTGTAATAGTTGAGATATTTTATAAATAGTGATATTTTTCAATGGAAAACTAGATCAATGATACTCAAGATATTGGAGAAACACTGTAGTATCATTCACATTTCCATAAGCTAAAAATCCTGTGATTTGAAAAAAACAGAGAACTCAGGCTACGTAAGTCATGGGATATATCTGAACACATTTGCTAGTCAAGTAACATGCATATATAAGAATGAATAATGTTTGTGAAAACACAAACATGAACATACAACAACACCTTTTTTCCTTTTTTAAAAAAATTTCTACATTCTTTGTTTACATTCCAAATGCTTTCCCCTTTCCTGATTCCCCCTCCCCATATGTCCCATAAACCCTCTTCCCTCCATCCATTCTCTAATCACCCACTCCCTTTTCTCTGTCCTGGTAATCCCCTACAATACATCAACACCTTCTTATGAGGATTTTTCCATTCCCTGGTTATTTTTCACACAGTACCTCGGAGTGGCCTTTATCACTCCAGAGTTTCATTTCAGATGGATGTTGGCAGGCAGTACAAACCAAGTATTCCAGAACTAAGAGCAGAAGAATCACCATTTTGCTGTTTCTTCTACAGGAAACTCAGATTATTTCACTGTCTAAAAGAATCAGAAAGAAGAAACACTTATATTATTCCTCTGTTCTCAAAACATGGAATAAAACAAGAATTGTTCATCTTCCGTATTTGTATATCTTCCATGTTTCCTGATTGGCAGACAGTGCTGCAATATCTTTAACATTATTTTACTTAAAGAGCATGATTAGTTTTATGGAAAGATTAATATGACATTTATTGTGGACATAAGTACACAATAGAGAAAATCTAGGAATTATTTTAGGACATCAAAGTTCAATGTTTTATGTAACTGATAAAGAGGGAAAATAAACATCCCTACAGGACATGTATCTCTTAAGTTACTTCCTGTATTAATGATATTTTCTCCTTCAATGAATGTTTAATTTAAATAGCTCTACAATGAATCCAAGATATTGATGTGGTATATGTTACACAAAGCATGCTGGAAATAACAATAACTTCCTTTATCTTACTTAGATGTCACTCTATATTCCAGGAATGATGGATGTTGTAAGATTAAAGGGATAAACAAAACATCATGATAAGTAATTTTGTTGGATCTACAATATATCACTCTTCCTTGTTCATGTTAATCATGTTAATATTTACTTTCATAGTTTTACCTTTAAGTTTCAAATTTCCAACTGGGAAAGGGGAAAGCATTTGGAATGTAAACAAAGAATACAGAAAATAAAAACATAAATACCAAAAAAAAGTTTCAAATTTTCATCTGCAGCCAATGCTTTTTGCTATACCTTCTAAATGATTCTCATGTCCAAAAATACAAACAATGAATATAATGTTATTTTCTATTAGAACTGTCTTCAGTTTCTTTAATTGGATGTGGGGTTTTTTTCATCTCTATTCATTTCTAGTAAATGTTTATTTCTTCAATATATTGTTTAATGTGTGCGAACTTATTCATTTTCTATTGGTTAAAGTAATGCTGATATCCTATTTTTTTCTATTTTAGATAAAATAAAGGGCTCTATTTTATTTTTTGAGATATTGTGAGACATACTTTGTGGCTTCTTTTCTTATTCAATATATTCTTTATTTACATATCAAATGATTTCCCCTTTCCTGGTTCCCCAATCCCCGAAAGTCCCATAAGCCCTCTTCTCTCCCCGTTTTCCTATCCCGCATTCCCACTTCCCTGTTCCAGTATTGCCCTGCACTGCTGTACTGAGCTTTTCCAGAACAAGGGGCCACTCCTTCCTTCCTCTTGGATGTCATTTGATGTGTGGATTATATCTTGGGTATTCCAAGTTTCTAGGCTAATATACGCTTATCAATGAGTGCATACCATGAGTGATCTTTTGTGATGTGGGTTAGCTCACTTAGGATGATGTTCTCCAGATCCATCCATTTGTCTAAAAATTTTATGAATTTATTGTTTCTAATGGCTGAATAGTACTCCATTGTGTAAATATACCAAATTTTTTGTACCCATTCCTCCCTTGAGGGACATATGGGTTCATTCCAGCTTCTGGTTATTATAAATAAGGCTGCTATGAACATAGTTTAGCATGTGTCCTTGTTGCATTATGGGGAATCCTCTGGGTATATGCTCAAGAATTGTATAGCAGCGTCCTCCAGAAGTGTTGTGCCCAGTTTTCTGAGGAACTGCCAGACTGATTTCCATCTTGCAATCCCACCAGCATTGGAGGAGTGTTCTTCTTTCTCCATATCCTCGCCAACACCCGCTGTCTCCTGAGTTTTTTTTTTCTAAATTTTTTGTTTACATTCCAAATGATTTCCCCTTTCCTGGTTCCTCCCTCCCCATATGTCCCATAAGCCCTCTTATTTCCACCCATTCTCCAATCACCTCCCTCCTTTTTCTCTGTCCTTATATTCCCCTACAATGCTGGATCAAGCCTTTCCAGGACCAGGGTCCTCTCCTTACTTCTTCATGGGAGTCATTTGCTATGCTAATTGTGTCTTGGGTATTCAGAACTTCTGGACAAATTAATATCCACTTATCATAGATTGCATTCCATGTGTATTCTTTTGTGACTGGGTTACCTCACTTAGGATGATATTTTCCAGATCAAACCATTTGCCTAAAAATTTTGTGAATTCATTGTTTCTAATTGCTGAGTAGTATCCCATTGTGTAAATATACCACATTTTCTGAATCCATTCCTCCTTTGAGGGGCATCTGGGTTCTTTCCAGCTTCTGGCTATTATAAATAAGGCTGCTATGTACATAATGGAGCATGTGTCCTTATTACATGCTGGGGAATCCTCTGGGTATATGCCCAGGAGAGGTATAGCAGGGTCCTCGGGAAGTCTCAAGTCCAGTTTTCTGAGGAACTGCCAGATTGATTTCCAAAGTGGTTGCACCATCTTGCAACCCCACCAGCAGTGGAGGAGTATTCCTCTTTCTCCACATCCTTGCCAACATCTGCTGTCTCCTGAGTTTTTAATCTTAGCCATTCTGATTGGTGTGAGGTGAAATCTCAGGGTTGTTTTGATTTGCATTTCCCTAATGACTAATGATGCTGAGCATTTTTTAAGATGCTTCACAGCCATCCAAAGTTCTTTAGGTGGAAATTCTTTGTTTAGCTCTATACCCCATTTTTAATAGGATTATTTGGTTTTCTGGGGTCTACCTTCTTGATTTCTTTACATATATTGGATATTAGCCTTCTGTCCGATGTAGGGTTGGTGAAGATCTTTTCCCAATTTGTTGGTTTTCAATTTGTCCTTTTGATAGTTTTCTTTGCCTTACAGAAACTTTGTAGTTTTATGAGGTCCCATTTGTCAATTCTTGGTCAAGAGCATAGGTTATTGGTGATCTGTTGAGGAAATTTTCCCCTGTGCCCATGTCCTCAAGTGATTTCCCCAGTTTCTTTTCTATTAGTTTCAGAGTGTCAGGTTTTATATGGAGGTCCTTGATCCACTTGGACTTGAGCTTAGGACAAGGACATAAGAATGGAATGATTTGCATTCTTCTGCATGCTGACCTCCAGTTGAACCAGCACCATTTGTTGAAAAGGCTATCTTTTTTCCATAGGGTGGTTGTAGCTCCTTTGTCAAAGACAAAATGACCATAATTGTGTGGGTTCATTTATAGGTCCTCAATTTTATTCCATTAATCTACCTGCCTGTCACTGTACAATACAGTGCAGTTTTTAGCACTATTGCTCTGTGGTACTGCTTGAGGTTGGGGATACTGATTGCCCCAGAAGTTCTTTTACTCTTGAGAATAGTTTTAGCTATCCTGGATTTTTATTCCTGATGATTTTGAGAATTACTCTTTTGAACTCTATGAAGAACTGAGTTGGAATTTTGATGGGGATTGCATTGAATCTGTATATTGCTTCTAATACATATTTGTCAAGTTTTGCAATCCTGTGGAAATAATTTGTATCGCTTAATGATTTGATAGAGTACTCTGAAATATGTAAGTAATTTTTTATTACTGTAATTATTAGACTTTTTTGTTTTGTTTGCTTTGTTTTCTCAAACTTGTAATTTGTGCTTTTTGCTGGGAAACAGCCATTGTGAAGAGTTAAAACTGAAAGAAATTTATTATTTCCTGTTTTGTGGTTTCTGCATAGTTTTATTATATCCTTTTAATTTACTATTTCACAGAGCTCGCTAAATTTATGGATTCTTCAATCTGCTTTTACATGGGAAAATTTAATTTTATTCTTTCTTTTGCTGTTACAAGACTTATTAAATAAACTTGATCAAAAGTTAAGATGCCTTGGAAATTCGAATACATCGTTCTAGAAATTTCTGGCTTGAAAACATTTCATAATAATAAAGTGCTATTCAGATGAGGCTCATAAATAACCTGATCTTGGAGAGTTTTACATTGCTTGGTTTATTCTATATTTCTACATTTTTTATTGATTATTTTTTATTCGATATATTTTTTATTTATATTGCAAATGATTTCCCATTTTCTAGCCCCCCAATCCCCAATAGTCCCATTAGACCACTTCTCTCCCCCTGTTCTTCCACACACCCCTTCCCACTTCCCTGTTCTGGTTTTGCCCTATACTGCTTAACCGAGTCTTTCCAGAACTGGGGGCCACTCCTCCGTTCTTCTTGTACCTCATTTGATATGTGGATTATGTTTTGGGTATTCCAGATTTCTAGGTTAATATCCACTTATCAGTGAGTGCATACCATGATTGATCTTTTGAGACTGGGTTACCTCACTTAGTGTGATGTTCTCCAGCTCCATCCATTTGCCTAAGAATTTCATGAATTCATTGTTTCTAATGGCTGAATAGTACTCCATTGTGTAGATATACCACATTGTTTGCATCCATTCTTCTGTTGAGGGATACCTGGGTTCTTTCCAGCTTCTGGCTATTATGAATAGGGCTGCTATGAACATAGTGGAGCATGTATCCTTATTACATGGTGGGGAATCCTCTGGGTATATGCCCAGAAGTGGTATAGCAGGATCTTCCGGAAGTGAGGTGCCCAGTTTTCTAAGGAAACGCCAGACTGATTTCCAGAGTGGTTGTACCAATTTGCAACCCCATCAGCAGTGGAGGAGTGTTCCTCTTTCTCCACATCCTCACCAACACCTGCTGTCTCCTGAGTTTTTAATCTTAGCTATTTGACCTCCTTATGTTGTCTCATTGCTCTAGCTAGGACTTCAGGAACTATCTTGAAAAGATATGGAGAGAGGGGACAGCCTTGTCTAGTCCCTGATTTTAGTGGGATTGCTTCAAGTTTCTCTCCATTTAATTTGATGTTGGCTACTGGCTTACTGTATATTGCTTTTACTATATTTAGATATGGGCCTTGAATTCCTGATCTTTCCAAGACTTTTAGCATGAAAGGATGCTGAATTTTGTCAAATGCTTTTTCAGCATCTAATGAAATGACCATATGGGTTTTTTTCCTTCAAGTTTGTTTACGTACTGGATAGCATTGATGGATTTCCTTATATTGCACCATCCCCGCATCCCTCAGATAAAGCCTATTTGGTCATGGTGGATGATCATTTGACGTGTTTTTGCATTTGGTTGGCATGAATTTTATTGAGTATTTTTGCATCGATATTCATAAAGGATATTGGCCTAAAAATCTCTTTCTTTGTTGGATCGTTGTATGGTTTTGGTATCTGCGTAATAGTGGCTTCATAGAACGAGTTGGGTAGTGTTCCTTCTGTTTCTATTTGGTGGAATAGTTTGAAGAGTATTGGTGTTAAGTCTCTTTGAAGGACTCATAAAATTCTGCACTGAAACCATCTGGTCCTGTGCTTTTTTTGGTTGAAAGAGTTTCTATGACCCCCTTCTATTTCTTTAGGTGTTATGGGACTGTTTAGATGATCTATTTGATCCTGATTTAATTTTGGTATTGGGTATCTGTCTAGGAAACTGAACATTTCGTTCAGATTCTCCAGTTGTGTTGAGTATAGGCTTTTGTAGTAGGATCTGATGATTTTTTTAATTTCCTCAGTTTCTGTTGTTATATCCCCCTTTTCATTTCTAATTTTGCTAATTTGGATACTGTCTCTTTGTTCTTTGGTCAGTCTGGCTAAGGGTTTATCTATCTTGCTGATTTTCTTAAAGAACCAGCTCCTGACTTTGTTGATTCTTTGTATGGTTCTCTTTGTTTTCACTTGGTTGATTTCAGCCTTGAGTTTGATTATTTTCTGTCTTCTACATCTTGGGTGGAATTAGCTTCTTTCTGTTCAACAGCTTTAGGTGTGTCATTAAGCTCTTAGTGTATGTTCTCTCCAGCTTCTTTTTGGAGGCACTCAGAGCTACGAGTTTTCCTCTCAGCACTGATTTCATTGTGTCACATAAATTTGTGTATGTTGTGCCTTCATTTTCATTAAATTCTAGAAAGTCTTTGATTTCTTTCTTTATTTCTTCCTTGGCCAAGGTATCATTGAGTAGAGTATTGTTCAGCTTCCATGTGTATATGTATGTGGGCTTTCTGTTGTTTTTGTTGAAGTCCACTCTTACTCCATAGTGATCCCATAGGAGGCATGGGATTAGTTTGATCTTCTTATGTTTGTTGAGGTCTCTTTTGTGAACAATTATATAGTCAGTTTTGGAGAAGGTACCATACCACACTAACCCTAGTTGTTTTTATGTGATAAATTCCATAGACTGAGGCATTAGTCTCCAAATGAAGTAGTTCTCCTGGAACAGGTTGTGGAACTCTCTAGCTAGAAAAAAATATTGAGCCTTAGTTCTCATGGCAGTTTTTCTGCTTTATCTTCTTCTATTTCCTTTCTATATTTACACTTGTTCCTGGTCTGAGGTTTTAAGCGATAAAATTGCATAAGAAGCCACGCCTTGAAATGGGGGTCACTGGCTATGACCTCTTCTCTGAGAGATTCAATCCTTTGCTCCATAATCATTTACATAATTACAAAATGATACTTGGATAAAATATCCTCCTAACAATATATGAACTTGAATGGATGTGGTTGAACCCCACATGGTTGTTATTTCTGTAGAAAAAATGCTCCTTGTTTTTGCATGTCATCTGAGTATGGGGTCTTGCTTTATCAATTTTTAGACTCTAACAAATATGAATTTCTTTAAAGTCAGAGTTTTACATCTACCTAGTATTACTGGGCACATTGTGGGTGTTTTGTTTCATTTCATTTTGTTTTGTTTTTTTGTTTTGTTTGTTTTCATTTGAGAAGTATTATAAACTACTTAGGTACCAGTTCTACACCAATTCAGAAGAAGCAGAGGCATGCCCTGTATTCATGAGTATTTACAAGTCATCCTTGGAGAAATACTGAATCTTTTTCTCAAATAAATAAAGAAATAAAAATTGAACACATATTCTACATCCATTTGCATGCATACTAATTAAAATACATTCAGTTTTTGGATGGTCAAAATTTCACACACATGCAAATGCTAAATAATTTCTAAAGAATTGCTTCTTAGGCCTATTTTGCCAAGGTAGGCATTGTTTTGATTCAGAGGCATCACATAAGACTCTCTGTTATTGCTGTCCCTGGAAGTATTGAAAAACTGTGTATAACCTTACATAATCTGCACTTTAAATAGAAGGCCTTTAAGTAAGATCTGGTTTAAAGCTTCTGACTCCTTTGTCTGAAGTCTTCAGTACATTCTGTAATAAAGACTTAATTTCTAACCTCTGAAAAGCAGACAAGGGAAATAGCAATAACCTCTCTACTTTGGGAAATATCCTGCCCTGGAATTAAAATGAATGTTTTTTGTATTGATTGAAGGATTTTTTTCATAGAGTCTAGGAATCTGTTCAGAAACATTGTCAGCCCAAGTGGCATAAACTAGCATAATCTATATTAAAATAAAAATTAAAAATGTATTGTGATCATGCCTATTTAAATATAAATAAATGGGTCTTTGTAGTACATATTGATTGCAAAGTAGTATCCACTTCATACTGCTTTTTAATGCTAAAACGTATCATGTATAATGAATGTATTAGGAAGTATTTTAATAATATATGTTATTTTTGGTAAATTATATACATAAACACACATACATACATACATACATACATACATACATATATACCTACATACAAACAATGTATTTTGTTTTGATTTTCTCTCTAGAACTGTTTCAGGACTTCATTCCATATATATGTATGTGTGTGTGTGTTTGTGTGTGTGTACACATAGATACATATATGCATGCATATATATATATATATATATATATATATATATATATCCTCCTGATTACATTATTGTTAATCATATGAGTTTGAGAGTATCATTGCTCAATGGGACAAGGGTAACATCACAGCAGTCATATAACACCTCTTCATACCAAATAAGGCTCAGTATAGCCGAGCAGCTGTCAACTATTAATAGCTTCTTTGGTGTCGGTGACCCAGGAAGCATCTTCTAGATCCATGCTTACATTTACATTTCCTGACATTTTACATGATGTTTCACAAACTTTGAAAAAATGTATGCATCAGCAATACCATATCAATAAGGTAGAAAATTACAGCTCAATTAGCTATTTCCAGGTTCTTAAATCTTGTCTCCTTTTTTGGCATCATCATAAAGCTGTAAATAGGAACAAATTAATAGAGTTGCTCCATGGATTGTTAATTAGTGAAAGTTCTTGCCTTCTATTGTCTGACCAATTATAAATCTCTGCACGATAGGCAGTTCATCTGCCAGCCAACCTGTCATGGGGCTTGTGTCCTACCTGGAGATCAGCAGAGGGGGTGACTCCCTGCTGCCATATTTCCTGCTTGCCAGGGCAGAAAAGCAGTACCAGGTACTGAGATATCCAGAGGTTAAGATCGATGGGGCCACAAACCGCCAGGGGTCTGCCTGCACCCAGGACCTGAGCACATAGGCAGTTCATCTTCCAGTCAGTCTGTTGTGGGGCCTGTGTCCTACGATCATGGGGATCAGCAGAGGGATTTACTCCCCACCGCTATCTTCACTCCATGACAGAGCAGTCGGGGAGCACTGATTCACTGAGACAACCCAAATATAACATTGCTTGGGGCAAGACTCAGCAGGGTTCCAACAGCAGAAAAGAGGAAAGGCAGCACATTAGTAATCTGCGCCATAAGAAACCTAGCCATCCAGTGTTGTGGAAATAGCCTTAGAGACTCACAGGAGGTTGAAGCACCAGCCATTGACAACAAGACCAACTAACACCAGTGAGAACTAGATAGCTAAAGGCAAACTTAGGAACTACATGGCATTATGGAATTATGGCATTATGGCAGCATCTGAACCCAGTTCTGCAATAACAGCAAGTCCTGGATACCCCAATACACCAGAAAACACGATTTGGATTTAAAATCATTGGTAAGGATGCTGTTAGAGGAGCAAAAAAAAAAAAAAAGACATAAATAAATTTCTAAAAGAAATTCAGGAGAAAAATGATCAAAAGTTAGAAGCCCTTACAAGGGAAATAAAAAATCATTTAAGAAATTCAGGAGAATATGGGTCAAAAGATAGAAGTCAGTAAACAAGAAAGACAAAAATCACTTAAAGAAATACAGGAGAACTTGGGTCAACAGGCAGAAGTCATGAAAGAGGAAACACAAAAATCTCTTAAAGAATTAGAGGAAAACACAAGCAAGCAAATGATGGATCTGAGAAAAAACTTCCAGCATATAA
The DNA here is from genome assembly GCF_947179515.1 of Apodemus sylvaticus. Taxonomy (NCBI): domain Eukaryota; kingdom Metazoa; phylum Chordata; class Mammalia; order Rodentia; family Muridae; genus Apodemus; species Apodemus sylvaticus. The sequence continues at coordinate 1,754,634 of NW_026262996.1, forward strand.
AAATGGAAGTAGAAACAACTAAGAAATCACAAAGGGAGACAACTTTGGAGATAGAAAACCTTGGGAAGAAATCAGGGGCCATAGATGCAAATATCAACAACAGAATACAAGAGATAGAAGAAAGAATCTCAGATGCTGAAGATACCATAGAAACCATGGACTCAACAGTCAAAGACAATGCAAAATGCAGAAAGGTTGTAACCCAAAATATCCAGGAAATCCAGGACACAATGAGAAGGCCAAACCTAAGGATTATAGGCATTGATGAGAGTGAAGATTTACAACAGAAGGGGCCAGCAAGTATCTTCAATAAAAATATGGAATAAAACTTCCCTAACCTAAAGAGAGAGATGCCTGTGAATATACAAGAAGCCTACAGAACTACAAACAGATTGGACCAGAACAGAAATAACTCCCGTCACATAATAATCAAAATCCCAAATGTACTAAACAAAGAAAGAATATTAAAGGCAATAAGAGAAAAAGGCCAAGTAACATATAAAGAAAGATCTATCAGAATCACACCAGACTTCTTACCAGAGACCATGAAAGCTAGAAGATTCTGGGCAGATCTCATGCAGACTCTAAGAGAACACAAATGTCAGCCAAAACTACTATACCCAGCAAAGCTCTCAATCACCATAGCTGGAGAAACTAAGACATTCTATGACAAAACCAACTTTACACAATATCTCTCCAAAAAAACAGCCCTACAAAGAATAATAGGAGGAAAACTCCAATACAAGGAGTGAAACTATACACTAGGAAAAGCAGGATAATAACCTTCTTTCATCAAACCCAAAAGAAGATAACCACACAAGTATAAAATTAACATCAATAATTGTAGGAAGCAATAATTGAGTCTCTCAGGAGGCTCAAACACCAGCCAGAGAAAAGACCCACTAATGCCAGAGAACAAGATGGCAAAAGGCAAACGCAGGAAAATAAGGCTCAAGAGATAGAAGCCAATAAAGAAGAAACACACACACACACACACACACACACACACACACACACACACACACACACACACACACAAAACTTAAAGAAATGCAGGAGAACTTGAGTCAAGAGGCAGAAGTCATGAAAGAGGAAGCACAAAAATCTCTTAAAGAAGTACGGGAAAACACAAACAAACAAATGATAGAACTGAGCAAAACCATCCTGGATCTAAAAACAGAAGTAGAAACAACTAAGAAATCACAAAGGGAGACAACTTTGAAGATTTACAACTTAAAGGGCCAGCAAATATCTTCAACAAAATTATGGAAGAAAACTTTCCTAACTTAAAGAGAGAGAGATGCCTTTGAATATACAAGAAGCCTACAGAACTCCAAACAGACTGGACCTGAGCAGAAATACCTCTCGCCACATAATAATTAAAACCCCAAATGCACTAAACAAAGAAAGAATATTAAAGGCAGTAAGAGAAAAAGGCCAAGTAACATATAAAGGAAGACCTATCAGAATCACACCAGACTTCTCACCAGAAACCATTAAAGCTAGAAGATCCTGGGCAGATCTCATGCAGACTCTAAGAGAACACAAATGTGCCAAGACTACTATACCAAGCAAAACTCTCAATCACAATAGTTGGAGAAATCAAGACATTCCATAACAAAACCAAATTTATATAATATCTTTCCACAAACCCAGCTCTGCAAAGAATAATAGGAGGAAAACTCCAATACAAGGAGGGAAACTACACCCTAGAAAAAGCAAGATAATAACCATCCCTCATCAAACCCAAAAGAAGATAACCACTCAAATATAAAAATAACATAAAAAATGACAGGAAGTAATAATCACTGTTCCTTAATATCTCTTAACATCAATGGACTCAATTCCCGAATAAAAAGACATAGACTAACAGACTGGATAAGGAAACAGGACCCTACAATTTGCTGGATACAAGAAACACACCTAAATGACAAAGACAAAAGCAACATTAGAGTAAAAGGCTGGAAGACAATTTTACAAGCAAATGGTCTCGGGATACAGCCGGAGAAGCCATTCTAATATCAGGTAACATTGACTTTCAACCTAAAGTCATCAAAAAAGACACTGAGGGACACTTCTTGATGGTCAAAGGAAAAATCCACCAAGAAGAACTTTCAATTCTGAACATCTATGCATCAAATGCAAGGGCACCCTCATTCGTAAAAGAAACTTTACTAAAGCTCAAAGCACACATTGCACCTAACACAATAATTGTGGGGGACTTCAACACTCCACTCTCCTTAATGGACCGATCAGGAAAACAGAAAGTGAACAGGGACACAGTAAAACTAATTGAAGCTTTGGACCAATTGGATTTGATTGATATTTATAGAACATTTCACCCTAAAGCAAAAGAATATACCTTTTTCTGAGCACCTCATGGTACCTTCTCCAAAATCGACCATATAATTGGACAAAGGCAGACCTCAACAAATATAAGACAATCAAACTAATCCCATGCCTCCTATCAGATCACTATGGTATAAGAGTGGTTTCAAATAGCAACAAAAACAACAGAAAGCCCACATACACATGAAGGCTGATGACACCTTGGCCAAAGAAGAAATAAAGAAAGCAATCAGAGACATTTTAGAATTTAATGAAAATGAAGGCACAACATAACCAAATCTTTGGGACACAATGAAAGCAGTTCTGAGAGGAAAACTCATAGCCCTGAGTGCCTCCAAAAAGAAAATGGAGAAAGCATACATTAGCAGCTTAACAACACACCTGAAAGTCTTGGAACAAAAAGAAGCCAATTCCTCCTCCCAAGAGAAGTAGAAGACAGGAAATCATCAAACTCAGGGCTGAAATCAATCAATTGGAAACAAAGAGAACCGTACAAAGAATCAAAGAATCCAGGAGCTGGTTCTTTGAGAAAATCAACAAGATAGATAAACCCTTAGCCAGACTGACCAAAGGGCACCGAGAAAGTATCCACATTAACAATATTTGAAATGAAAAGGGGGATATAACAACAGAAACTGAGGAAATCCAAAAAGTCTTCAGATCCTACTACAAGAGCCTATACTCAACACAACTGGAGATCTGGAGGAAATGGACAATTTCCTTGACAGATACCAAATACCAAAATTAAATCAGGACCAAATAGATCATCTAAACAGTCCCATAAAGCCTAAAGAAATAGAAGGAGTCATAGAAAGTCTTCCAACCAAAGAAAGCACAGGACCAGATGCTTTTAGTGCAGAATTCTATCAGATCTTCAAAGAAGACCTAACACCAATACTTTCAAACTATTCTACAAAATAGAAACAGAAGGAACACTACCCAATTCCTTTTACGAAGCCACAATTACGCTAATACCAAAACCACAAAGAGATGCAACAAAGAAAGAGAACTTCAGACCAATTTCCCTTATGAACATCGATGCAAAAATACTCAATAAAATTCTTGCCAACCGAATCCAAGAATACATCAAAACAGTCATCCACCATGATCTAGTAGGCTTTTCCCCAGGGATGCAGGGTTGATTCAATATACAGAAATCCATCAATGCAATTCACTTCATAAACAAACTCAAAGAAAAAAAACTACATGGTCATTTCATTGGATGCTGAGAAAGCATTTGACAAAATTCAGCATCCTTTCATGCTTAAAGTCTTGGAAAGAACAGGAATTAAAGGCCCATACCTAAACATTGTAAAAGCAATATACAGCAAACTGGTAGCCAGCATCAAACTAAATGGAGAGAAACTTGAAGCAATCCCAATAAAATCAGGGACTATACAGGGGTGCCCCCTTTCTTTTTATCTTTTCAATATTTTACTTGAGGTACTAGCTCAGGCAATTCGACAACATAAGGAGGTCAAAGGGATACAAATCGAAAAGGAAGAAGTCAAACTATCATTATTTGCAGATGACATGTTAGTCTACCTAAGTGACACAAAAAACTCCACTAGTGAACTCCTACAGTTGATAAACAATTTCAGCAAAGTGGCAGGTTATAAAATCAACTCAAGCAAATCAGTGCCCTTCCTATACTCAAAGGATAAGCAGGCTGAGAAAGAAATTAGGGAAATGACCCCCTTCACAATAGCCACAAACTGTATAAAGTACCTTGGGGTGACACCAAACAGGTGAAAGATCTGTATGACAAGAACTTTAAGACTATGAAGAAGGAAATGGAAGAAGACCTCAAAAAATGGGAAAAACTCCCATGCTCATGGATTGGCAGTATTAATACAGTTAAAATGGCCATTTTTCCAAAAGTAATATACAGATTCAACGCAATACCCATCAAAATCCCAACTCAATTCTTTACAGACTTAGAAAAAGCAATCCTCAAATTTATCTGGAATAACAAAAAACCCAGGATAGCTAATACTATTCTCAACAATAAAAGAAATTCTGGGGGTATCAGTTTCCCTGACCTCAAGCAATACTACAGAGCAATAGTGTTAAAAACTGCATGGTATTGGTACAGTGACAGGCAGGAGGATCAATGGAACAGGATTGAAGATCCAGAAATGAACCCACACACCTATGGTCACTTGATCCTGGACAAAGGGGCTGAAAAAATCCAATGGAAAAACGATAGTCTTTTCAACAAATGGTTCCGGTTCAACTGGAGGTCAGCATGCAGAAGAATGCGGCGAATTGATCCCTTCTTGTCTCCTTGTACTAATCTCAACTCCAAATGGATCAAGGACCTCCACATAAAGCCAGACACTCTGAAGCTTATAGAAAAGAAACTGGGGAAGATCCTTGAGGCCATCGGTACAGGGAGAAAGTTTCTGAACAGAACACCAATAGCGTATGCTCTAAGATCAAAAATTGACAAATGGGACCTCATAAAATTACAAAGTTTCTGTAAGGAAAAGGACACCATCAAGAGGACAAATTGGCAACCAACAAATTGGGAAAAGATCTTCACCAACCCTACATCAGATAGAGGGCTAATATCCAATATATATATAAAGAACTCAAGAAGTTAGACTCCAGATAACCAAATAACCCTATTAAAAATGGAGTACATAGTTAAACAAAGAATTTTCAGCTGAGGAACTTCGGATGGCAGAGAAGCATCTTAAAAAATGCACAACTTCATTAGTCATTAGGGAAATGCAAATCAAAACAACCCCGAGATTTCACCTTACACCAGTCAGAATGGCTAAGATTAAAAATTCAGGAAGACAGCAGATGTTGGCGAGGATGTGGAGAAAGAGGAACACTCCTCCACTGCTGGTGGGGTTACAAATTGGCATAACCACTCTGGAAATCAGTCTGGAGGTTCCTCCGAAAACTGGGCACCTCACTTCCAGAAGATCCTGCTATACCACTCCTGGGCATATACCCAGAGGATTCCCCACCATGTAATAAGGATACATGTTCTACTATGTTCATAGCAGCCCTATTTATAATTGCCAGAAGTTGGAAAGAACCTAGGTATCCCTCAACAGAAGAGTGGATGCAAAAAATGTGATATATATACACATTGGAGTACTATCCAGCCATTAGAAACAATGAATTCATAAAATTCTTAGGTAAATGGATGGAGCTGGAGAACATCATACTAAGTGAGGCAATCCAGACTCAAAAGATGAATCATGGTATGCACTCACTAATAAGTGGATATTAACCTAGAAAACTGGAATACTTAAAACATAATCCACACATCAAATGAGGTACAAGAAGAATGGAGGAGTTCTTCTGGAACCCTTGTTCTGGAAAGTCTCAGTGAAGCAGTATAGGGCAAAACCAGTACAGGGAAGTGGCAAGGGTTGGGTGGGAAAACGGGGGGAGGGAAGGGTGCTGATGGGACTTTCAGGGAGTGGTGGTCTAGTAAAGGGGAAATTATTTGAAATGTAAATAAAAATTTATTGAATAAAAAAAAAAAAAGAAAAACACCTCAGTGTCAAAGACAAACCTTAAGTAAAAGACTGGAACGGAATTCTACAAGCAAATGGTCTCAGGAAAAAAGCCAGAGTTTCCATTCTAATATCAGATAAATTGACTTTCAACCTAAAGTCATCAAAAGAGACTCTGAGGGACACTTCTTGTGGGTCAAAGGAAAAATACACCAGGAAGAAGTCTCAAATCTGAACATCTATACTCCAAATGCAAGTACACCCTCATTTATAAAAGCTCAAAGCACACATTTCACCTAATACAATAACTGTGGATTATTTCAGCACCCTACTCTCCTCAATGGATCAATCATGAAAACAGAAACTATACAGGGAGACAGTGAAACTAATTGACACTTTGGACCAATTGGATTTAACTCATATTTATAGAACATTTACTTAAGCTCATAGCAAACATTTCACCTAACACAATAACTGTGGGTGACTTCAACACCCTACTCTCCTCAATGGACCGATCATGAAAACAGAAACTAAACAGGGAGACAGTGAAACTAATTGACACTTTGGACCATTTAACTGATATTTATAGAACATTTCACCCTAAAGCAAAAGAATACACCTTTTTCTCAGCACCTCATGGTACCTTCTCCAAAATCAATCATATAATTGGCCACTAGAAAGACCTCAACAAATATAAGAAGATCGAAATAATCCCATGCCTCCTATCAGATCACTATGGGGTAAAAGTGGTCTTCAATAGCAACAAAAACAACAGAAAGCCCACATACACCTGGAGACTGAACAATACTCAATGATACCTTGGTGAAGGAAGAAATAAAGAAAAAAATCAAAGACGTTTTAGAATTTAACGAAAATGAAGGCACAACATACCCAAATTTACGGGACGCAATGAAAGCAGTGCTAAGAGGAAAACTCATAGCCCATAGTGCCTCGAAAAAGAAAAGGGAGAGAGCATACACTAGCAGCTTAAGGGCACATGTGAAAGCCCTGGAGCAAAAAGAAGCTCATTCACCCAGGAGGAGAAGAAGACAGGAAATCATCAAACTCAGGGCTGAAATCAATCAAGTAGAAACTAATAGAACCATACAAAGAATCAACAAAACCAGGAGCTGGTTCTTTGAGAAAATCAACAAGACGGGTAAACCCTTAGCCAGACTAACCAAAGGGCACAGAGACAGTATCCAAATTAGCAAAATTAGAAATGAAAAGGGGAAATATTACAACAGGAACTGAGGAAATTCAAAAAATCATCAGATCCTACTACAAAAGCCTATAGTCAACACAACTGGAGAATCTGGAAGAAATGGACAGTTTCCTAGACAGATATCAAATACCAAAATTAAATCAGGATCAAATAGATCATCTAAACAGTCCCATAACCCCTAAAGAAATAGCAGGAGTCATAGAAAGTCTTCCAACCAAAAAAAGCACAGGACCAAATGGTTTCAGTGCAGAATTCTATCAGACCTCCAAAGAAGACTTAACACCAATACTCTTCAAACTATTCCACCAAATAGAAACAGAAGGAATACTACCCAACTTGTTCTACGAAGCCACAATTACACTGATACCAAAACCACACAAAGGTCCAACAAAGAAAGAGACTTTCAGGTCAGTTTCCCTTATGAATATTGATGCAAAAATATTCAATAAAATTCTTGCCAACCGAATCCAAAAACACATCAAAACAATCATCCACCATGATCAACTAGGCTTCATCCCAAGGATGCAGGGATGATTCAATATAAGAAAAATCCATCAATGTTGTCCACTACATAAGCAAACTCGAAGAATAAAAACCACATGGTCATTTCATTAGATGCTGAAAAAGCATTTGACAAAATTCAGCATCCTTTCATGGTAAAAGTCTTGGAAAGGACAGGAATCCAAGGTCCATATCTAAGCATAGTAAAAGCAATATACAGCAAATCAGTAGCCAACATGAAACTAAATGGAGAGAAACTTGAAGCAATCTCACTAAAATCAGGGACTAGACAGGGCTGCCCCCTTTCTCCTTATCTTTTCAATATTGTACTTGAGGTACTAGCTAGAGCAATTAGACAACATAAGGAGGTCAAAGGGATACAAATTGGAAAGGAAGAAGTCAAAGTAACACTATTTGAGGATGACATGATAGTCTACCTAAGTGACCCACAAAACTCTACCAGAGAACCCCTACAGCTGATAAACAACTTCCACAATGTGTCTGGTTATAAAATCATCCCAGGCAAATCAGTAGCCTTCCTATATGCAAAGAATAGGTAGGCTGAGAAAGAAATTAGCCCAGCATGTAATAAGGACACATGCTCCACTACTATGTTCATAGCAGCCCTATTTGTAATAGCTAGAAGCTCGAAAGAACTTAGGTGTCCTTCAATGGAGGAATGGATACAAAAAAATGTGCTATATATACACAATGGAGTACCACTCAGCCATTAGGAACAATGAATTCATGAAATTCTTAGACAAATGGATGGAGCTGGAGAATATCATACTAAGTAAGGCAACCCAGTCTCAAAAGATCAATCATGGTATGCACTCACTAATAAGTGGATATTAGCCTAGAAAGTTTGAATACCCAAGAGATAATCCACATATTAAATGATGTCCAAGAAGAACAGAGGAGTGGTCCCTGGTTATGGAAAGACTCAGTGTTGCAGTATAGGGCTATACCAGAACAGGGAAGTGGGAAGGGGTGGATGGGGGAACAGGGAGAGGGAAGAGCACTTATGGGACTTTTGGGGAGGGGGGAGCCAAAATAGGGGAAATCATTTGAAATGTAAATAAAAAATATATCAACTAAAAAAATGAACTTATGAAATTCTTAAGCAAATGGATAAAACTAGAAAATATCCTCCTGAGTGAGGTAACCAAATCACAAAAGAATATACATAGTATACACTCATTGATAAGTAGTTGTTAGCCCAGAAGTTTGTAATCCCAGATGCAATTCACAAACCAAATAAAGCTCAAGAAGTAGAAAGAACAAAGCATGGTTACCTTGGTCATTCTTAGAAGGGGGAACAAAATATCCACAGGAGGAGGTACAGAGACAAAATGTGGAGCAGAGACTGAGGGAAAGACCACTCAGAGACTGCCCCACCTAGGGATCTATCCCATATACATTTACAAAACACACACTATTTTAGATGCCCACAAATACTTGCTAACAGTACTGAGCCTGATATAGCTGTCACCTGGGAGGCTTTGCTACTGCATGAGAAATACAGAGGGGAACACTCACAGTCAACCATAATTAAGCACAGGGTCCCCAGTGGGTGAGCTGGAGAAAGGCTCCAAGGATCTGAAGGGTTTAGCAGTGCCATAAGAGGAACAACAATATGAACCAACCAGTACTCCCAGGGACTAAACCACCAACCAAAGAGTTCACATAGAGGTACCCATGGCTCCAGCTTCATATGCAGCAGAGGACGGCCTTGTTGGGCACCAGTGGGAGGATGCCCCAGTACAGGGGAATACCAGGACAGGGAAGCAGGAGTGGGTGAGTTGGTGAGTGGGGGAGAGGGATGGATTAGAAGATTTCCTGGGGGCGGGGGGGGGGGGAGACGGCGGCAGACCAGGAAATGAGATAACATTTGAAATGTAAATAAAGAAAATATCTAATTAAAAAAAAACAGAGTTCAAAAAAACAAACAAACAAACAAAAAAAAACAAAAAACAAAAAACAAAAAAACAAAAACCCAAAAAACCCCAAAGTTCTAGCTTGACAAATTAGACAACAAAAGGAGAACAGGAGGATAAATAGTAAAAAGGAAGAAATTAAGGGAATCACTATTTGTACATGAAATATTAGAGTATGTAAACAATCCCAAATAACTATCACAGAACTCCTAGGCCTAATAAACAGCTTCAGCAATGTGGATGGATTAATTAAAAAGTCAAACCTGTAGCCTTCCTTTATACAAATGATATATGAGCTAAGAAAGAATTTAGGGAACCATGCCCTTCAGTAGAGCCACAATAAAATATCTTGCTAGAACTCTAACCAAGCAAGTGACAAACTGGTATGATAACAATTTCAAGTTTCTCAAAAAAGAAATCAAAGATGTTCTCAGAAATTGGAAAGATCTCCCATGCTTATAAACCAATAAGAATAATCTAGTAATAATGTCCATCTTACAAAACAATATATAGATTCAATCAATTTTCATCAAAATTCTAACAAAATTGTTCACAGACATGAAAAGAACAATTCTCAACTTCATTTGGAAAACAAAAAATGCAGGGTAGCTAAAACAATTCTCAACAATAAAAGAACTTCTAGAGAAATGACCATTCCCGAATTCCAACTATACTACAGAACAATAGTGATTAAAAAAAAAAACAAAAAAACCTCACAGTGTTGGGACAGAGGCAGATAGAGAGATCAATGGAACAGTTGAAGACCTAGAACCAACATACTTGCAATTGAATCCTGGCAAGGGAAAAGAACCATATAGTGGAAAAAGGGAATCATCTTTAATAAAGGGGTACTGATTTAACATGGTCTGCATGTATAAGAATGCAAATTGATCCATATTTTTATACTCTTTTACAAAGCTCAAATCCAAGTGGATCACTGACCTCAACATAAAACCAGATACACTGAATCTCATGGAGAAGAAAGTGGAAAAGAGTCTCAAACACTTTGGCAGAGGGCAAATTTTTATTAAGAGAACACCAATGGCTCAGGCTCTAAGATCAACAATTGACAAATGGGACATCATGAAATAGAAAAGCTCCCACAATGCAAATGACACTTTCCCTAAGACAAAACAGTGATTGAAAGGTCTAATATCCAAAATATATAAAGAACTCAAGATAGTTAGCTTTCAAAAACTAACAAATAACCCAGTAAAAATGGTATACAGTCCTAAACAGAGAATTTTCAACAGAGAAATACTGAATGGCTTAGAAGCACTTTTAAAGATGTTCAACACCCTTAACCATCAGGGAAATGCAAATCAGAACAACCTTGAGAGTCTACCTTTCACCAATCAGAATAACTAAGATCAAAAGCACAAGTAACAGCACATGCTGCCAAGGTTGTGGAAAAAGGGGAATACTTTTCCATTTATGGTTGGTTTGCTAACTTGAACAAGTCAATCTGACTGTTTCTTAGAGAATTGGAATTAGTCTTATCAAACTATATTACTCCTGGGCATATAACCACAATACGTTCCACAATAACCCAAGAACATGTGCTCCGCTAAGTTCACAGCAGCTCTATTTGTAATAGCCAGAAGCTGGAAAGAACCCAGATGTTCTTCAACAGATGAATGAATACCGAAAATGTATTTACACATTTACACATTTACACCCTTTAGCTATTAAAAAGATGATTACAATGAGTTTTGCAAGTAATTGGATCAATTACAAATCTCATTCTGAGCAAGGAAACCCAAACCCAAACGAACAGGTATGATATATACTCACTGAGAAGTGGATAGTATCCAAAAACTACCAAATAGTCATAATACAATGCACAGATGATAAAACCTTTAAGAAGGAAGGCCCAGTGAGGATGCTTCAATCCAGTTTAGAAAATGGAACAAAACGATCACAAAAGAGGGGTCTGATGTGAGAAAGGGGAATGGGAGAGGAAAGGGAAGCAGGATTAGGTATGTGGGTGAGACAATACAGAAGTCCAGAGGGTCAGGAGCTTGAATGGAAATATGCAGCTGCAGATTTTGGGCAGCAGAGAGAGCCTCTAGAATGTCCCAGAAACCTGGGATGTGAGAGCCTCTCAGGCCTCAATGGGGCAGAACTTAACAAAAATGCCCAACAGTGGGTTATTGGAAACTTAAAAGACCACTGCCAATAGACAGGCCTCAAAAATGTGTAGATGAGGTCACTAAACCACCTTCAAAAATTTTGATCCAGAATTGTTCCTATCAAAAAGAAATTCAGGTGGGGAAATGAGCACAGATTGAAGAAAGGTCATCCACTGACATGCCCAACTTGTGTTCCATCCCATGGGCAGGCAACAAACTTTGACACCATTTCTGATGCCACGTTGTGCTTGTATATAGGAGCCTAGCATAACTGTCCTCTGAGTTGCTTTATCATCAGCTGACTGAGACAGATGTAGATACATTCAGGCCACCATTGGACTGAGGTCAGAAACACCCCATAGAAAAGTCAGGAGAAGGATTGAATGAACTAAAAGGGATTTCAGCCCCAAAAGAAGACCAACAGTATCAACTAATACAGAATCCTGGGAGTTCCCTAAGTATAAGGTTCCAAGTGAAGGGCATAAATGGATTGGTCCATAGTCCCATATGTAGCAGAGGATTGTCGTGTCTGGCCTCAGTGGGAGAACTATGCAACATGTGCCTAATTATGTAGAGTATTGATGCCTCAGGAAAGTGGAGGGAGATTAAGTTCAAGTGAGTGGGTGGGACAAGGATGTGGTGTAGTAAGTGGGTAAGCGTCCTATCAGAAGCAAAGGAATATGTGGTTAGTGTGAAGAACTCTAGGATGGTATCTGGAAAAGGGACAATATTTGGAATGTAAATATAAATAAAACAAACAAAAATTATACAATCTGATAAGGCAAAATATAATAAAAATAAATTTTAAAAATCATAAAAAATAAATGAGTCATTATTAAAGCAATATAAAGTATTAATAGCCTAAGTTTTGGTACTTAGAGAAAATAAAGCCAAAATTGACAAGTTTTAAAAATGTACAATATTAGATATTTAATAAAAGATACTGGGATTCATGGAGATTTTGGACTTGTTTCAAGGAAAAATGTCCAGTTTGAAACAAGGGAAGAAAGAACAAAGCCCTGAAAGATAACACATGTACCAAAGGGACTAGACTGATAGCTCAAGCTGTGCTGTTCTTCCAATTGATCCAATTTTGGTTCAAGGAACACAATTATGGAGGCTTATAAATACTTGTAACGGCAGTGTCAAAGATCTCATATCCTCAAATGGGTGCTGTGATACCCATACATGTGGCATACACACACACATACACAAATACACACACACACACATAGGCCAACACAAAAATGTAAACACAGCAAAGATCACACTATGACTTAATAAACAAAGCCAACTTGATTTTATGTCTTAATCTTTTGAATCCTTAGTCAGAATTTCCTTAGCTATCCCTGCAAGTTGAAGTATCCTTTTCAGCTTTCCCCATAGCAGTTTTAGGGTAGTACATCTTGTTTTTATGTCTTAACCCACTATCCATTTTGTAAGAGATGGGAGAAGAGGTCATTGCCTCCAGGTAAGATCTCACTATTATACTAGGAACTTTAAACAGAAGAAAAGGTTCAAGATATAGTCATAAAAATATTTGGGTTAAAAACTGAATTGTTCATCAAAGCAAAGCAACATAGGCAAAGGACATAACCATACAAACTAGTCTGACAGGATGTGATTTGGAAAAACAAACAAAATTGCTGCCGGCAGTTGTAGAAAAAGTCTGATGTAGACATCTTAAAAAGAACATTAAATATTGACTGAGCAATGATCAAAGTTTCACACAAAGTTGCCCAACAACTTTAATGTTATTCTCAAAGGAAGTAATAAAAATAACCAACAAAGATATAAAAAGATGTTCAATGATTCTTTGTACTTAAACACTGAAATAAAAGTAAAAGTATTTTAGATTAAATCTATTAAAACAATATGTGTATCATAAACTCACAGAAGTCTCATAAATGGATATAATTGTTTGCAAATAATTGTTTCTCCCTCCAAAACCAAAACAACTTCACAGCTCTTTGAAAATACAGTATAAGTTAATTTCTAGCTTACTCATAATGAAGTAATAAAATTGAAAGAGAAAATAGAAGGCTATATTGAAAGAGGCAGGGGGAAAAGAGGAATGCGGAAATGTTATGATCTCTAAATAAAACAAATATTTAAAAAGTTTTTCAAGGAAGTGTCCAGTTTACCAGAGATTACAGAATAATCAGGTCATTAATAAGAACCATCTGTATTAACCATTTTTTCCTTCACTCTGGCCAAACATTTTACATAAACCTCCCACCGAACCAAACTTAAATGTTTTAGTATTTTACTTGGTATTTCATAGCATCATGTTGGAAAAACAAGGCAGAAGATCCATCTCCATTTTAAGTATGTATACATGATGTGAATGATCACAACTGAGATTGTTAAAAGCATGCAGTGAGACCAATAGCAAGTCCACCCTTTCATTCAGACAAACTAACACCAAAGACCCACACTCATTGGTGATATTCATCATTCTAAAAGTTCCAAATCATCTCCAAATATTACTATATTTCTATGATCTGTGAGTGCAATTTTCAAACACATGATCATATCAGAGACATTAAACACAAAAATGTGCTTCTGGTCTACATTAGCTTGTGACCATCTCATGAAGCCAAATTAATTCAGTTCCATTTTAGGTGCTCATGCAAACTTTACATAATTCAAATAGTTCTCAAAATTCTCAAAGTACCTCAGAGATGCAAGACAAACACAATATTCAGGTCCTGTAAAATAAAAAACCAATTATGTACCCTACAAAGTACGTATATCTTTAGTAGGATAATCTTGTCATATAACTATTAGGATGGGCAAATGAGAGTAGTAATGGTATTTTCTTTTGTTTTGAATGTTTATTTTTTGTTGTTTTGTTTCTTGATGATGTTGTATTTGCTTTTTTGAAAAGCATATTCTTTTATGGAAAGAAGTAAAAGCATTTTATGATAAAATTGAAGATTTACATGGAAAATATTTCTGATAAAATAGAAGAGACACAGAAAAATACATTAAAGTTGACACTTTTCATGGAAATTTAAAGAATAAAAGTGGTAGAAATAAAAAACATTGAAAAATTAATTGAAAAGGAAGTAGAAACATTTTATGATATAATTGAAGATTGGAAAAATTTCTGATTAAATTGTTGAAAAATGTATAGAAACATGTTAAAATTGAAGATTATCATGGAAAATTTTATATAGATACAATAATGGTAGGCATAGGCATTCATAATTTATTAAAGTGGAATTATAAGCTGATAAATTTGAAGGTCTGATAAATTTGAAGATTTACATGGAAATATTTCTGATAAAATTGAAGAAATATATAGAAAAAGATGAGTCTCCGCCTCTGGATCTGGAACAGCCTGAGCGACAACAGCCTGGGCAAGAGCACGCAGTCTCCCGGCAGTGCAGGAGGTCAGTTGTGCACCCAGAGACCAGCTGGGAAGAGGCAGCTTGCACTGGTGAGGCCAGCATTGACAACAAGACCAACTAACACCAGTGAGAACTAGATGGCAAAAGGCAAACGCAGGAACCTTACTAACAGAAATCAATGCAATATAGCAGCAGCTGAACCCAATTCTCCATTAACAGCATGTCCTGGATACCCCATCACACCAGAAAAGCAAGATTTGGATTTAAAATCATTAGTCATGATGTTGTTGTACAGGAACACATGAAGGACATAAATAAACATCTTAAAGAAATTCAGGAGAAAATGGAACAAAAGTTAGATGTTCTTACAAGGGAAACACAAAATTCATTGAAAGAAATTCAGGAGAATTCAGAAGCCAATAAGGAGGAAACACAAAAATCACTTAAAGAAATACAGGAGAACTTTGGTCACCAGGCTGAGGTCATGAAAGAGGAAACACAAATTTCTCTTAAAGAATTACAGGAAAACACAAACAAGCAAGTGAAGGAGCTAAGCAAAACCATCCAGGATCTAATCATCCTGAAGTAGAAACAACTAAGAAATCTCAAAGGGAGACATCTTTGGAGATAGAAAACCTTGGGAACAAATCAGGGGACATAGATGCAAATATCAACAACAGAATACAAGAGATAGAAGAAAGAATCTCAGATGCCAACGATACCATAGAAACCATTGATTCAACAGAAAGAAAATGCAAAATGCAAAAAGCTTGTATCCCAGAACATCCACGAAATCCAGGACACAAGGAGAAGACCAAACCTAAGGATTATAGGCATTGATGAGAGTGAATATTTACAACTGAAAGGGCCAGTGAATATCTTCAACAAAATTATGGAAGAAAAATTTTCTATCCTAAAGAGTGAGATGTCTATGAATATACAAGAAGCCTACAGAGCTCCAAACAAACTGGACCAGAACAGAAATACCTCCTGTCACATCATAAAACCCAGAATGTACTAAACAAAGAAAGGATATTAAAGGCAGTAAGAGAAAAAGGCCAAGTAACTTATAAAGACAGACCTATCAGAATCACACCAGACTTCTCACCAGAAACTATGAAATCTAGAAGATCCTGGGCAGATCTCATGCAGACTCTAAGAGAACACAAATGCCAGCCAAGACTACTATACCCAGAGAAACTCTCAATCACCATAGATGGACAAACCAAGACATTCAATGACAAAACCAAATTTACCCAATATCTTTCCACAAACCCAGGCCTACAAAGGATAATAGATGGAAAATGCCAACACAAGGAGGGAAACTATACTCTGGAAAAAACAAGATAGTAACCTTCTTTCATCAAACCCAAAAAGAAGATAACCAATCAAATTTTAAAAATAACATCAAAAATGACAGGGAGGAATAATCACTATTTCTTAACATCTCTTATCATTAATGGACTCAATTCCCCAATAAAAAGACATAGACTTACAGACCGGATAAGGATACAGGACCCTACATTTTGCTGCATACAGGAAACACACCTCTGTGTCAAAGACAAACACTACCTTAGAGTAAAAGGCTGGAAAACAATTCTACAAGCAAATGGTCTCAGGAAATGAGCCGGAGTAGCCTTTCTAGTATCAGATAAAATTGACTTTCAACCTAAAGTCATCAAAAGAGACACTGAGGGACACTTCTTGCTGGTCAAAGGAAAAGTCCACAAGAAGAACTCTAAATCCTGAACATCTATGCTCCAAATGCAAGGGCACCCTTATTCATAAAAGAAACTTCACTAAAGCTCAAAGAACATATTGCACCTAACACAATAATTGTGGGTGACTTCATTCAACACTGCACTTTCCTCAATGGACCAATCAGGAAAACAAACTGAACAGGGTCACAGTGAAACTAATTGAAGCTTTAGATCAATTAGATTTAATTTATATATATATATATATATATATATATATATATATATATATATAATTTTATCCTAAAGCAACAGAATATACCTTTTTCTCAGCACCTCATGGTACCTTCTCCAAAATCAATCATATAATTGGTCACAAGACAGACCTCAACAAATATAAAAAGATCGAAATAATCCCATGCATCCTATTAGATCACTATGGAAAAAGAGTGGTCTTCAATAGCAACAAAAACAGCATAAAGCCCACATACACATAGAGGCTGAACAATATTCAAATCAATGATACCTTGGTCAAGGAAGAAATAAAGAAAGAAATCAAAGACTTTTTAGAATTTAATGAAAATGAAGGCACAACATACCCAACTCTATGGGAAACAATGAAAGCAGTGATAAGAAGAAAACTCACAGCCCTGAGTGCCTCCAAAAAGAAAATGGAGAGAGCATACACTAGCAGCTTAACGAATGACGCACCTGAAAGCCCTGGAACAAAAAGAAGCTATTTCACCTAGGAGGAATAGAAGGCAGGAAATCATCAAACTCAGGGCTGAAATCAATCAAATAGAAAAAAAAAAAGAACCACACAAAGAATCAACAAAACCAGGAGCTGGTTCTTTGAGAAAATCAACAAGATAGATAAACTCTTAGCCAGACTAACCAAAGAGCACAGAGACAGTATCCAAATTAACAAAATTAGAAATGAAAAGGGCAATATTACAACAGAAACCGAGGAAATTAAAAAATCACTAGATCCTACTACAAAAGCCTATTCTCAACACAACTGGAGAATCTGAAGGAAATGGACAGTTTCCTAGACAGATATCAGACACCAAAATTAAATCAGGACCAAATAGATCAGCTAAGCAGTCCCATAACCCCTAAAGGAATAGAAGGGGTCATAGAAAGCTTTCCAACCAAAGGAATCACAGGACCAGATGGCTTCAGTGCAGAATTCTATCAGACCTTCATAGAAGACCTAACACCAATACTCTTCTTACTATTCCACAAAATAGAAACAGAAGGAACACTACCCAACTCATTCTATGAAGCCACAATTATACTGATACCAAAACCACACAAAGATCCAACAAAGAAAGAGAACTTCAGGCCAATTTCCCTTATGAATATTGATGCAAAAATACTTAATAAAATTCTTGCCAACCGAATCCAAGAATACATAAAAATGATCATCCACCATATCAAGTAGGCTTTATCCCAGTGATGCAGGGTTGGTTCAATATATGGAAATCCATCATTGTAATCCACTACATAAACAAACTCAAAGAAAAAAACCACATGGTCATTTTATTGGATGCTGAAAAAGCATTTGACAAAATTCAGCATCCTTTCATGCTTAAAGTCTTGGAAAGAACCGGAATTCAAGGCCCATACCTAAACATAGCTAAAACAATATAAAGCAAGCCAGTAGCCAATGTTAAACTAAATGGAGAGAAACTTGAAGCAATCCCACTAAAATCAGGGACTAGACAAGGCTGTCCTCTCTCTCCACATATTTTCAGTATAGTACTTGAAGTTCTAGCTAGAGCAATTAGACAACATAAGCAGGTCAAAGAGATACAAATTGGAAAGGAAGAAGTAAAATTATCACTATTTGCAGATGCCATAATAGTCTACTTAAGTGATCTGAAAACCTCCACCAGAGAACTCCTACAGCTGATAAAGAATTTCAGCAAAGTAGCTGGTTGTAATATCAACTCAAGCAAATCAGTTGCCTTCCTATACACAAAGGATAAGCAGGCTGAGAAAGAAGTTAGGGAAATAACATCCTTCACAATAGCCACAGACAGCATAAAGTATCTTGGTGTGACTCTAACAAAACAAGTAAAAGATCTATACGACAAGAACTTCAGGTCTCTGAAGAAGGAAATTGAAGAAGACCTCAGAAAATGGAAAAATCTTCCATGATCATGCATTGGTGGGATTAATATAGTTAAAATGGCCATCTTGCCAAAAGCAATCTACAGACTCAACACAAGTCCCATCAAAATCCCAACCCAGTTCTTCCCAGAGTTAGAAAAAGCAATTCTCAAATTCACCTGGAATAACAATGACCCAGGATAGCTAAAACTATTCTCAACAGTAAAAGAACTTCTGGGGGAATCAGTATCCTTGACCTCAAGCAATGCTACAGAGCAATAGTGTTAAAAACTGCATGGTATTGGCACAGTGACAGGCAAGTAGATCAAGGGAACAGGATTGAAGACCCAGAAATGACCCCACACACCTATGGTGTCTTGATCTTTGACAAAGGAGCTGAAAACCTCCAGTGGAAAAAAGATAGCCTTTTCAACAAATGGTGCTGGTTCAACTGGAAGTCAGCATGCAGAAGAATGCGAATTGACCCATCCTTGTCTCCTTGTACTAAGTTCAACTCCAAGTGGATCAAGGACCTCCATGTAAAACCAGACACTCTGAAGCTAATAGAAAAGAAACTGGGGAAGACCCTTGAGGACATGGGCACAGAGGAAAAGTCCCTGAACAGAATACCAATAGCTTATGCTCTAAGATCAAGAATTGACAAATGGGAACTCATAAAACTACAAAGTAGTTAAGGCAAAGGGCACCATCAAAAGGACAAAACGGCAACCAACAAAGTGGGAAAAGATCTTCACCAACCCTAAATCTGATAGAGGGCTAATATCTAATATATACAAAGAACTCAAGAAGTTAGACCCCAGAGTAGCAAATAACCCTATTAAAAATGGGGTACAGATCGAAACAAAGAAATTTCACCTGAAAAAATTCGGAGGGCTGAGAAGCACCTAAAGAAATATTCAACATCATTAGCCATTAGGGAAATGCAAGTCAAAACAACCCTGATATTTCACCTCACACCAGTCAGAATGGCTAAGGTTAAAAACTCAGGAGACAGCAGGTGTTGTTGAGGATGTGGAGGAAGAGGAACACTCCTCCACTGCTGGTGGGATTGCAAGATGCTGCAACCACTTTGGAAATCAGTCTGATGGTTCCTCAGAAAACTGGACATGACACTTCAGTAGGAGCCTGCTATACCACTCCTGGGCATATACCCAGAGGATTCCCCAGCATGCAATAAGGACACATGCTCCACTATGTTCATAGCAGCCCTATTTATAATAGCCAGAAGCTGGAAAGAACCTAGATGTCCCTCAATGGATTTATGGATACAGAAAGTGTGGTATATTTACACAATGGAGTACTATTCAGCAATTAAAAACAATGAATTCATGAAATTCTTAGGCAAGTGGGTGGGACTGGAAAATATCATCCTAAGTGAGGTAACTCATTCACAAAAGAACACACATGGTATTTACTCACTGATATTTGGATATTATCCCAGAAGCTTGGAATACCTAAGACACAATTTGCCACACCCACCCCAGTCATTCCTCTGTGAAAAAAAGTTCCACAGGCTTAGGCCTTTGACTCCAAGGTGAAGAAGTCTCCTGGGGATGCTATGGAACTCTCCAGATTGCAGGATAAATCTGAGCCCTAGTTCTCAAAAGCGGTTTCTAAATTTCCTCTTTTTCTCTCTTCACAAGGAGAATGTGACTGGCCCAGCAGATAATCGGTTCTTTGAAGTGGACTCACTGACTGCAAACTCCTTTTTAAGAATGCAAAGCTTTGCCTCATACTCATTTCCATAATTACAACCTTCCAACAACATGCAGGTTTATATGGCTGTGTGCATGTGTATGAGGGTGGCTCTGACACTGGGGTATGGAAAGCACTGATTAAGTCAAGAGGCTTTTACAAGGTGAAAGCTAAATGCTAGATAAGAATTTCTCACAAAAACTTATTAAGACCCAGGGGGTATAAGAAACTTCAAACTCTTTGAAGGTTTACTGTAAACTACAAGTGACTCTGTATTCTACTCAGGAAGATTGATGACATCTGTAAATTGATCCTCTGAATCTGTTACATGAGAAACATTGTACCTGATTGATTTTGCATTTCCTTGTGCCAAATGGTTATGATAATTGTGCCTGCTTCACTGGCAACATTTTTGACATGGTAATACCAACTCTTCCAGTATAAAAATCCTTGCTTTACAGCTCCTAAATACATTCAGATTCAAACCACCTCTGTGTGTGGTTGTTTCTGTCTGTCACTGCTGAACCTGCTCCTCTCCTGAAATCCAAAGTTCCCTCTCAGATCTGCATCTTCCTGGCTGGGACTGTCCCTGGAAAAAGAGGCTGTTGGTTGACAGTACTGAAGTCCATCTGACCTCAGAGAAGTGTATTCAGTTGGATTCCCTAAAGCTTTTAGGATATTTTTAAGTTCTATACAAAGAGATAAACTTTAGGTATACTAGTATTACCACTGTTTGTAATCCACACTGAAATGCACATGTAGAAAGAGCAAGGGATGGGGATAGAGGGATGGCTCAGAGGTTAAGAGCACCAAAGATCCTGAGTTCAAATCCCAGCAACCACATGGTATCTCACAACCATCTGTAATGGGATCTGACCTCCTTTTCTGGTGTATCTGAACACAGCTGTAGTGTACGTACATATGATAAATAAAAAATAAAAAACGAAAGAAAGAAAGAAGAAAGAAAGAAGAAAGAAAGAAAGAAAGAAAGAAAGAAAGAAAGGAAGAAAGAAAGAGCACCAGACTCATGCTTTTGTGTCATAGTAGAGACTTGGAAAATAATTCAAAATCTAATGTTAAAGCTCTGAACTTTGAAGTCTTAAAATAGCAATACCATAGTGAGGGGAAGAAATCTGAGCCATTTTCATTCCTTCCATACACATTAAATCACTTTTTCACCATTTATGTTTTTTAAGAACTTTAACCTTCAAAATTTCATTTACAAATGTTAAAACATTTTCTTAGACTCTCAAACATGTTCTCAGAAGCTTTTGTATCCTCAGACCGTACATAAACTTTAACAATTCCACTTTTTCCTATCTAATTTTTTTACCATGAGACACACATAGTTGATTACAGGAGCAATCACTGTAAAGTGAGTTTCGTTAGAGAAAGCAATGGCAGAAATTTACTTCTTTCACTAGTCTAGTCTTCAAACACCTCAAAGACATAAGAAATGTAAATTATAATCTAAATGGTATATATACATATCAGTTATATATATATACAATTTAGATTGTAATTTATATTTCTTATGTTTATCATATATATATATATATATATATATGACTATGGTATATATATATATATATATACCATAGTCTATTACCTAGACCATTGTCCCAGTCTCCTGTAGTTTCTCATTGAGCACTATGGGCAGAGGAAGTCTTTCACCCTCAGTCTCAGGAGATGAAGAGACTTTTTCTGTGAAGGGGAATATGAGTAGGATCAACTTCTCCTTCTCATAGGTAACCTTAATTCTCCAGGTGTTTTGTCTGGCTACAGTTGAGGTCAGGCCATAGTAGTAGGTAAGGCAGTCTTGTCCAAATTGTTAGCATACCATAAATCAGACAGTCTTCTTAGAAACCTGGAGAGATCACTGTTACAATTGGGGAATCTCTGTATATCATGATATGTTAAAGCATCTTAAATACCATACTTAGCAGGTCTGTGAAGTGCTTGAGGACCATGTCTAAAATATAATTGAGGGCTAGAGAGATGGTTCAGCAGTTAAGAACCCTGGCTGCTCTTCCAGAGGTCCTGAGGTTCAAATCCCAGCAACCACATGGTGGCTCACAACCATCTGTAATGGGATCTGATGCCCTCTTTGGGGTGTCTGAAGACAGCTCCAGGGTACTCATATACATGAAATAAATAAATCTTAAATAAAAAATGAAATAAGATATAATTGAATAAATAAAATTTGTTTCTAGTTATCTTTCCTAGGCTTAAACTTGAAAACATATACATCTGGGTAAATAAGACTTATTCCTGTTAAGTTTGAGCTTAAAAA
This sequence comes from Apodemus sylvaticus, assembly GCF_947179515.1. Classification (NCBI taxonomy): domain Eukaryota; kingdom Metazoa; phylum Chordata; class Mammalia; order Rodentia; family Muridae; genus Apodemus; species Apodemus sylvaticus. The sequence goes on from NW_026262996.1 coordinate 1,777,434, forward strand.
TGAATCACAATTTTGAATTGAAACTAAAAGTGTATGTGTATGTATATGAGTGTGTGCATGTTTCTGACTGCCTCTGACCCCTGAGACCTGGAATTAAAGGTGTGTGCCACCCCTGTCCAACTCACTCAGCTTTTCCAGTTCTTATATTAAGGTGGCACATTTATGTTATTGTCATATTAATATTTCAAAGGTTCAGAAAACCTTTATACGTCTGGGGTGTGGAGACTGCTTACTATCAGGTTGCGCAATAGAAATACTTGTCCCTATAACACCTAAATTAGTTTCTAAAACACCTGTGCCCTCTGCATGCTATCTCTATTACCATATTAAAAATCACTTATGTTGGCTAAAAAGTTACAGAGGATGCTCATACTGATCTTGTAGATCACTTAAAGTATATTCAGAAGAAAACTTAACTTTTGTGTGAAATGGGGACTTTTTTTTAAAACTCTAAATTAAGAATGTATGATGCCCAAGATGGGAGAGAAGAATCACTGACATGCTATACTGGAGTATTTACCACCATCAGGAATGATCAAAATACAGAAGGCTATATACTCAACCCCTAAACACTCAGATGTAGAAAAGTCAGAAGTGGTCTAAAAGGTCCTCAGACATCCTTAACATCATCACCCTTCAAAGACAATATTGATCCCATTTCTCTGTCTTTCTAGTCACTCTGAAAGATGTTAACCTTGTTTCTAACCTTAATCCCCAAATATCAGTTAATAGCACTTTGATGGGCATTTTGGAGAACGCTGACTATATATTTCTCCTGGGTGAAATTTAAGACCACCATTTGAAGCACGCCCATTGACTTATTAGACTATGCTATGAGCCAAATATTACTACTACTCCCTTTATGTTATTCAGAATGCATTAATTCCTCTGGAACACACTTTGTAGCACATTGGATTTTTTAGAATGCAACAAAACTTTCTTAGTACTGCCACCCAATGCCTTGTCCCCTAAGAGCTGTAATATTTAAATTGGTAATTCCAGTGGACAGGAACGCTCAGGCAAAACAAGCATAAATTGTGAGCCCTGTTTCAGCGACAAAGCACTACCTATTTCAACACACACACACACACACACACACACACACACACACACACACACACACACATACACACACACAACCAAATAAAACCAAACACAACCAAAACCCTCACCAAAACCTCCCACACAACCAAATAAAATACCTTACACAGGAGTTAGAGAGATGGCTCAACAGATAACAGTGCTAGCTGCTCTTCCAGAATAACTAAATTCAGTTTTTAGCACTATGTCAGGTGTCTCCCATCCCCCTTTCTGGTGTGTAATCGCGCTGCACTATTATGTAGAGACCCATATTTGAGAATATATATAGCCTGCTCTCTGACATACTTGCTTCTGACAAGTATGGCTTAGAGAAAGACACCCAGAGGCCCACCCACAGCCACACCACATAGTATAAGCATGAGAAGGCAAGGCCCAACTGATACATAATGTGGGTGAGTAGAAGATACCAACAAGCGAACCCCACTCTTTATAGCAGCTGTAGACAACCAAAGCGCTGCCAGCTACTATACCATGTATTACAGGCAGGTGGAAGACATCTAAAGGTCCACCAACTATGAGGCCTGTGTTCAGCAGTAGCCATTACGATGTACAAGTATATGGTGGAGAATAGAAAAAAAAGCAGAAAGGTTTAGGCATCATGGAGAGGTAGAACTGGAGATGTGAGGGTAGAGAGTATCAGGCTATTCCCTAATGTGCATAGCCTGCCATACCACCTGATGCTATAGGGAAGTACCAGCCTGTACTACCACTGAGGGACATATCTGGGTCTGTGTCAATGTCCAAGGCTCATATTACCACAAAAGACCATGAAGATATCTCTGGTCTGGTCTGATGCCTGGAACCATACTGATATCCAAAAGCCTCCGTTCCTCCCCACCCCTGCCCCACAACACCTATCGGCTCCAGCACACAGGAGAGTGGGACATATTTTTTGCTTAGGCAGCACAGTAGACCTAGCCCAGACAACATGAATGTGGGAGAACTGGCTCTTCCACCGTATGACACTTGCTGGCTTGGGGGAAGATGTGACTCCACCCTCCAACCCACCCCTTCTCAACACCTGCAGTAGGTCAGAGGTCTACTTGCAGCACTCAGAAGAGAAGGCTGCACCTTGGCTGCGCTGCACAATAGAGCAGGCTCTGGTGGCATGGGTGCAGGTGAGCAGGTCTGAAGGGTGTAGGCACAGGGTTGGCCTTGCTTCTTGATAACTGTGTCATTGAACGAGCTAGCCAAGATGGTGCTGGAATAGTGTGGTATGGATATGGGAGAACTGGCAGGTGGGCCAATTCAGCTACCACCCAGGCCGAAATTAAGGGCTTTGAACAGCTCACCCCAATATCTACTTTATCTATGAATTGCTGGAGCATGTGAAAGGGTAGGTCTTGCAGATCTAAAGTTGCAGAATTTCCATGACAACCCAGGGCAACAATATTGGATCAGTATTGGATATGCAGCAAAAACTAGAGGCTTTGAATCAGACCAATAATCCATTACAATGGACATTTGCAAGTAAAACCTTGTGGAAAAAAATGGTATACACTGTGACACACAGTAATGCATGATAGCATCCATGGCAAGTTGTTTTTATAATCTGTTTTATTTTATTTTTGCTTTTGGGTGGATACAAAAGTACAGGGATATAGGTTGGATTTTGGTGCATGATGTAAAACTTACAAAGATCTCTTATGAATTTAAGGCCAGTCTGGTCTACACTGGAGTTCCCAAACCAGTTACATACTAGATTTTGTCTAAAACAAAATATCATACATACATAAATATGCATATATGTGTATATGTTTGTGTGTGTGTGTGTATTGAAACATTATTGAAATGTTATTAAAAGAAATCCAGAGTCCTTCCAAAATGGAATAAGGTGTCTCTTACCTTTTTGCAGCATTTTAAAATGTGCTAAGACTAGACTCTAATAGTACGGTTCACTTCTGTATTCCCTTAACAAAGAAAGATCAAGTATTTTCAGCTTGGAACTAGCTAAATGGACCCAGTTCCAAAGCAAAAGGCTGGAAATTTATCAGTGCCATTGTCCAGGTATTTCTTTTTCTCTTCAGGGGTAAAGCAGTATTTTACTACCTTTATAGCTATCCAAGTTATCTACCTGTGTTTAGTTGACTTATGCTTACAGTCTTTGTTTTCACTTCTTTAGGAGGGTGAGGATTAGAGACAGTGTCTTTCTCTATAGACACAGCTGTCCTAGATCACTTTGTAGACTAGGTTGTCCCCAAACTCAGAGAGCCATCTGCTTCTGCCCTCCTGAGTGAAGAGATTAAAGGTGTGCGTCACTACTGCCTGGCCATTTTTTCCAATTTCCGTATGACTGTACAGATATTTGTAACTTGTGTGTGATCCTGTAGGAACCTTGAAAGAGGTCACATATCTCATGGAAAAACATCCCAGAATAATAACATGCTATCTCTAAAATGAATGAAGAGTCTATGCTACAGCTCTACTTTCTGATTAAAGAAAAATGTTTATATTTAAGTACAGTCTTTGAAACTAAAGATATTTAATTTAAAAAATCTCATTAGACATCTTTTAACTTCAATCACACGCACACACACACACACACACACACATAAAAACAACAACAAATACCCTGTTACTCTAAGAAATTGTCCAGTTATGTGCAATATAGAGAATATGAGAATACTACATTTACATTCAAGAATGATCCAGGGTAGGAAACTCTTTTTTTTTTTATCTTAATTTGGTTATTTTACTGGTCCCATTCTTAAATTTTAAGAATTAAATATATAGGGCGGCGGCTGCAGCAGCAGCAGCAACAGGAGCAGTGGCTGGTCCAGAGGAAGGGCCATCAGCAGTGGAACCAAGCCGACAGGGTCCAGGTAGATCCTGTGCCCACGAACACTGGCCATCGCTGGCCAGCCAGGCTGCAAGCAGCTGAGGATTTACAGCGCCTTTTACCATGCAGAAGCCACTTCAGAACTCTGCCTCCCGCCAGTCAGTTATGAGAGTCTGGACTCCATTTTGGTTCTCGGATGCCAGAGAGATCAGACACACTCAGGTATGCAAATACAACCCGAGACCAACATCGAGGGGGTCTAAGCCTGACGGGCGTTGGCCTGCACCCAGGCCCTGGGCTGGTCGGGGGGCCACCAGTGTGCAAACTCGGCTAGGAGGTTGTTTTCCCGGGCTGACACAGGCGCGTGTGCGGGCACCGCTGCCATTTTGCCTAGAGGAAGCCAGAGAGTCCTAGCAGGCAAAACCGGCTAACAGGCTAGCCCCAGGCTGACATAGCTGGGGTCTAAGACAGTCAGGCCCTGGACTGCCCCCAGGCCCTGGGCTGCTCGGTGGGCCATCTTTGTGCCGACACAGCCAGGAGGTCGTTAGCCCAGCAGACTCTCCCAGTACTCTCAGGGAGCATGCTCACGCCACCATCCTGGCCAGCTGACAGAACCAATTAACACTCATGGCTGAGGGGAACTTTGCTCAGACATTGGCCTGCCAGGCTTTTGCCTAGACTCAGGGTCCGAGCAGCTAGGCTAGCCGTGTGTGCACCAACCCGGTTGGGAGTTCAGCTGGCCAGCAGAGTGATCAGCACTCAGAAAAAGTCCCTGCAGCATACACCCTCAGTACTCCCTGAAGGAGCAAACAGGCACCGTCTGGTTCACAGACACAATCTGGGGCAAAGCACTCTAGGGCTGCAAGGGAACCCAAGAGGAGAACAGCACATTAACAATCTGCAACAGGGAAAACCCTGCCATCCAGTGTTGCAGTAATAGCCCTAGAGCCTCTCAGGAGGCTGAAACACCAGCCAGAGACAAGACCAACTAGCTCCAGAGAACAAGATGGCAAAGGGCAAAAGCAGGAACGCTACTAACAGAAATCTAGGCAATATCACAGCATCTGAACCAAACTCTCCAACATCAGCAAGTCCTGGTTATGCCAACACACCAGAGAAACAAGATTTGGATTTAAAATCACTGTTCATGATGCTGCTAGAAGAACACAAAAAGGACATAAATGAATCTCTTAAAGAAATACAGGGAACATGAATAAGTTAGAAACCCGTATAATGGAAACACAAAAATCTCTTAAAGAAATTCAGGAGAATAAGGCCCAAGAGATAGAAGTCAATAAAGAAGTAAGGGAAAAAACATTAAAAAAATGCAGGAGAACTTGAGTCAAGAGGCAGAAGTCACGAAAGAGGAAACACAAAAATCTCTTAAAGAATTACAGGAAAACACAAACAAACAAATGATGGAACTGAGCAAAACCATACTGGATCTAAAAGCAGAAGTAGAAACAACTAAGAAATCACAAAGGGAGACAACTTTGGAGATAGAAAACCTTGAGAAGAAATCAGGGGCCATAGATGCAAATATAAACAACAGAATACAAGAGATGGAAAAAAGAATCTCAGATGCTGAAGATACCATAGAAACCATGGACTCAACTGTCAAAGAAATGCAAAATGCAAAAATCTTGTATCCCGGAACATCCACAAAATCCAGGATACAATGAGAAGACCAAACCTAAGGATTATAGGTATAGATGAGAGTGAAGATTTACAACTTAAAGGGCCAGCAAATATCTTTAAGAAAATTATGGAAGAAAACTTTCCCAACTTAAAGAGAGAGATGCCTATGAATATACAAGAAGCCTACAGAACTCCAAACAGACTGGACCTGAGCAGAAATACCTCCTATCACATAATAATCAAAACCTCAAATGCACTAAACAAAGAAAGAATATTAAAGGCAGCAAGAGAAAAAGGCCAAGTAACATATAAAGGAACACCTATCAGAATCACACCAGATTTCTCACCAGAGACCATGAAAGCTAGAAGATCCTGGGCAGATCTCATGCAGACTCTAAGAGAACACAAATGTCAGCCAAGACTACTATACCCAGCAAAACTCTCGATCACAATAGATGGAGAAACCAAGATAGTCCATGACAAAACCAAACTTACACACTATCTTTCCACAAACCCAACTCTGCAAAGAATAATAAGAGGAAAACTCCAATACAAGGAGGGAAGCTACACCCTGGAAAAAGCAAGATAGTAACCTTCCTTCATCAAACCCAAAAGAAGATAACCACTCAAATATAAAAAGAACATAAAAAATGACAGGAAGTAATAACCACCACTCCTTAATATCTCTTAACATCAATGGACTCAATTCCCCAATAAAAAAGACATAGACTAACAGACTGGATAAGGAAACAGGACCCTACAATTTGCTGCATACAGGAAACACACCTCAGTGTCAAAGATAAAAACTACCTTAGAGTAAAAGGCTGGAAGACAATCTTACAAGCCAATGATCACAGGAAATGAGCAGGAGTAGCCATTCTAATATCAGATAAATTGACTTTCAACCTAAAGTCATCAAAAGAGACACAGAAGGACACTTCTTGCTGGTCAATGGAAAAAATCCACCAAGAAGAACTTTCAATTCTGAACATCTATGCGCCAACTGCAAGGGCACTGTCATTCCTAGAAGAAACTTTACTAAAGTTCAAAGCACACATTGCACCTAACACAATAATTGTGGTGGATTTCAACACTCCACTCTCCTCAATGGACCGATTGGGAAAACAGAAACTAAACAGGGACACAATAAAGCTCATTGAAGCTTTGGGCCAATTGGATTTGACTGATATTTATAGAACATTTCACCTAAAGCAAAAGAATATACCTTTTTCTAAGCACCTCATGGTACCTTCTCCAAAATCGACCACATAATTGGACACAAGACAGACCTCAACAAATATAAGATGATCAAACTAATCCCATGCCTCCTATCAGATCACTATGGTATAAGCGTGGTTTTCAATAGCAACAAAAAACAACAGAAAGCCCACATACACATGGAGGCTGAATAATACTCTACTCAATGACACCTTGGCCAAAGAAGAAATAAAGAAAGCAATCAGAGACATTTTAGAATTTAATGAAAATGAAGGCACAACATAACCAAATCTTTGGGACACAATGAAAGCAGTTCTGAGAGGAAAACTCATAGCCCTGAGTGCCTCCAAAAAGAAAATGGAGAGAGCATACACTAGCAGCTTAACGACACACCTGAAAGTCTTGGAACAAAAAGAAGCCAATTCACCCAAGAGGAGTAGAAGACAGGAAATCATCAAACTCAGGGCTGAAATCAATCAATTGGAAACAAAGAGAACCGTACAAAGTATCAAAGAATCCAGGAGCTGGTTCTTTGAGAAAATCAACAATATAGATAAACCCTTAGCCATACTCACCAAAGGGCACAGAGAAAGTATCCACATTAACACTATTTGAAATGAAAAGGGGGATATAACAACAAATTCAGGCCTGAAATTAACCAGATAGAAACAAAAACAACTATACAAAGAATCAAACAAACCAGAAGGTGATTCCTTGAGAAAATTAACATGATAGATAAACCCTTAGCTAGACTCACCAGAGAGCACAGATCCAGTATCCCAGTTAATTAAATCAGAAATGAAAAGTAATATAAAAGAATCAATACTGAGGAATTAAAGGACACATCAAAATTATCATTCACCAAGTAGGATTCATCTATGGGATGGAGGGATGGTTCAATATAAGGAAATCCATCAACATAATTCACTATATAAACTAACTCACAGGAAAAAATGCATGATCATTTCATTACATGCTGAGAAAGCATTAGACAAAATCCAATACTCTTTCATGATGAAAATCTTTGAAAGATCAGGCCCATATCTAAAACACAGTAAAGCAATATACCTCAAGCTAGTAGCCAATATCAATTAAACTAAATGGAGAAAAACATGCAGCAATCCCATTACAATCAGGGATGAGAGAAGGCTGCCCACTCTCTTTCTATTCGATATAGTACTCACCGTCCTAGCCAGAGCAATTAGACAACCAAAGGAAGTTAAATGGGTGCACATTGGAAAGGAAGAATTCAAAAGTTCGTTATTTGTAGATGATATGATAGTATAATTAAGAAATCCCCAAAACTCCATCAGATAACATCAGAAGCTGATAATTTCAGAAAAGTGGCTGAATATAAAATAAACTCAACCAAATCAGTAGTCTTCCTATACTCAAAGGATAAGCAGGCTGAGAAAGAAATTAGGGAAATTACACCCTTCACAACAGTTCCAAATAATATTTCATACCTTGGTGTGACTGTAAGGAAGCAAGTGAAAGATCTGTATGACAAGAACTTCAAAACTCAGAAGATGAAAAGAACTTCTATGTCAATGGATTGGCAGGATTAATATATTAAACCTTGACATCTCGCCAAAATCAATCTTCAGATTCAATGCAATCCCCATAAAAATTCCAACTCAATTCTTCATAGAGTTATAAAGAGCAATTTTCAAATTCATTTGGAATAACAAGGAAGCAAGCAAGCAAACAAACAAACAAAAAAAAAACCCAAGATAACAAAAACAATTCCCAACAATAAAAGAACATCTTGGGAATCATTATCCCTGTCATCATGCTATTCTATAGAACAATATTTATCAAAACTGAATGGTATTCATACAGAGACAGGCAGGCAGAACAATGAAATAGAATTGAAGACCCAGAAATGAACCCACACATCTAGGGTCATTTTAACATTAAAAAAGGAGTTAAAATTATCCAGTGTGAAAAAGACAGCATTTTCAACATATGGTAATGGTCAACAGGTAGAAGAATGTAAATTAATCCATATTATCTCCCTGTACAAAGCTCAAGTCCAAGGGGATCTAGCATTTCCACATAAAACCAGACACACTGATTCTAATAGAAGAGTAAGTTGGTAAAGCCTTTTACACATGGGCACAGGAGGAAATTTCCTGAACAGAGCACCAATGACTTATGTTCTAAGATTAAGAATAGACAAGTGGAAACTCAAAAAACTGTAAAACTTTTGTAACATAAAGGACACTATTAATAGGTTAATACCACAACCAACAGATCTTTACCAATCCTACATCTGATACAGGGCTGATATAAAATATATACAAAGTACTCAAGAATTTAGGACCAAAAAACCATATTTAAAAATGGAGAATAATGTTAACCAGAATTCTCAACTGAGGAAACTCAAGTGAATGAGAAGCACCTAAAGAAATGTTCAACATCCTTAGTCATCAGGGAAATGCAAATCAAAACAATCCTGAGTTTTCCAGCAGGTTTCTCCAGCAGGTGCTATAGTGGATGTGGAGAAATAGGAACACTCCTCCACAGCTGGTGGAATTGCAAGCTGGTACAAGCACTCTGGAAATCAGTCTGGCAGTTTCTCAGAAAATTGAACATTGTAATACCTGTGGACTCAGATATACCACTCCTGGGCATATACTCCAAAAACTCTCCAACATGTAATAAGGATATATGCTCCACTATGTTCATACCAACCATATTTATAATACCCAGAAGCTGGAAACAACCCACATGTCCCTCAACAGAAGAATGGATACAGATAATGTTATACATTTAGAAAATGGGATACTACTCAGCTATTAAAACAACTTTATGAAATTCTCAGGCAAATGGGTGGATCCAGAAAATATCATTCTGTGTGATATAACTCAGTCCCCAGGGTCTACACATGATATGTGTTCACTGATAAGTGGGTATTAGGTAAAGAACATGGAATAGCCATGATACAATTCATGGGTCACATGAAGGTCAAGTGGAAGGATGACCAAAGCGTAGATTCTTCAGTCATACTTAGAAGCAGAGGGTGCCACAAAATAAGGGATGTAGAGAGTGAGAGAGACTTAGGAAGAGAATAGGAGAAGTGGAAAAGGGGAACAGTCAGGTATGGGAGGAGATAGTGGAGATGTACACATGGTCAGGAAATTGAACAGAGGTGTGCAGCAATGGGGAATAGCAACTGGGGAGAGCAACAAGTAAGTCCCAGATGCCCAGAACCCAGATTAATGACACTAGCTGACATACCCCACAAAGGGGAGGGAGAACCTGTTGACACCATTTTCAGAATTTAGGCATGCCTCTCATCCCCAGTGGAAGGATGGGGCTACCCACCTATCTCCAAAATTTTAACCCAGATTTGCTCTTGTCTAAAGGAAATACCAGGACAGAGACTGGAGTGAAGACTGAAGGAAAGGACATCCAGAGACTGCTTCACCTGTGAATCCATCCCACATGCAGACACCACACCCAGACACTATTGGAGATGCCATGAAGTGCTTGGTGATACAGCTGTCTCCTGACCTGTCTCCTGTCAGCCATATTCTGAATAATACAGATGTAGAGGCTTGCAGCCAACCATTGGACTAAACACAGGAACCACAATGGAGGAGTTAGGAGCTGAAGAGGCCTTATATGGCATTAATGGGAAGAAAGGCCTTTGGTACAGTGAAGAACCAATGCCCCAGTGAATAGGAATGCTAGGGCTACCATGTGGTGGTGGGTATGTGGTTAGGGAGCACCCTCACTGAAGCAGGGTAAGAAGGGACGGGATAAGGAGTTTGCAGAGGGGAAATTGGGAAAGGACACAACATTTGAAATGTCATAAAACATACCCCAAATCATTAGACTCAAGGTTCTTCTTGGCCAACTGGGTCAGCAATAGTATGAAGAACCTTGCTTACAAGTTCATAATAAAGTCTCCTTTGTGTTTTATATTGGAATTTGCTCACCAGTAGCCATAAGAAAATATTTCAGCAACTGTCTTATTAAAGGAAGCTCTATTTAGAAGTGTGCAAGGGATTGGCCATACAACTGCTACCGCCTCCCAACACAGTCAGGGTTTCAGAAGGAGACTCTCACTTGAGTTTTAGGTTTTTCATAGCATTATAAAAAACAGCTATTGAGATAACTACCTACTGGTACCTGGACAGAAGTGTGGGAATCAGGATTCAACACTGTTTGTCCTGTATATAAGTTCAGGAATGCATCATGTGACAGTGGAGTAATAAAGTCCATTATTTTATAATTTGGAAGACATTATTTTATAAGGCAATGGGCATTTATATAGTACAAGTTCAGGAATTTAACACAATAACTATTTAACACGTTTTTTAATTTGGGACATCTACAAACAAAAGTGCTCTTAATCATTGAACCATTTCTCTAAGCCAGCAAACAAGCCGGAGTAGCCATTCTAATATCAGATAAAATTGACTTTAAACTTTTCAAAGGATTTAAATTACTTTATTATTTCAAACTTTGTAATTCCCTAAATAACTTAGGCAACAACATTAATAATAATAATGTCTTCTGATTTTTAAGAACCAGAAATACTATGCAGAATCATTACTATTTTTTTAATTTAATATTTGCGCTAGCCCCATTGTTCTTAATTCTATTAAAACCCTTTTACCTCCAAAACTTGCATTTACTTTTTATAAACACATTTCCTGTATAATCTAGACATAATTAGCTGCTAACTACTGTCAGCTGATGCATGACTTTTCTTGATTGTCTGCTTATCCCATTAAGTTCATAAGTGCTTGCTACTCTATTTTTATAGTGAAATGTAGTTCTAGTGAGATACTTTACATTTGTTTTGTAATTTTTAAAGTCTTTGATCGCTTTTGTGTATTGAATGTTGGTTTGTTGTTGGGCTTTGTTTTTGTATTGTTGTTATTTTTGTTTTAGCAGTCTTTTTAAAAGACTATGTATATAGGTGACTAGCCAACATAAGAGTCTACCATGTGTGTTTAGTGCCTGTGGAGGCCAAAAGAGGACTTTGCATTAGTACTGCAATTATATATGTTTCTGAGTTGCCACATGGGTGCTGTGAGTTCATCCTGATTCCTCTGGAATTGGAACAAACAGAAAACTGTTGATCCACCTTCTCATGTATGTTGTTTCATTTCTTTTTTTTTGAGATGAGGTTTCATTATATAGCCTAGACTAGCCTGAAATTTATCAATCTAATAATCCTGTATCCTGTATCATTTCATGTCTGCCTAGAATATTGTTAGGGTTTAGTTTTATAATGTATGTATATACTATATATACATACATTAAAATATATATTTTATATATTATATATATGTGATAATATATAATATATATTATTCTTTGTTATGTAATAGAATTTTAACTTTTTATTTGGTAACTGAATGGAGAAAAGAAATAAAAAGGAAAGGAACATGATTGGCACTATGTTTGGTGGAGGAGAAAATTATTGTACATATGTGGAAGAGCATATTCCAAACAGTCACATCTGGGAAAGTATAAGTTGTGCCACTGAGCAAACCTATAGTAGGCACAAAGTATGGTGCAAAGGGTGAAACCAGTTTCAGCAACTAGGAGGCCCAAAGAGAATAGGATAAAAAAATTCAGGTAACCAAAATATTTGGATTATATAAAAAAGGGCAGATGAATTAAGAACAGTTCAGGGTGTTGGCTGGAGAATTTAGCTTAGAGGCAGGTTATGCAGCCAGGATAGCCATCTAATAGGAAGGATCAAGGAGAACATAGTGACAATGTTTGCTTTGATATTATAATTGGGAACCTAAACAATTTGTCCTAAGTTTGAATCTTTAGTGTAATGTACAAAATACCCCACTCCTTTTTAAACCAATGACATTAACTGTTTCCTTCACCAACTATATCTATTATATGATTTATATGCACTCACAACAATAAAAAATGAAATGTTTCTATGGTTTAATGTAGCATACAGTGAAGCCACATGAAATAGTACTATTGACACCTAATGCCAGAAAAAACCAGATGGCAAAAGGCAAGCGTAGGTATGTTACTAACAGAAGTCAAGACAATATGGTGGCATATGAACCTATTTCTACAACAACAGAAAGTCCTGTATACCAGAACACACCAGAAAAACAAGATTTGGATTTAAAATCACTGGTCATGATGCTGTTAGAGGAACACAAGAAGGATATAAATAAATCTCTTAAAGAAATACAGGAGAAAATAGATCAAAGGTTAGAAGCCCTTGGAAGGGAAACACAAAAATCATTTAATGAAATTCAGGAGAATATGGGTCAACAGATAAAAGCCAATAAAGAGGAAATGCAAAAATCACTTACAGAAATACAGGAGTACTTGTGTCAACAGGCAGAAGTCATAAAAGAAGAAACACAAAAATCTCTTCAAAAATAACACAAAAACACAAACAAACAAGTGAAGAAACTGAGAAAAGCTATCCAGGATCTACAAACAGAAGAAACAGCTAAGAAATCGCAAAAGGAGACAACTTTGGAGATAGAAAACCTTGAGAAGAAATCAGGGACCATAGATGCAAATATCAACAACAGAATACAAGAGATAGAAGAAAAAAATCTCAGATGACAAAGATACCATAGAAACCATGGACTCAACAGTTAAAGAAAATGCAAAATGCAAAAAGTTTGTATCCCAGAATATCCAGGAAATCCAGGACACAATGAGAAGACCAAACCTAAGGATTATAGGCATAGATGAGAGTGAAAATTTACAAAGGGCCAGCAAATATCTTCAATAAAATTATGGAAGAAAACTTTCTCAACTTAAAGAGAGAGATGCCCATGAATATACAAGAAGCCTACAGAACTCCAAACAGACTGGACCAGAACAGAAATACTTCCTGTCACATAATAGTCAAAACACCAAATGCAATATACAAAGAAAGAATATTAAAGGCAGTTAGAGAAAAAGGCCAAGTAACATATAAAGGAAGACCTATTAGAATCACACCAGACTTCTCACCTGAGACCATGAAAGCTAGAAGATCCTGGGCAGATCTCATGCAGACTCTAAGAGAACACAAATGCCAACCAAAACTACTATACTTAGCAAAACTCTCAATCACCATAGATGGAAAAAACAAGACCTTCCCAGATAAAACCAAATTTACCCAATAACTGCCCACAAATCCAGCCTTACAAAGGATAATAGGTGGAAAACACCAATACAAGGAGAAAATCTAGACTCTGGAAAAAGCAAGATAGTAACCTTCTTTCATCAAACCCAAAAGAAGATGTAACCACTCAAATATAAAAGTAACATAAAAATAACAGGAAGTTATTTTGCTTTGTATGTTGATATATGGCATTCTATAATACTTGCCTTTCAGGAATTATGATAAGCAGGGAAATCAATTTGCTTCCCAAAGGTTCCATTTTATTCACTCCATTTCTGGAAAGCCCAGCTCAATTGGAACTTTTTCAGGAAGTTCTGCCCCATAATCCCTTTGCCTCACCATGACCACTTATTTTTTATTTTCTACATTGAGATGTAATTCAAGTTCCTTCTGGCACTCTCTCTGGATGTCCTATTTTATCTTTCAAATAGCCTCTTTAACGTTGCCAACATGATTGTGATGGAAATTGAATACACAAAAAGCATTTATTATTCTATAATAATATTCACAACATGGGCAATGCCAAGAGTTGTCTATGATACACTAGAATGTTGAGAGAATGGACTGCTTATATTATTGCTTTCCTGTTCTTTCTACGTGTTTACTGATCAGAATCTAAATTAGCCTTTGTAGGAATCACTCCTTGAAACATTATTGCCTTTCCAACTTGAAAAAATAAATTTTACTTTTTAAAATTTACCAGAAACATTTCACTTCTTTCTTAAAATTCTCCTATCCATAAATAGCGACCTTTAGATTCTACAAAAAATTCACAATATGGTGAATATGAAGGTTAAAGCACAGTTGCCCCTTAAATTACAATGAACCAGTCAATAAGGATGATTATACAGTGACGTGTAGAAGACCTGTTGGAAGTGTATGGGCCTCATGTATTCTCAGCTCAGTCACAAATTCCTGAAGACCACATTCAATTAATGTTTTTTTTCAGGAAATTATATGAAGCTGTGTTTCTAGATTTCCATTCTTTCTGTGGATCAAACTGTAAATACAAATCTCAAGTTTCTAAAATGGCACAAATATTAAGATATTTCCTTTAGAACACCAGGTACACAAATTAAGGATGCATGCCTGAGTCTGCTCCAGTCTTCAGCTCTTATTACTAATGTATAGCTGATAAGCATTCCCTCATGTCTCCCACCCAACTATGGCTCAGACTTTTACAGTGATGAGCTGCTGCCTTTCTGAGGCGTACTACCTAGGGAAATCAGGTACATTTGCACAGGTATAGGTATTAAAACTCCTGTCAGGAGCATAAAAATTTTTAATGAGCTTCAGAAAAAAAGCAGTCAAAGTCAGGGATGTTTCATGGAACAGTTTGGACAGAAAAAAAACCCATCAGAATGTGAGTGGGTATCAGTGTCTGTCTGACCTGGAGATGCAATGCTCTTGGGTAGCATGTAGCATCAAGTATACACTTAACCTAAGAGTGCCTGTATATTGTCTTGGTTTTGAAGAATGGCTGGTCAAAGAAGGGTAACTGTTTCCAATGAAGTTTATGAGAAAAAAAATCTACTGAGCTGAGCCTGCCAATATGAGTACAAACAAAATTCTGGTAAATGCATATGGCAGTATAGTCTGGAAGAAGAGCAATCCTTGCTCTCAATATCCTCATCCAGACAACCTGATTCCTGTCTCTCCATGAGACATATTCAAAAGCCTCCATGAGAAGAGGCTTTGACTCAACTTGCAGACTGTAGGATGTAATGCATGAAGGTCTTGCATTTTACATAAGGATTACATATACCACAGACTACCTGAGAGTATCATATTGACATCTTTCAGGATGTAAATGTAGCAGCCAACAATTTTGGTGTTACCAGAAAGGAGTCATGAGACATTAATAAAAGAAGTCTTCAGGATTCCCCAACAGTTGTTTTCACCATGGACTTCTAGATATTTTGTTATAAAATGTATGGTAGGTTTATGGATGTACACACATACCACACACACACACACACACACACACACACACACACACACACACACACACACATGTTTATGGGGCTTTTCTTCTCTCTGCTATGTGGATCCCACAAAGTAACTCAGATTTATAGAATTGGCAGCAAATATCATTACTTACTGAAAAATTGCATTATTTTAATTCTTCAGCCAAGGGATTTCATAAGTTCTTTATCTGTTTTTATAAGCTTTGGAAAAATATCTATGTCTAAATTTGAATCATTCTCTCTCCATTTCTCCCTTTCTCCATTTCTCTCTTTCTCCCTTTTAGCCTATTTCTCTCTCTGTCTCTCTGTCTCTCTCTGTCTCTCTGTCTCTCCCCCTTGACATATGTGTGTATATGTATATTTATAGATATAGGTGTATTGATAATAAAAATAAATTATAGATATAAATATATGTATGCTTTACTGATACTTTAATATTATCAGTAGACTCTGCTACCAGTCTTGGCTCACCCCAAACTACATTTCTTTTCTCATTTTCAAACAGTGATTATAAAATCCTCAATAACTATTCCTGTAGATTTAGGTATTGAGCATTATCTAGTAATGAGCCCCAGTTGCAGTACAGCTTTAAATACTGCCAAGGTATTGCATAGTGCCTCCGAGTTGACCTCATAATCCAAGTGTGGTGCTGTTTAAAAGGAGGCTCTAACTCCTCAGACCTATAAGTACCTTGAAACTCTGCAACAGAAAAAATTATAGGACATAATACCAAATCCTGTCTTTCAGATTATGGAAGGATTTACAAGTATGAAAATTTATATCAAGAGAGAGGACGAGCAGCTCCAGGTACTGAGATATCCCGAGATTAAGATCTCTAGGGATGCAGACCACTGGGCTGCTGCCTGCCCAGGACCTGGGCAGATTGACAGTTTGTCTGTGTACCAGCCTATTATGGGTCCTGTGCTCTGCATGGCGTTCTGCACTTGGAGGGGTTCCACACCACCATTTTCGCACCCAGTCAGACAGGACACGTGGCTCCAAGTACTGACATATTCCAACTTTAAGATCTCTGGGGACAGACTGCTGGACTGCTGTCTGTGCCCAGGACCTGGGCAGATTGGCAGTTAGTCTATGTACCAGCCTGTCGTGGGTCCTCTGCCCTGTGGGGTGGTCAGCACTTGGAGAGACTCCCTGCCACCATATTCACTCCAGGTCAGACAAGATTGGTGACTCCAGGTACTGAGACAAGCCAAGCATAAGATCTCTGGGAACATAGACTGCTAGGCTGCTGCCTGCAACCAGGAAATGGGCTGATCAGTGGTTCGTCTGTTTGCCAGCCTGTCATGGGTCCTGTACACTGTGGGGTGGTCCACACTTGGAATGACTCCCCACAGCCATCTTCACTCCTGGTCAGACAGTGACTTCAGGTACTTAGATATCCCGAGTTAAAGATTTCTGGGGACACAAACTTCTGGGCTTCTTCCTGTGCCCACGACTGGGCAGATTGGCAGTTCATCTGCTCAACAGTCTGTTGTGGGTTTTCTGCCCAGTGGCGGGTTTGCACTTGGAGTGGCTCCCATCCAACATCTTTGCTCCATGATGGAGCAGACAGGCAGCACCAGGTTCACAGTGATAACCTGACTAAAACCTTGCTTGTGGCAAGACACACCAGGGCTCCAATGGCACCCAAGAAGAGGGCAGCATATCGGCAATCTGTGCCAGGGAAAGCCAGTCATTCAGTGGTGAATAAATTGCCTTATCGGCTCAGAGGAGGTTCAAGCACCAGCCAGTGGCAAAAAGATCAACTAACACCAGAGATAACCAGATGGCAAAAGGCAAACATAGGAACATTACCAGCAGAAATCAAGGCAATATGGCAGCATCTGAACCCAATTCTTCAACAGCAGCAAGTCCTGGATACCACAACACAGCAGAAAAACAAGATTTGGATTTAAAATCACTGGTCATGATGCTGCTAGAGGAACACAAGAAGGACATAAATAAATCTCTTAAAGAAATACATGAGAAAATGGGTCAAAAGTTAGAAGCCCTTAAAATAAAAATACAAACATCATTTAAAGAAATTCAGGAGATTTGGGTCAACAGATAGAAGGCAATAAGGAGTAAAGGCAAAAATCACTTACAGAAATACAGGAGAACTTGGGTCAACAGGCAGAAGTCATGAAAGAGGAAACAGAAAAAATCTCTTAAAGAATTACAGGAAAACACAAACAAACAAGTGAAGGAACTGAGAAAAACCATCCTGGATCTAAAAACAGAAGTAGAAACAACTAAAAAAAACTCAAGTGGAGACAACGTTGGGGATACAAAACCTTGAGAAGAAATCAGGGGACATAGATGCAAATATCAACAACAGAATACAATAGATAGAAGAAAGAATTCCAGATGCTGAGGATACCATAGAAACCATTGACTCAACTATCAAAGAAAATGCAAAATGCAAAAAGCTTGTATCCCAGAACATCCAGGAAATCCAGGACACAATGAGAAAACCAAATCTAAGGATTATAGGTATAGATGAGAGTGAAGATTTACAACTTAAAGGGCCAGCAAATATCTTCACCAAAATTATGGAAGAAAACTTCCCTAACCTAAAGAGAGAGTTGTCCATGAATATACAAGAAGCCCATTGAGTTATGTCCATTTACAGATAGTCATTGTTTCATAGCAACTATGAAATGGCCACTGTGTGGTAGTCAAGTATGTTATAACCACTGTGTAATTGCTGATTGTGTGATGTTCTTTACATAATGGTCACTATGTTTAGGACACTTTTGATGGGTTCTGTGTGATGGTCATTCACTGATGGTCACTCTAGTTTGCCCTTTTTGTAATGATAATATTGTTATACTCAGTGATAGATAGGTAATATGTAATTATGATAATGTAATAGACATGATGGTCCTTCTGTGATCTCCATAGTGTGGAGGCAACTGATTGATGGCCATTCTGTGGTGGCAACATTTTGGTATTTTTTGTTTTCTTGTTTGTTTTTATATTTATTTTTAATTTCTATATTCTTTGTTTACATTCCAAATAATTTTCCCTTTACTGGTTCTCCCCTCCACAACAAGTCCCATAGCCCTGTTCCCTCCACCTGTTCGCCAATCAACCACCTCCCACTTCTCTGTCCAAGTATTCCCCTAAGATGCTGCATCAAGCCTTTCCAGGATCAGGGCCCTCTCTTTCCTTCCTTCTTGGGAATGATTTGATATGTGAATTGTGTCTTGGGTATTCA
Organism: Apodemus sylvaticus; assembly: GCF_947179515.1. Taxonomy (NCBI): domain Eukaryota; kingdom Metazoa; phylum Chordata; class Mammalia; order Rodentia; family Muridae; genus Apodemus; species Apodemus sylvaticus. The sequence continues at coordinate 1,796,483 of NW_026262996.1, forward strand.
GAGCTTCTGGGCTAATTGATATGCACTTATCAGTGACTGCATTCCATGTGTGTTCTTTTGTGATTGGGTTACCTCACTTAGGATGATATTTTCCAGTTCCAACCATTTGCCTAAGAATTTCATGAATTTAATGTTTTTTTAATTATTGTGTAGTATTCCATTGTGTAACTATGCCAAATTTTCTGTATCCATTCCTCCATTGAGGAACATCTGGGTTCTTTCCAGCTTCTGGCTATTATATGGCTGCTATGAACATAGTGGAGCATGTGTCCTTAATACATGCTGGGGAATCCTCTGGGATTATACCTCCTGGATTTATACCCAGGAGTCATATAGCAGGGTACCCTTGAAATGTCAAGCCCAGTTTTCTGTACCATCTTTCAACCCCACCAGCAGTGGAGGAGCGTTCCTCTTTTTCCACATTCTTGCCAGCACCTGCTGTCTCATTCTGACTGGTGTAAGGTGAAGTCTCAGGGTTGTTTTGATTTGCATTTCTCTAATGACAAATCATAATGTTGAACAATTCTTAAGGAGCTTCTCAGTCATCTGAAGTTCTTCAGGTGAAAATTCTTTGTTTAGCTCTGTACCCCATTTTAATAGGGTTATTTGGTTTTCTGGGGTCTAACTTCTTGAATTCTTTGTATACATTGGATATTAGCCTTCTGTCAGATGTAGGGTTGAAGATCTTTTCCCAATTTGTTGCTTGCCATTTTGTCCTTTTGACAGTGCCCTTTGCCTTACAGAAATTTCCTAGTTTTATGAGGTCCCATATGTTAATTCTTGATCTTAGAGCATAAGCTATTGATATTCTGTTCAGGAACTTTCCCCCTGTGCCCATGTGCTCAAGGGTATTTCCCAGTTTCTTTTCTATTTGTTTTAGGGTGACTGGTTTTATGTAGAGGTCCTTGATCCATTTGGAGTTGAGCTTAGTACAAGGAGACAAAGATGGATCAATTCACATTCTTCTGCATGCTGACCTCCAGTTGAACCAGCACCATTTGTTGAAAGGCTATCTTTTTTCCACTGGATGTTTTCAGCCCCTTTGTTGAGGATCAAGTGACCATAGGTGTGTGCATTCATTTCTGGGTCTTCAATCATATTCCATTGATCTACTTGCCTGTCAGTGTACCAATACCATGCAGTTTTTAACACTATTGCTCTGTAGTATTGCTTGAGGTCCAGGATACTGATTCCCCCAGAAGTTCTTTTACTGTTGATGAACAGTATTTTGTTTTTTTGTTATTATTGATGAATTTGAGAATTGCTTTTTCTAACTCTATGAAGAACTGAGTTGTGATTTTGATAGGGATCGCATTCAATCTATGTATTGTCATTTGCAAGATGGCTATTTTAAATATATTAATCCTGCCAATCCATGAGCATGGAAGACTTTTCAATCTTCTGAGGTCTTCTTTTGACTTCCTTCTTCAGAGAGATGAAGTTCTTCTCATACAGATCTTTCACTTGTTTGTTTAGAGTCACACCAAGATACTTTATATTGTTTGTGGCTATTGTGAATGGTGTTACTTCCCTAATTTCTTTCTCAGCCTGTTTATCCTTTGAGTATAGGAAGGCTACTGACTTGCTTGATTTGATTTTCTAACCAGTCACTTTGCCGAAGTAGTTGAACAGCTGTAGGAGTTCTCTAGTAGAGTTTTTTTGGGTCACTTAAGTATACTATCATATCATCTGCAAAGATTGATAGTTTGACTTCTTCCTTTCCATTTTGTACTGCTTTCACCTCATTTTGTTGCCTAATAGCTCTGGCTATGACTTCAAGTAGTATATTGAAAAGATATGGAGAGAGGGGGCAGCCTTGTCTAGTCCCTGATTTTAGTGGGATTGCCTCAAGTTTTTCTCCATTTAGTTTGATACAGGTTTGCTGTATATTGCTTTTATGATGTTTAGGTATGGGTCTGAAAGTACTTTCCAAGACTTTAAGCATGAAAGGATGCTGAATTTTTCAAATGCTTTTTCAGCATCCAATGAAATGACTTTGTGGTTTTTATTTTTTGACTCTGTTTATGTGTTGGATTGCATTGATGGATTTTCTTATATTGAACCATCCCTGAATCCCTGGGATGAAGCCTACTTGATCATAGTGGATGATCGTTTTGATGTGTTCTTGGATTCGGTTGGCAAGAATTTTATTAAGTATTTTTGCATCAATATTCATAAGAGAAATTGGCCTGAAGTTCTCTTTCTTTGTTGGATCTTTGTGTGGTTTTGGTATCAGCATAATTGTGGCTTCATAGAACGAGTTGCGTAGTGTTCCTTCTGTTTCTATTTTGTGGAATAGTTTGAAGAGTATTAGTGTTAAGTCTTCTTTGAAGGTCTGATAGAATTCTGCACTAAAACCTTCTGGTCCCATCCTTTTTTTTGGGGGGGTGAAAGACTTTGCATGACCCCTTCTATTTCTTTAAGGGTTGTGGGTCTGTTTAGATGGTCTATTTGATCCTGACTTAATTTTGGTATTTGGTACCTGCATAGGAAATTGTCCATTTCCTCCAGATTCTCCAGTTGTGTCCCGTGAGTTTTTTGGTTGGGAGACGTTCTATGACCCTTTTTATTTCTTCAGGTGTTATGGGACTGTTTAGTTGATCTATTTGATCCTGATTTACTTTTGGTGTCGAATATCTGTCTAGGAAACTGTCCATTTCCTCCAGTTGTGTTGAGTATATACTTTTGTAGTAGGATCTCATGATTTTTTTTTAATTTCCTCAGTTTCTGTTATATCTCCCTTTTCATTTCTAAGTTTCTTAATCTGTATACTGTCTCTGTGCCTTTGGGTTAGTTTGGCTAAGGGTTTATCTATCTTGTTGATTTTCTCAAAGAATCAGTTCCTGGTTTTGTTGATTCTTTGTATGGTTCTCTTTGTTTCTACTTGATTGATTTCGGCCCCGAGTTTGATGATTTCCTGCCTTCTACTCCTCCTGGGTGAAATAGCTTCTTTTTGTTCCAGGGCTTTCAGGTGTGTCATTAAGCTGTTAGTGTATGCTCTCTCTATTTTCTTTTTGGAGGCACTCAGGGCTATGAGTTTTCTTCTTAGCACTGCTTTCCTTGTGTCCCATAGATTTGGGTATGGTGTGCCTTCATTTTCATTAAGTTCTAAAAAGTCTTTAATTTCTTTCTTTATTTCTTCTTTGGCTAAGGTATCATTGAGTAGAGTATTGTTCAGCCTCCATGTGTACGTGGGATTTCTGTTGTTCTTGTTGCTATTGAAGTCCACTTTTACTCCATAGTGATCTGATAGGTGGCATGGGATTATTTTGATCTTCTTATATTTGTTGAGGTCTGTCTTGTGATCAATTATATTATCAATTTTGGAGAACGGACCATTGGGTCCTTGGAAAAAGTTATATTCTTTTGCTTTGGGATGAATTGTTCTTTCTATATATATCTGTTAAATCTAAAAGATCCAAAGTTTCACTGTGTCCCTGTTTAGTTTCTGTTTTTGTGATCGGTCCATTGAGGAGAGTGCAGTGTTGAAGTCACCCACAATTGTTGTATTAGGTGCAATGTGTGCTTTGAGCTTTAGTAAAGTTTCTTTTATGAATGAGAGTGCCCTTGCATTTGGAGCATAGATGTTTAGGATTGAAAGTTCTCCTTGTTATATTTTTCCTTTGAAGTGTACCTCAGTGTCCCTTTTGACGACTTTAGGTTGAAAGTCAATTTTATCTGATATTATGGTGGCTAGTCCTGCTTGTTTCCTGAGACCATTTGCTTGTAAAATTGTCTTCTAGCCTTTTACTCTAAGGTGGTGTTTGTCTTTGACACTGAATTTGTTTCCTGTATGCAGCAAAATGTAGGGTCCTGTTTGTACAGTCTGTTAGTCTATGTCTTTTTATTGGGGAATTGAGTCCATTAATGTTAAGAGATATTAAGGAATAGTCATTATCACTTTCTGTCATTTTTGACGTTGTTTTTTATATTTGATTGGTTATCTTCTTTTGGTTTTGACAAAAGAACCTTACTATCATGCTATTTCCTAGGTGCAGTTTCTCTCCTTATATTGTTGTTTTTCCCTTGTTATCCTTTGTAGGGCTGGGTTTGTGGAAAGATATTGGGTAAACTTTGTTTTGTCATGAAATATCTTGGCATCTCTATCTGGGTATTTTTCTGGGTATAGTAGTCTTGGCTGACATTGTGTTCTTTTAGAGTCTGCCTGCGATCTGCCCAGGATCTTCTAGCTTTCATGGTCACTGGTGAGAAGTCTGGTGTAATTCTGATAGGTCTTCCTTTAAATGTTACTTGGCCTTTTTCTTTTACTGCCTTTAATATTCTTTCTTTGTTTAGTACATTTGGGGTTTTGATTATTATGTGATAGGAGTTATTTCTGTTCTGGTCCTGTCTGTTTGGAGTTCTGTGGGCTTCTTGTATATTAATGGGCACCTCTTTCTTTAGGTTAGGAGAGTTTTATTCCATAATTTTAGTGAAGATATTTGCTGGCCCTCTAAGCTGTAAATCTTCACTCTCATCTGTACCTATAATACTTAGGTTTGGTCTTCTCATTGTGTCCTGGATTGTCTGGATGTTTTGGGTTACAATAATTTTACATTTTGCATTTTCTGTTGAGTCCATGGTTTCTATGGTATCTTCAGCATCTGAGATTCTTTCTTCTATCTTTTGTATTCTGTTGTTGATATTTGCATCTGTGGCCCCTGATTTCTTCCCAAGGTTTTTGATCTCCAACGTTGTCTCCCTTTGCAATTTCTTAGTTGTTTCTACTTCTGATTTTAGATCCTGTATAGTTTTGTTCGGTTACTTCACCTGATTGTTTGTGCTTTCCTGTAATTCTTAAGAGATTTTGCATTTCCTATTTCATGACTTCTGCCTGTTTACCCAAGTTCCCCTGTATTTCTTTAAATGATTTTTGTATTTCCTCCTTATTGGCTTCTATCTTTTGACCCATATTCTCTTGCATTTCTTTCAATGATTTTTGCATTTCCCTTGTAAGGGCTTCTAACTTTTGATCCATTTTCTTCTCAATTTCTTTAAGAGATTTATTTATGCTCTGCATGGGTTCCTCTAACAGCATAATGACCAGTGATTTTACAACCAAATCTTGTTTTTCCGGTGTGTTGGGATATGCCAGACTTGCTGATGTTGGAGAGTTGGGCTCAGATTGTGCCATATTGCCTTGATTTCTGTTGATAACGTTCCTATATTTGCCTTTTGCCATTTGGTTATCTCTGGTGTTAGTTTGCCTTGTCACTGGCTGGTACTTAAACCTCCTGTTAAGGCTATTTTCACAGGCTGGATGACTGGGTTTCCCCTGGCACAGATTACTATTTTGCTGCCCTCCTCTTGGGTGCTGTGTCTCACAACACTTAGAGTCGTGATCTGAGCCAACTGGTGTATTCTGCCCCAAGCAATGTTATACCTCGGTTGCCTCTGTGGATTGAACCTGGTGCTGCCTCTCTGCTCTGCCAGGGAGCGAAGATTGTGACAGGGAACCCGCAGGGCACAGGACCTACACCTGTCTGGCTTACAGACATCCGCTGCTCTGACCAGGACCTGGGTACAGGCAGCAGTCCACAGCTCAGTGGTCTTAGTCCCCAGAGGTTTTTACCTCGGGATATCTCAGTACCTGGAGTAAACTGTCCTGCCAGCCTGAGCACAAAGATGGCGGCTGCCGACTTCCTGCAGGGCACAGAAGTCATACCTGATTGGCTCACAGATGAACTGGATGCAAGTGGCAGCCCACCCCTCAGAGGTCTGCGTCTCCAGAGGTCTTAGACTCGGGATATCTCAGTACCTGAGGTTACCTGTCCTGTCCACCTGTGTGCAGAAATGGCAGCTGCTGACTTCTCATAGGGCTAAGACCCATGCCTGGCTAGCTCACAGCCAACCCACTGTTCTGCCTAGGACCTGGGTGCAGGCTTCAGTCCACAGCCAACTTCATTGTTTTAAAATAGCTGTGTAGTATTCCATCATTTATGTGTACCACATTTTCTGTATTTATTATTTTGTTGAGGGACATCTGGGTTCTTTCCAGCTTCTGGCTATTATAAATAAGGCTGCTATGAACATAGAGGAGCATATATGCTTATTAAATGCTGGAGAATACTCTGGGCATATGTCCAGGAGTGGTATAGCAGGGTCCTCCAGTAGTATGTTTTCTGAGAAACCACTCATCAAACTGTTTAGCAGAGTGGTTCTATGAGCTTGCAATCCCACCAGCATCAAAGTAGTATTCTCTCTCCACATCTTCACAAACACCTGCCATCTCCTGAGACTTAAATCTTAGCCACTTTAAGTGTTGTGAGATGAAAACTCAGGGTTGTTTTCATTTTCATTTCCATGATGACTAAGGATGTGAACATTTCTTTAGGTGCTTGTTGACCATTCAATATTCCTTATTTGTAAATACTTTATTTGGATCTGTGCCTCATGTTTAATAAGTTTGTTTCTCTGGAATATAATTTCTTGACTTCTTTGTATACATTGGATATTAGCCCCCTGTCGAATATAGGATTGGTAAAGAACTTTTCCCAATTTGTTAAGTACAGTTTTGTCCTTTTGACAATGTTCTTTGCCTTACAGAAACTTTGTCCTTTCATGTGGTTTCATTTGTCAATTCTTTTTTTTATATAATTTATTTACATTTCAAATGATTTCCCTTTTCTAGCCCCCACCTTCTCCCTGAAAGTCCCGTAAGCCCCCTTCTCTTTCCCTGTCCTCCCACCCACCCCTTCCCACTTCCCCGTTCTGGTTTTGCCGAATACTGTTTCACTGAGTCTTTCCAGAACCAGGGGCCACTCCTCCTTTCTTCTTGTACCTCATTTGATGTGTGGATTATGTTTTGGGTATTCCAGTTTTCTAGGTTAATATCCACTTATTAGTGAGTGCATACCATGATTCACCTTTTGAGTCTGGGTTACCTCACTTAGTATGATATTCTCTAGCTCCATCCATTTGCCTAAGAATTTCATGAATTCATTGTTTCTAATGGCTGAATAGTACTCCATTGTGTAGATATACCACATTTTTTGCATCCACTCTTCTGTTGAGGGATACCTGGGTTCTTTCCAGCATCTGGCAATTATAAATAGGGCTGCTATGAACATAGTAGAACATGTATCCTTATTACATGGTGGGGAGTCTTCTGGGTATATGCCCAGGAGTGGTATAGCAGGATCTTCTGGAAGTGAGGTGCCCAGTTTTCGGAGGAACCGCCAGACTGCTTTCCAGAGTGGTTGTACCAATTTGCAACCCCACCAGCAGTGGAGGAGTGTTCCTCTTTCTCCATACCCTCTCCAACACCTGCTGTCTCCTGAATTTTTAATCTTAGCCATTCTGACTGGTGTAAGATGAAATCCTAGGGTTGTTTTGATTTGCATTTCCCTAATGACTAATGAAGTTGAGCATTTTTTAAGATGCTTCTCCGCCATCCGAAGTTCTTCAGGTGAGAATTCTTTGTTTAACTCTGTACCCCCATTTTTTAATAGGGTTGTTTGGTTTTCTGGAGTCTAACTTCTTGAGTTCTTTATATATATTGGATATTAGCCCTCTATCTGATGTAGGATTGGTGAAGATCTTTTCCCAATTTGTTGGTTGCCGATTTGTCCTCTTGATGGTGTCCTTTGCCTTACAGAAACTTTGTAATTTTATGAGGTCCCATTTGTCAATTCTTGTTCTTAGAGCATACGCTATTGGTGTTCTGTTCAGAAAATTTCTCCCTATACCGATGTCCTCAATGGTCTTCCCCAGTTTCTTTTCTATTAGCTTCAGAGTGTCTGGCTTTATGTGGAGGTCCTTGATCCAATTGAATTTGAGCTTAGTACAAGGAGACGAGGATGGATCAATTCGCATTCTTCTGCATTGTGACCTCCAGTTGAAACAGCACCATTTGTTGAAAAGGCTATCTTTTTTCCAATGGATGTTTTCAGCCTCTTTGTCGAGGATCAAGTGGCCATAGGTGTGTGGGTTCATTTCTGGATCTTCAATCCTGTTCCATTGATCCTCCTGCCTGTCACTGTACCAATACCATGCAGTTTTTAACACTATTGCTCTGTAGTATTGCTTGAGGTCAGGGATACTGATTCCCCCAGACTTTCTTTTGTTGCTGAGAATAGTTTTAGCTATCCTGGGTTTTTTGTTGTTCCAGATGAATTTGATAATTGCTCTTTCTAACTCTGTGAAGAATTGAGTTGGGATTTTGATGGGCATTGCATTGAATCTGTATAGTGCTTTAGGCAAAATGGCCATTTTAACTATATTGATTCTACCGATCCATGAGCATGGGAGGTTTTCCCATTTTTGAGGTCTTCTTCCATTTCCTTCTTCAGAATCTTGAAGTTCTTGTCATACAGATCTTTCACATGTTTGGTAAGAGTCACCCCAAGATACTTTATACTGTTTGAGGCTATTGTGAAAGGGGTCATTTCCCTAATTTCTTTCTCAGCCTGCTTATCCTTTGAGTATAGGAAGGCCACTGATTTGCTTGAGTTGATTTTATAACCTGCCACTTTGCTGAAGTTGTTTATCAGCTGTAGGAGCTCTCTAGTGGAGTTCTTTGGGTCACTTAGGTAGACGATCATGTCGTCTGCAAATAATGATAGTTTGACTTCTTCCTTTCCAATTTGTATCCCTTTGACCTCCTTATGTTGTCGAATTGCCCGAGCTAGTACCTCAAGTACAATATTGAAAAGATAAGGGGAAAGGGGGCAGCCTTGTCTGGTCCCTGATTTCAGTGGGATTGCTTCAAGTTTCTCTCCATTTAGTTTGATGCTGGCTACCGGTTTGCTGTATATTGCTTTTACTATGTTTAGGTATGGGCCTTGAATTCCTGTTCTCTCCAAGACTTTAAGCATGAAGGGATGCTGAATTTTGTCAAATGCTTTTTCAGCATCCAATGAAATGACCATGTGGTTTTGTTCTTTGAGTTTGTTTATGTAGTGGATTGTATTGATGGATTTCCGTATATTGAACCAACCCTGCATTCCTGGGATAAAGCCTACTTGATCATGGTGGATGATCGTTTTGATGTGTTCTTGGATTCGGTTGGCAAGAATTTTATTGAGTATTTTTGCATCGATGTTCATAAGGGAAATTGGTCTGAAGTTCTCTTTCTTTGTTGGATCTTTTTGTGGCTTTGGTATCAGGGTAATTGTGGCTTCGTAGAAGGAATTGGGTAGTGTTCCTTCTGTTTCTATTTTGTGGAATAGTTTGAACAGTATTGGTGTTAACTCTTCTTTGAAGGTCTGGTAGAATTCTGCACTGAAGTCATCTGGTCCTGTGCTTATTTTGGTTGGAAGACTTTCTATGACTCCTTCTATTTCTTTAGGCATTATGGGACTGTTTAGATGGTCTAGTTGGTCCTGATTTAATTTTGGTATTTGGTATCTGTCAAGGAAATTGTCCATTTCCTCCAGATTCTCCAGTTGTGTTGAGTACAGGCTCTTGTAGTAGGATCTGATGATTTTTTGGATTTCCTCAGTTTCCGTTGTTATATCTCCCTTTTCATTTCTAAGTTTGTTAATTTGGATACTTTCTCTGTGCCATTTGGTCAGTCTGGCTAAGGGTTTATCTATCTTGTTGATTTTCTCAAAGAACCAGCTCCTGGTTTTGTTGATTTTTTTGTATGGTTCTCTTTGTTTCTAATTGATTGATTTCAGCCCTGAGTTTGATGATTTCCTGCCTTCTACTCCTCCTGGGTGAAATAGCTTCTTTTTGTTCTAGGGCTTTCAGGTGTGTCATTAAGCTGGTAATGTATGCTCTCTCCATTTTCTATTTGGAGGCACTCAGGGCTATGAGTTTTCCTCTTAGCACTGCTTTCATTGTGTCCCATAGATTTGGGTATGTTGTGTTTTCATTTTCATTGTGTTCTAAAAAGTCTTTAATTTCTTTCTTTATTTCTTCCTTGACCAAGGTATCATTGAGTAGAGTATTGTTCAGTTTCCACGTGTATGTGGGTTTTCTGTTGTTTCTGTTGCTATTGAAGACCACTTTTACTTCATAGTGATCAGATAGGAGGCATGGGATTAGTTCTATCTTCTTATATTTGTTGAGGTCTGTCTTGTGACCAATTATATGGTTGATTTTGGAGAAGGTACCATGAGGTGCTGAGAAAAAGGTATATTCTTTTGTTTTAGGATAGAATGTTCTCTATATATCTGTTAAATCTAATTGGTCCAAAGCTTCAATTAGTTTCATGGTGTCCCTGTTTAGTTTCTGTTTTCCTGATCGGTCCATTGAGGAAAGTGCAGTGTTGAAGTCACCCACAATTATTGTGTTAGGTGCAATGTGTTCTTTTAGTTTTAATAAAGTTTCTTTTATGGAAGAGGGTGCCCTTGCATTTGGGGCATAGATGTTCAGGATTGACAGTTCTTCTTTTTGTATTTTTCCTTTGACCTGCAAGAAGTGTCCCTCAGGGTCTTTTTTGATGACTTTGGGTTGAAAGTCAATTTTATCTGTTATTAAAATGGCTACTCCAGCTTGTTTCCTGAGACCATTTGCTTGTAAAATTGTCTTCCAGCCTTTTACTCTAAGGTAGTGTTTGTCTTTGACCCTGAGGTGTGTTTCCTGTATGCAGAAAAATGTAGGGTCCTGTTTAGGTATCCATTCAGTTAGTCTGTGTTTTTTTATTGGGGCATTAAGTCCATTGATGTTAAGAGATATTAAGGAATAGTGATTGTTACTTCCTATCAATTTTGACGTTATTTTTTAAATTTGAATGCTTAACTTCTTTTGGGTTTGATGAAAGGTTACTATCTTGCGTTTTCCAGGGTGAAGTTTCCCTCCTTGTATTGGTGTTTTCCTCCTATTCTCCTTTGTAGGACAGGGTTTGTGGATAGATATTGGGTAAACTTGGTTTTGTCATGAAATATCTTAGTTTCTCCATCTATGGTGATTGAGAGTTTTGCTGGATATAGTAGTTTTGGTTGGCATTTGTGTTCTCTTAGAGTCTGCATGAGATCTGCCCAGGACCTTCTAGCCTTCATAGTCTCAGGTGAAAAGTCTGCTGTGATTCTGATAGGCCTTCCTTTATATGTTACTTGGCCTTTTTCTCTTACTGCCTTTAGTATTCTTTCTTTGTTTAGAACATTTGGTATTTTGATTATTATGTGACGGGAAGTATTTCTGTTCTGGTGCAGTCTGTTTGGAGTTCTGTAGGCTTCTTGTATATTCATGGGCATCTCTCTCTTTAGGTTAGGGAAGTTTTCTTCCATAATTTTATTGAAGATATTTGCTGTCCCTTTAAGTTGTACATCTTCACTCTCATCTATGCCTATAATCCTTAGGTTTGGTCTTCTCATTGTGTCCTGGATTTCCTGGATATTTTGGGTTACAAGCTGTTTGCATTTTGCATTTTCTTCAACTGTTGAGTCCATGGTTTCTATGGAATCTTCAGCATCTGAGATTCTTTCTTCTATCTCTTGTATTCTGTTGTTGATATTTGCATCTCTGTCCCCTGATTTCTTCCCAAGGCTTTCTATCTCCAAAGTTGTCTCCCTTTGAGTTTTCTTAGTTGTTTCTACTTCTGATTTTAGATCCTGGATGGTTTTGCTTAGCTCCTTCACTTGCTTGTTTGTGCTTTCCTGTAATTCTTTAAGATATTTTTGTGTTTCCTCTTTCATGAGCTCAGCCTGTTGACCAAAGTTCTCCTGTATTTCTTTAAGAGATTTTTGTGTTTTCTCTTTCATGACCTCAGCCTGTTGACCAAAGTTCTCCTGTATTTCTTTAAGTGTTTTTTGCATTTCCTCCTTGTTGGCTTTTGTATTCTCCTGGATTTCTTTCAATGATTTTTGTGTTTCCCTTGCAAGGGTTTCTATCTTTTGATCCATTTTCTCCTGAATTTCTTTAAGTATGTCCTTCATGTGTTCCTGTACCAGCATCATGACCAGTGATTTTAAATCCAAATCGTGTTTTACTGGTGTGATGGGGTATCCAGGACATGTTGGTAGAGGAGAATTGGGTTCAGATGTTGCCATGTTGCCTTGATTTCTGTTAGTGACATTCCTGCGTTTGCCTTTTGCCATCTAGTTCTCACTGGTGTTAGTTTGTCTTGTCAGTGCTCGACTTACCAGTTCAAGCTGCCCCTTCCCAGTTGGCCTCTGGTGCACAGCTTACCTCCTGCACTGCTTGTTGACAGGGTGCTGCTGCCCAGTCTGTTCAGATCCCAAAGCAGGCACCCGAAGGCTCCCGCTGGGGCCCGCTGGATTCACTGGGGCACACTGACTTCTCCCAGCTGGCCACCCAGAAGCCCCTCTAGCCTCTTGCAGGACCTGGAGATGTGGTGCGGCCGCTCCGGCTGATCTGGATCCGGAAGTGGAGAGAGTTGAGTTGAGGGCTTCCACCTGAGGCCTTGCCCCAGATTGTATCTGTGGACCAGATGGATCCCGTGTGCACCCCCAGGGAGTGCCGATGGTGTATGCTGCTGTGACCTCCCCTGTGTTCTGCTCACTCCGCTGGGCAGCCGATCCCCCAACCGGGCTGGCGCACACAAGGTTAGCCTGGCCGCCCAGGCCCTGAGTCCAGGCAAAAGACTGGGAGGCCAAGGTCCAAGCAAAGTTCCCCTAGGGCTATGATTGTTAATTGGGTCCGCCAGGTGACTAGGATGGTGGGCGTGCGTGCCCGCGCTCCTTGAATGCGCAGGGAGTGTCTGCTGTGCTAACAACCTCCTGGGCGGGTTGACTCACAGATGGCCCACCAAGCCGCCCAGTTCTTGGGGTCAGTCCTGTGCCTTTTGGGGCCTAGACCCCTGCATTGTTAGCCGCAGGCTATGTCTGTTACAGGTCTGCCCACCAGAGCTCTCTGTTGTCCTGCAGGCAAAATGGCGGCGTGCACGCAAGCCTGGGCAAAAAACCTCCTGGCTGGGTTGGCACCCCGATGGCCCCCCGACCAGCCCAGGGCCTGGGTGCAGGCCAACGCTCGTCGGGCTCAGACCACCGCGGTGTTGGCCTCGGATTATGTTTGTGTACCTCAGTCTGTCCGATCCCTGGAGTCTGAAACCAAGATGGATGCACCTCTCCTGACTGGTGGGAGGCCCTCATTTGTCAATTCTTGATCTTAGAGTATAACTCAGGGATGAAATCAAATAAGTAGAAACAAACATAATCATACAAAGAATCAGCAAAACCAGGAGCTGTTTTTTTGAGAAAATCCTCAAGATAGATAAACCCTTAGGCAGACTAACAAGAAGGCACAGAGACAGTATCCAAATTAAGAAATCCAGAAAACCAGGCGGTGGTGGTGCATGCCTGTAATCCCAGTACTCTGGGAGGCAGAGGCAGGCAGATTTCTGAGTTCGAGGCCAGCCTGGTGTACAGAATGAGTTCCAGGACAGCCAGGGCTATACAGAGAATCCCTGTCTCGAAAAAACCAAAATCCAAAAAACAAAAACAACAACAACAACAACAAAAAACAAACAAACAAAAAAAAGAGAATAAGAAAGGAAATGGGTGAAATAACAACAGAAACTGAGAGAATTAAAAAAAAAATTATCAGATCCTACAATAAAAGTCTATACTCAACTCATCTGGAAAATCTGAATGAAATGGACAATTTCCTAGACAGTTACCAACTACCAGAGTTTAAACAGGATCATATCGACCATCTAAACAGTCCCATAAGCTTTAAAGAAATAGAAGTGTTCATTGACAGTCTCCCAACCAAAAAAACGCACAGGAACAAATGGCCTTTGGTTAGAATTCTAACAGACATTCAAAGGAGGCCTAATACCAATACTCTTCAAACTGTTCCACAAAATAGAAATAGAAGGAACATTATCTAACTCGTTCTATGAAGCCACAGTTATGCTGATACCAAAACCACACAAAGATCCAACAAAGAAACAGAACTTCAGAACAATTTCCCTTATGTATATCAATGCAAAAATATTCAATAAAATTGTTGCCAAACAAATGCAAGAACACATCAAAATGATCATTCATCATGATCAAGTAGGCTTCATCCTGGGAATGCAGGGATGTTTCAATATATGGCAATCCATCAATGCAATTCACATAAACAAACTCAAGAAAAGCCACATGGTCATTTCAGTATATGCTGAAAAGCTTTTGACAAAATTCAGCATCCTTTCATGCTAAAAGTCTTAGAAGGAACAGGAGTATAAGGGCCACATCTCATCATAGTGAAAGCAATATACAGCAAAGCAGTAGCCAACATCGAACTAAGTGGAGAGAAGCTTGAAGCTAATACTGCTAAAATCCGGGAATAGACAAGGCTGCCTTCTCTTTCCATATTTATTCAGTATTGTATTTGAAGTTCTAGCTAGAGCAATTAGATATCAAAAGTAGGTCAAAGAACATCTCCTAAACATTTTGACTGACATTAAAAATGAAAGCACAAGTTTTTGTTCCTGTGACTGAGCAGATGGGAACAACCAGAAACGGATGGAACACCAGAGTGTCAGAACAGTTCAGACACTCCTCCAGGGCCTCATCTGCACCCAGGATTTGGACAGCACCACAGCTGTCTGTGCACCTATCCTGCAAGTGGAGATTTGCTCTGGAGGGAGTCCCACGTTTAGAGGGAGCCCTGCATTTAGAAGTGAGGTTGCCACCTTTGCTCTTGTTACTGGATAGATGGGTACAGCCAGAAATGCAAGGAACACCCGAGTGTCGGAACAGTAGGTACATGATTCACCAGGGCCCCACCTGAACCCAGGATCTGGGCAGCACCACAACCATCTGTGCACCTATCCTCTCAGGGGAGATCTGCTGTGCATGGAGTCCCACATTTAGAAGGAGTCTTGATTTTAGAGGTGAGGTGCTCCTGTGACAGTGAGTGGGTACAGCCAGGAGCAGAGAGAGCACTGTAGTGTCAGAACAGCTGGGGTAGGTACCTGCAGGACTAGACCTGCACCCAGGAGATGGGAAAGAAAGGTTTGCAGGCACACAGTAGGAACAAGCACCAGCCAGAGACAGCAGAATCAATTAACACCATAGATAATCAGATGGCAAAAGGCAAACATAGGAACATTACTAACAGAAATCAAAGCAACTTTGTACCATCTGAAGCCAATTCTCCCACAACAGCAAGTCCTGGATACCCCAATACACCAAGAAATCAAGATTTGGATTGAAAAATAAAACACAGCTCATGATGGTGATAGAGGGCTTCAAGTAACACTTTAAAAGTTCTCTTAGAGAAATACAGAAGAATACAAGTAATCAGAAAGAAAAGTCTTATAAAAATATCAGGAAAGCACAACCAAAAAGATAAAGGAACTGAACAAAACCAAGCAGGATCTAAAAATAGAGGTAGAAATAATCACTCACTCACTCACTCACTCACTCACTCAATCAATCAATCAATCACGAAGAAAACAACTCTGGACATACAAAACCTAGGAAAGAAGTCAGGAGTTATGGATGCAAAGATCAAGAACAGAATACAAGAGAGGGAACAGAGAATCTGAGATGTAGAAGATACCATAGAAAGCACCTAAACAACAGACAAAGAAAATGCAAAATGTAAAAAGTTCCTGACCCAAAACATCCAGGAAATCCAGAACACAATGAAAAGACCAAACCTGAGGATTATAGGTATAGAAGAGAGCAAAGATTTCCAACTTAAAGGGCCAGTAAATATCTTCAATAAAAGACTCAGTGAAGCAGTATAGGGCAAAACCAGAACAGGGAAGTGGGACGGGTTGGGTGGGAAAACAGTGGGAGGGAAGAGAGGCTGATGGGACTTTCAGGGAGTAGGGGGTCTAGAAAAGCGGAAATCATTTGAAATGTAAATAAAAATATATCGAAGAAAAAAAAAGGAAAAAAAAATAGAGAAGAAATCTTTCCTAACCTAAAGAAATTGACGCCCATGAACATACAGGAAGCCTACAGAACTCCCAATATATTTGACCAGAAAAGAAATTATTCCCATCACATAATAATTAAAACACCAAAATGCACTATAAAAGAAAGAATATTAAAAGCAGAAAGTAAAAAGTGTCAAATAACATATAAAGATAGACCAATCAGAATTACACTAGACTTCTAACCAGAGACTATGAAAGCTAGAAGATCCTGTTCAGATGTCATACAGACTGTAAGAGAACACAAATGCCAGCCTAGGCTACTATACCAGCAAAACTCTCAATCACTACAGATGGAGAAACCAAGATATTTCATGAAAAAAAAACAAAACAAAAAACCAAGTTCACACAATATCTTTCCACAAACCCAGCTCTGCAAAGGATAATGAAAGGAAAACACCAACAAAAGGAGTGAAACTTGACATTAGAAAAAAACAAGAAATATATCTTCTTTCAACAAACCCAAAAGAAGATAACTGCTGAAACATAAAAATTACATCAAAAATATCAGGAAGCGAGTCCTGAGGCCTCGGGCAGTAGCCCTCAGACCTCTCCGCTTCAGGATCCAGATCAGCCTGGGCAGCAACATCACATCTCCAGGTCCTGCAAGAGGCAAGAGGGGCTTCCGGGCAGCCAACGGGGAGAAGTCGGTGTGCTCTGGTGAATCCAGCAGGCCCCAGCAGGAGCCTTCAGGTGCCTGCTTTGGGATCTGAACAGCCTGGTCACAGTACTTGGTCTCCAGGAAGTGCGAGAGACCTGGTGTGCACCCAGAGGCAGTCTGGGAGCTCACAGCACAGCTTGCTACTGTGGCACAGAGCTTAGGCTCCAGTCCGGAGGCCTCTGGCGGTAGCCCTCAGACCTCTCCGCTTCCGGATCTAGATCAGCCTGGGCAGCAACACCACATTTCCAGGTCCTGCAAAAGGCAAGAGGGGCTTCCGGGGGGAGAAGTCGATGTGCTCTGGTGAATCCAGCAGGCCCCACCGGGAGCCTTCAGGTGTCTGCTTCAGGATCTGAACAGCCTGGGCAAAAGCACCCTGTCTCCAGGCAGTGCAGGAGGTCAGCTGTGCACCAGAGGCCACTTGGGAAGGGGCAGCTTGCACTGGTGAGTTCAGCATTGACAAGACCAGCTAACACCAGTGAGAACTAGATGGCAAAACCAAACGCAGGAACGTAACTAACAGAAATCAAGACAATATGGCAACATCTGAACCCAATTCTCCTTTACCAGCATGTCCTGGATACCCCATCGCACCAGAAAAACAAGATTTGGATTTAAAATCACTGGCCATGATGCTGGTACAGGAACACTTGAAGGACATACTTAAAGAAATTCAGGAGAAAATGGATCAAAAGTTAGAAGCCCTTGCAAGGGAAACACAAAAATCATTGAAAGAAATCCAGAAGAACACAAAAGCTAATGATGAGGAAACACAAAAAACACTTAAAGAAATACAGGAGAACTTTGGTCAATAGACTGAAGTCATGAAAAAGGAAACACAAAAATCTCTTAAAGAATTACAGGAAAGCACAAACAAGCAAATGAAGGAGCTAAGCAAAACCATCCAGGATCTAAAATCAGAAGTAGAAACAACTAAGAAAACTAAAAGGGAGACAACTTTGGAGATAGAACGCCTTGGAAAGAAATCAGGGGACATAGATGAAAATATCAACAACAGAATACAAGAGATAGAAGAAAGAATCTCACATGCTGAAGATTCCATAGAAACCATGGACTCAACAGTTAAGGAAAATGCAAAATGCAAATAGCTTGTAACCTAAAATATCCAGAAAATCCAGGAGACAATGAGAAGACCAAACCTAAGGATTATAGGCATAGATGAGAGTGAAGATTTACAACTTAAAGGGCCAGCAAATATCTTCAATAAAATTATAGGAGAAAACTTCCCTAACCTAAAGAGAGAGATGCCCATGAATATACAAGAAGCCTACAGAACTCCAAACAGACTGGACCAGAACAGAAATATTTCCCATCACATAATAATCAAAACACCAAATGTACTAAACCAAGAAAGAATATTAAAGGCAGTAAGAGAAAATGGCCAAGTGACATAAAAAGGAAGACCTATCAGAATCACAGCAGTCTTTTCACCTGAGACTATGAAGGCTAGAAGACCCTGGGCAGATCTCATGCAGACTATAAGAGAACACAAATGTCAGCCAAAACTACTATATCCAGCAAAACTCTCAATCACCATAGATGGAGAAACTAAGATATTTCATGACAAAACCAAGTTTACCCAATATCTATCCACAAACCCTGTCCTACAAAGGAGAATAGGAGGAAAACACCAATACAAGGAGGGAAGCTTCACCCTGGAAAAAGCAAGAGAGTAACCTTTCATCAAACCCAAAAGTAGTTAAAAAATCAAATTTAAAAAATAACGTCAAAAACGACAGGAAGTAACAATCACTATTCCTTAATATCGCCTAACATCAATGGACTTAATACCCCAATAAAAAGACATAGACTAACTGACTGGATGCGTAAACAGGACCCTCCATTTTGCTGCTTACAGGAAACACACCTCAGGGTCAAAGACAAACACTACCTTAGAGTAAAAGGGTGGAAGACAATTTTACAAGCAAATGGTCTCAGGAAACAAGCTGGAGTAGCCATTTTAATATCAGATAAAATTGACTTTCAACCCAAAGTCATCAAAAGAGACTCTGAGGGACACTTCTTGCTGGTCAAAGGAAAAATACAACAAGAAGAACTCTCAATCCTGAACATCTATGCTCCAAATGCATTAAAGCTCAAAGCACATATTGCACCTAACACAATAATTGTGGGTGACTTCAACACTGCACTTACCTCAATGGACCGATCAGGAAAACAGAAACTGAACAGGGACACAATGAAACTTATTGAAGCTTTGGACCAATTAGATTTAACAGATATATATAGAACATTCTATCCTAAAACAAAAGAATATACCTTTTTCTCAGCACCTCATGGTACCTTCTCCAAAATCGACCATATAATTGGTCACAAGACAGACCTCAACAAATATAAGAAGATCGAACTAATCCCATGCCTCCTATCAGATCACTATGGAGTAAAAGTGGTCTTCAATAGCAACAGAAACAACAGAAAACCCACATACACGTGGAAACTGAACAATATTCTACTCAATGATACCTTGGTCAAGAAAGAAATAAAGAAATTAAAGACTTTTTAGAACACAATGAAAATGAAGACACAACATACCCAAATCTATGGGATACAATGAAAGTAGTGCTAAGAGGGAAATTCATAGGCCTGAGTGCCTCCAAAAAGAAAATGGAGAGAGCATACATTACCAGCTTAATGACATACATTATCAGCTTAATGAAAGCCCTGGAACAAAAAGAAGCTATTTCACCCGGGAGTAGTAGAAGGCAGGAAATCATCAAACCCAGGGCCAAAATCAATCAAGTAGAAACAAAGAGAACCATACAAAGAATCAACAAAACCAGGAGCTGATTCTTTGAGAAAATCAACAAGATAGATAAACCCTTAGCTATACTAACCAAAGGGTACAGAGACAGTATCCAAATTAACAAACTTGGAAATGAAATGGGAGATATAACATCAGAAACTGAGGAAATCCAAAAAAATCATCAGATCCTACCATAAGAGCCTGTATTCAACACAACTGGAGAATCTGGAGGAAATGGACAATTTCCTGCCCAGATACCAAATACCAAAATTAAATCAGGACCAAATTGATCATCTAAACAGACCCATAACCCCTAAAGAAATAGAAGGAGTCATAGAAAGTCTTCCAACCAAAAAAAGCACAGGACCAGATGGTTTCAGTGCAGAATTCTATCGGACCTTCAAAGAAGAGTTAACACCAATATTCTTCAAACTATTCCACAAAATAGAAACAGAAGGATCACTACCCAACTCCTTCTACAAAGCCACAATTACGCTGATACCAAAACCACACAAAGATCCAACAAAGAAAGAGAACTTCAGACCAATTTCCCTTATGAACATCGATGCAAAACTACTCAATAAAATTATTGCCAACCGAATCCAAGAACACATCAAAACAATCATCCACCATGATCAAGTAGGCTTTATCCCGGAAATGCAGGGTTGGTTCAATATATGGAAATCCATCAATGCAATCCAATATATAAAAAACTAAAAGAAAAAAAAAAACACATGGTCATTTCATTGGATGCTGAAAAAGCATTTGACAAAATTCAGCATCCTTTCATGCTTAAAGTCTTGGAAAGAACAGGAATTCAAGGCCCATAGCTAAACATAGTAAAAGCAATATACAGCAAACCGGTAGCCAGCATCAAACTAAATGGAGAGAAACTTGAAGCAATCCCACTAAAATCAGGGGCTAGACAGGGCTGCCCTCTTTCTCCTTATCTTTTCAATATTGTACTTGATGTACTAGCTCGGGCAATTTGACAACATAAGGAGGTCAAAGGGATACAAATTGGAAAGGAGGAAGTCAAACTATCAGTATTTGCAGACGACATGATAGTCTACCTAAGTGACCCCAAAAAACGCCACTAGAGAACTCCTACAGCTGATAAACAACTTCAGCAAAGTGGCAGGTTATAAAATCAACTCAAGCAAATCAGTGGCCTTCCTATACTCAAAGGATAAGCAGACTGAGAAAGAAATCAGGGAAATGACCCCCTTCACAATAGCCACAAATAGTATAAAGTATCTTGGGTTGACTCTTACCAAACACGTGAAAGCTCTGTATGACAAGAACTTCAAGACTCTGAAGAAGGAAATGCAAGAAGACCTCAAAAAATGGGAAAACCTCCCATGCTCATGGATCGGCATGGATCAATAGAGTTAAAATGGTCATTTTGCCAAAAGCAATATACAGATTCAATGCAATATCCATCAAAATCCCAACTCAATTCTTCACAGATTTAGAAAGAGCAATTATCAAGTTCATCTGGAATAACAAAAAATCCAGGATAGCTAAAACTATTCTCAGCAACAAAAGAAATTCTGGGGGAATCAGTATCCCTGACCTCAAGCAATACTACAGAGCAATAGTGTTAAAAAACTGCATGATATTGGTACTGTGACAGGCAGGAGGATCAATGGAACCGGATTGAAGATCCAGAAATGAACCCACACACCTATGGCCATTTGATCCTCGACAAAGAGGTCGAAAACACCACTGGAAAAAAACAGTCTAATCAACAAATGGTGCTGGTTCAATTGGAGGTCAGCATGCAAAAGAATGCGAATTGATCCATCTTTGTCTCCTTGTACTGAGCTCAAATCCAAATGGACCAAGGACCTCCACATAAAGCCATACACTCTGAAGCTAATAGAAAAGAAACTTGGTAAAGACCCTTGAGGACATAGGTACAGAGAGAATGTTTCTGAACAGAACACCAATAGCGTTTGCTCTAAGATCAAGAATTGACAAATGTGACCTCATAAAATTACAAAGTTTCTGTAAGGCAAAGGACACCATCTAGAGGACAAATAGGCAACCAACAAATTGGGAAAAGATCTTCATCAGTCCTACATCAGATAGAGGGCTAATATCCAATATATATATAAAGAACTCAAGAAGGTAGACTCCAGAAAACCATACAACCCTATTAAAATATGGGGTACAGAGTTAAACAAAGAATTCTCACCTGAAGAACTTCGGATGGCGGAGAAGCAACTTAAAAAATGCTCAACTTCATTAGTCATTAGGGAAATGCAAATCAAAGCAACCCTGAGATTTCACTTTACACCAGTCAGAATGGCTAAGATTAAAAATTCAGGAGACCGCAGGTGTTGGAGACGGTGTGCAGAAAGATGAACACTCCTCCACTGCTGGTGGGGTTGCAAATTGGTACAACCACTCTGGAAATCAGTCTGGTGGTTCCTCCGAAACCTGGGCACCTCACTTCTAGAAGATCTTGCTATACCACTCCTGGGCATATACCCAGAGGATTCCCCACCATGTAATAAGGATACATGCTCTACTATGTTCATAGCAGCCCTATTTATACTTGCCAGAAGTTGGAAAGAACCCAGGTATCCCTCAAACGAAGAGTGGATGCAAAAAATGTGGTATATCTACACAATGGAGTTATTCAGCCATTAGAAACAATGAATTCATGAAATTCTTAGGCAAATGGATGCAGCCAGAGAACATCATACTAAGTGAGGTAACCCTGACTCAAAAGGTGAATCATGGTATGCACTCACTAATAAGTGGATATTAATCTAGAAAACTGGAATACCCAAAACATAATCCAAATGAGGTACAAGAAGAAAGGAAGAATGGCCCCTTGTTCTAGAAATACTCAGTGAAGCAGTATTCGGTAAAACCAGAATGGGGATGTGGGAAGGGGTGGGTGGGAGGATAGAGGGAGAGAAGGGGGCTTACGGGACTTTCGGGGAGTGGGGGGGGCTAGAAAAGGGGAAATCATTTGAAATGTCAATAAAATGTATCAAATAAAAAAATCAGGAAGCAACAATCACTGTTCCTTAATATCTCTTATCATCAATGGACTCAATTCCACAATAAAAAGACATAAACTAATAGACTAGGTACATAAACAGGAACCAGCATTTTGTTGTATACAGCAACATGCTGAAACACATCCCACTGTCAAAGACAAATGCTACCTCAGAGTAAGTATTGGTTTCAAGTCTGGAAAACAAATTTCCAAGCAAAAATTTCCAGGAAAGTAGCTGGAGTAGCAATTCTAACATTGGATTAAAATTACTTGCAACCAAACATCATCAAAAAAGACAAAGACACTTCAAACTCATCAAACGAAAAATGAAGCAAGAAGAACTTTCAATTCTGAACATCTATGCTTCAAATGCAAGGAGACCCTCATTCATAAAAGAAATGCTACTAAATCTCAAAGCACACATCGCACCCCACACAATAATTTTGGGTGACTTCAACACTCCACTCTCCTTAATTGACAGATCTGGGAAGTACAACCTAAACAGAGACACAGTGAAACTAACAGAAATTTTGGACCAAATGGATTTAACATATGTCTATAGAAGATTTCATCCTAAATCAAAAGAATACATCTTTTCCTTAGCACCTCATTGAACCTTCTCCAAAATTGACCATATAACTGGTCACAAGACAGACCTCAATGAATATAAGAAGATCGAACTAATCCCATGCCTCCTATCAGATCACTTTGGAGTAAAAGTGGTCTTCAATAGCAACAAAACAACAGAAAACCCATATACACATGGAGGCTGACTTCCAACCTAACAAGAAGAACTCTCAATCCTGAAAATATATACCCCAAACACAAGGGCATCCTCATTCATAAAAGAAAGTTTATTAAAGCTCAAAGTACACATTGCACCTAACACAATAATTGTGGGTGACATCAAACCGGTAGCCAGCATCAAACTAAATGGAGAGAAACTTGAAGCAATCCCACTAAAATCAGGGACTAGACAAGGCTGCCCTCTCTCTCCATATCTTTTCAATATAGTACTTGAAGTTCTAGCTAGAGGAATTAGACAACATACGGAGGTCAAAGGAATACAAATTGGAAAGGAAGAAGTCAAACTATCAATCTTTGTAGATGATATGGTAGTCTACTTAAGTGACCCAAAAAATTCTACCAGAGAACTCCTACAGCTGATAATCAGTTTCAGCAAAGTGGTTGGTTATAAAATCAACTCAAGCAAATCAGTTGCCTTCCTATACTCAAAGGATAAGCAGGCTGAGAAAGAAGTTAGGGAAATGACACCCTTCACAATAGCCACAAACAATATGAAGTATTTTGGTGTGACCCTAACGAAGCAATTGAAAAATCTTTATGACAAGAACTTCAAGACTCTGAAGAAAGAAATTGAAGAAGAACACAGAAGATGGAAAGATCGCCCATGCTCATGGATTGGCAGGATCTACATAGTAAAAATGTCCATCTTGATGAAAGCAATCTACAGATTCAATGCAATCCCCATCAAAATCCCAAATCAATTCTTCATAGACATAGAAAGAGCAAATCTCAAATTCATCTGGAATAGCAAAAAACCCAGGATATCAAAAGCTATTGTCCACAACAAAAGATCTTCTGGGGGAATCACCATCCCTGACCTTGACCTCTACTACAGACTGAGCAACAGTGCTAAAACTCTTTGGTACTGGTATGTAAACAGGCAGGAAGATCAATGGAATATAATTGAAGACCAGGTCACTCGCTCATCATACACAGACTGACCCTAGCGTGACAGTATTTTTAATAAAGTTTCTCATGCATTTTGCAGCGATTCTGCAATCACCTGGTTCACCTGGAACGTTAAGATGGTTTGGTTTTAATATTATGGTGAATGGACCAGGAAATTCTCCTGTGAGAACTGTTGCAGAAGAGGAATTGGAGGTATGGTTTTGTTCTCTGTTTGTCTCACTGTTTGTTATGGTAATTCTCTTAATCTTTAAGCTTTTATGAACTTTTGATTTGCTTGCAAGCATTTGATTAACTGGAGGCTTGGATAGCCTACAGTGTTTGATGCAGTAAATTCATCTGGGAGATGTGCTAAAAGTCAAAACCACAGGGGTCTGGAGGATGCTTTAGGCCCTGGAGGGGCCTGGGTAAGGTTCTTCTCTGTCTGAATGGCAAGACAGTAACAGGAGGGGGGCATGTTTTGCTATTTGGTTCTTGCCACAGGCAGGGACATTTGGTATCTGAAACTGGGCACATCTAGGGGTGAATTGTGTGTTGATTGTCCATGCTTTGTGTTTTTGGTATATAGACCTGACTGTGGCAGGATCAGGCTGTCTGTGTGGTGACTGTTTTTCTCTGTGTTGGTTTGTATCTTGTTCTGTGTTTTTGGACTTAGATGGAGAATATCTAAGATGGAAATTAGATTGACTGAAACGCAACTCTGTTTCTCTGAAGGGACCTAAGGCTAACAGAGAGCCAAAATCAGGTCACCTGACTCAACCATGTCAAGTTAAAACAAAGGAAAAACAGAATACTGAAACACATTGGACCACTTATGGGGGAAATAAGTCTTAAGAAGGCACTCAAGGTGGCACTGTGTGGGAATTCTGGGTTTAAGCTGGTACAGATAGGTTATTTCAATTGTTTTAAATTATTATGATGAGTGTGATATTAAATTTTGTAGTTATATTATTCCTTTGGGAAACAGTACAAAATAAGGGATTTTCTGGCTCAAGGATGTGTGCTGATTTAAAAAAAAAAGTTTGTCCTTTTGTTCTCAAAAATGGTGTTTAGACTCTAGACATCTTCCAGAAATGATGAAGACAGACCTCCAGAGGACTAGATTCTAAAATATTAAGCGAAAAATTTGTCTTTGTGGTACAAAAATCCTGTTTTGAGATTTATATTACAGAATATACCACTCCTCTTCATATCTCAACAGACATATTCAGCTTGAAGAAGTTACGAAGAGTCATTGACCCAATTCCCTGAGATTTGAGGCTGGAGAGGGTTATTATTATTCTTAAAATTGTCTTTCTAAAAAATATAAAAATGGTCAGATTTAAAACAGGGGAAAACAAAATAAATTATATAGACAAATTTTATTTGATAAAAAATTTTATACTTGTTATTAAGTTCAAGGCATAAGTTCTTATTTGATACAGAATTTATTTTGATACAAAATCAAGGTTTTCATTGGTATAAATACTAAAAAATTAAGAGTACAGGATGTAGACTCAGTCCTTCTTTGCCGTTATTTTTACAGATCTGAGATGTTTATGCCTGTGAGTTTAGGGCCAAATAAATCATAGGGCTCTCAGTTTATTGTTAGGGTGTTTTCTAGATTTTAATCAGAACTAGCTAAAGATAGTTAATAGACAACAGTCCACATTACTTTACATAGATAGTTGGTTTTTAAAAATGTCAAAAATCCATGAAATGTGACTTTTAATGCTATTTATTTTTATTATAGATACTAGTCTGCTCCTGAAGGCTTCCCTTTCTTAGATTTAAAGAAGAAACTGAGCATCTATAGAGCTGCTTCTATTGTCATGAGACAGCCATGAGGCAAAGATTGCCCCTCTTCATCTACAGATAAATTCTGTCCAGTAAAAGGGACACTTTGACAGGTTGGGACAGATTGATTTCTGCCAAAACAGAATGGCTCATCCTTAATAATTTCTGATTCTTTAAGTCTGTCAGATGTTCTTGCCCCAGAAGGCTGAAGAGTGATGCTCCAAGGTTTTGAAGTATAAACTGATTAGCAGTCTCTATCATTTGCCTAATTCTTAGAAGCTGTGTTAAGCTCCCTACATATTTTCAGTTAATATTAGTAACTCTTGGATTTCTGATGGGGTTGAAGACTGTTAGTCTCATAGGCAGCCCAAGCTGTTTAATTTTGAGAAAGCTGATATAGATTTAAATAGATTATTTTTGGATGGTTAATATTTATAACTAAGACATAAGTGAGGTATTAATTCTTAGTCTTTAAAATAGTAAAGATGACAAAAGTTCTGTTTGATTGACAGAGCTGATAGACTGGGTATTAGGTTTATCTTATAGTTTATAATTTACAAAATGGTAATAGTTATGCTCAGTTATATTTAGAAAAGACCACAGAGTGGAGCAAGAGGAGACCTGAGATCACCTACCCTGATACCATGGTGGCTCTCTCACTAAGGACATATTTTCCCAAGAGACTGATTAATCTCTTTGAGGCTGTATTATTATTATTATTTTTTTTTTTGGTTTTTTCGAGACAGGGTTTCTCTATATAGCCCTGGCTGTCCTGGAGCTCACTCTGTAGACCAGGCTGGCCTCGAACTCAGAAATCCACCTGCCTCTGCCTCCCAGAGTGCTGGGATTACAGGCGTGCGCCACCACCGCCCAGCGGCTGTATTATTTTTAATACAGGAATCCAAGAAGACCCTTCAGTCTTGCAGGTGCCATCGATTTACCAGGCTGTCGTGAACAGGAACAGTAGACATTCCCTGGCTAGACTGGACTGAGACTTTAATATGAAAAAAGGTAAGAGTCACTAAATGTCCACCACCAGACTCCATTGCCAGGTTTCAAAGGCATGGCATCCCCCAAAATTTGACCCGTGAGGTTAAGCAGGGACTAGATGTGTCACCTGTAGCCTTTCTATAGTGGCACATAGAGTCATTCTGCCAATATAAACCCTATGACCCCATGGGCAAGGAATATATAGCTAAAGTGACAATTGCTTTTAGAGATATCAGGGATAAAAAGCTTCAGAAGCTAGAGGGATTTAGTGCAGGTTGCTGAGAAGGTCTGTAGAGGGATTTAGTGCAGGTTGTTGAGAAAGTCTATAGAAAGATTTAGTGCACTTTGCTGAGACAGAAACAGAGGAGGAGAAGAAACAGGAAAAATGTCAGAGAAGGAAGTTACATAAAGTCCTGCCTGTAATAGTTAGAAAAAGCACAGAAGAGAGACAGAAAAGGGCCAGTGTACATACTGCAAGGAGAGTGGCCACTGAGCCAAAGTGTACTAGCAAATTGAAGCCGGGAGCAGGAATTCCAAGGCCTTGTGTTAAATGCCCCCAGATAGCAAAAGTGTTAGCCCTGGGTGAAGACAGTGACTAGGGGAGATGGGGTTCTGACCATCTCCCCCAACCCAAGGTAACTCTGAGAGTGAACTTGAAACCCACTCAGTTCTTGGTTGACAGAGGTGTTCAACATTCGGTCCTCCAAGCCAATGGACCTGTTTTCAAGAAATATCTTGGGTCCAAGAAATCACTGGCACCCAAATATATTCATGGACTACCTAAAGAACAGTGGAACTAGGGATGGGATGATTAGCCCATTCATTTAGGGTCATCCCAGATTGTCCCTATGCTGTGTTGGAGCAACATATACTGTCCAAAATGGGGGACCAGATACACTTCCTGCCCAATTGACTAAAGCTAATGGGCCCAAGAAAAGAGACTGATCCCTGCTGAAAGTTGCTGCAGACTGGAGCAGTTTTCTCCATGAAGGTCAGAGATGAGCAAGTGCTGCTGTGGTGGACAGCACAAGTGACATCCAGATAGAGCCTCCACTCCCTGGCACATCAACGCAGAAAGTGGAGCTAGTTGTCCTCACCAAAATCTTGGAACTTGGAGCCAGCAAGAAAATTAACATCCACATGGAAAACAGGAATGCCTTTGCCACAGCCCATGTCCAAAGGGATATATGCCAAGAAGATAGCTCACACCAGAGGAAAGCAAAAAGTATCTTTAACCTCTTAAATGCTGTAATGAAGCCAACAACTGTGAGTATTACTCACTACACAGCATGTCAAAAGGGAAAAGACTCAGTGGACAATAACCAGGCAGACCAAGTGGAACCAGGAGTGGATATGCAGGAGCCTATACTGGTTATGAGCCTACAGGAGATACCCACTGGGAAATGGGACTGGAGTAAGGAATGGCCTCACTTAGAATATACTGAAGAAAAAAGGACTCAGATTGCTAGCCACCGTACCAACTATTACCAAGAGAAGGTGCACACAAGCAGGGAGAACTATACTCCTCCAAAAAGTAAGCCAAAGACTCACTAGGCCAAAGGAACAGATGGATTCCTTTAGAGAGATTAAAAATCTTTTCCAAGCAATTAAGGGACTGAGAGCATATATGTATAACTCAGGTTTTGACTCTGCTATACCACTCTTGGGCATATGCCTAGAGGATTCACCAGCATGTAATAAGGACGCATGCTCTACTATGTTCATCGCAGCCCTATTTATAATAGCCAGAAGCTGGAAAGAACCCATAGACAAGAAAATGGGGAATAGCCTTGAGAACATGGGCACAGGGGAAAAGTTTCAGAATATAACACCAATGGCTTATCCTCTAAGAACAAGAATGAACAAATGGGGTCTCATAAAAGTGCAAAGTTCCATTGATGTCCCTCAATGGAGGAATGGATTAAAAAATGTGGAATGGAGTACTATTCCACCATTATACATAATGCTTTAGTGCAGAATTCTGTCAGACATTCAAAGTAGACCTAATGACAATATTCTTCAAACTATTCCACAACATAGAAACAGAAGAAATTTACACAACTTGTTTTATGAAGCAACAATTTCGGTGATACGAAAAACAAAGATCTAACAAAAAAAGAGAACCATAGACCAATTTCCCTTATGATAATTGATGCAAAAATACTCAATGAAATTCTTGACACCCAAATCAAAGAACACATCAAGACGATCACTCACCATGATCACGCAGGCTTCATTCCAGGGATGCAGGGATAGTTCAATATATGGAAATCCATCTATGTAATCTGCTACGTAAACAAACACAAAGAAAAAAAACACATGATCATTGCATTAGATGATGAAAAGGCATTTGATAAAACTCAGCATCTTTTCATGTTAAAGGTCTTGGAATGAACAAGAATTCAAGGCCCATACCTAAACATAATAAAAACAATCTATAGCAAACAGGTAGCCAACATGAAATTAAATGGAGAGAAACTTGAAGTAAGCCCCCTAAAATCAGGGACTAGAGAAGGCTTCCCCCTCTCCATATTTATCAGTAAAGTACTTGAAGTTCTAGCTAGAGCAATTAGACAACAAAAAGAGGTCAAGTGGATGCAAATTGGAAAGGAAGAAGTCAAACTATCACTATTTGCAGACAATATGATAGTATACGTAAGCAACCCAAAAAACACCACCAGAGAACTCCTACATAACTCCAGCAATGTGCTTGGATAGAAAATTAACTCAAGCAAATCAGTAGCCTTCCTATATTCAAAGGATAAAGAGTCTGAGAAAGAAATTAGGTACATGACACCCTTCATAATAGCCACAAGCAATATAAAGTATCTTGGTGTGACTCTAACCAAACAAGTTAAAAATCTGTATGACAGGAACTTTGAAGTCTTTGAAGAAAGAAATAGAAGACCTCAGAAGATGGAAAATTTTTCCATGCTCTTGAATTGGCAGGATTAATATAGCAAAAATGGACATCTTGCCAAAAAATGCAGATTTTGTGCAATTCCCATCAAAATCCCAATTTAATTCTTCATATACTTAGTAAGAGCAATTCATCTGGAATAATCAAAAACCCAGGATAGCTAAAACTATCCTCAGCAATAATAGACCTCTGGCAGAATTAGTAGCCCAGACCTCAAGCAGTACTACAGAGCAATGGTATTAAAAACTGCATGATATTTGTACATGGTCAGGCAAGAAGATCAATGGAATAGAATTGAAGAACCAGAAATGAACTCACACACCTATGGTCACTTGATCTTTGACAAAGGAGCTACAACCATCCAGTGGAAATAAAGCCTTTTCAACAAATGGTGCTGGTTCAACTGGAGGTCAGCATGCAGAAGAATTGATCCATGCTTATCTCCTTGTACTAAGCTCAACTCCAAGTGAATCAAGGAACTCTACATGAAACCAGACACACTGAAACTAATAGAAAAGAAACCGGGGAAGACCCTTGAGGACATGGGCACAGAGAATAATTTCCTCAACAGAACATCAATAGCTTATGCTCTAATATCAAGAGCTGACAACTTGACCTCATAAAACTACAAAGTTTCTGTAAGGCAAAGGACATTGTCAAGTGGACAAAACTACAACCAACAAATTGGGAAAAGATCTTTACCAACACTACATACGACAGAGGGCTTATATCCAATATATACAAAGAACTCAAGAAGGTAGATTCCAGAGAGCCAAATATCCCCCTTAAAAATGGGGTACAGAGCTAAATAATTTTCACCTGAGGAATACTGAATGGCTGAGAAGCACATAAAGAAATGCTCAACATCTGTACTGGCTGTTTATGTGTCAACTTGACACAGCTGGAGTTATCACAGAAAAAGGAACTTCAGTTGGGGAAGTGCCTCTGTGAGATCCAGCTGTGGGTCATTTTCTCAATTAGTGATCAAAGGGGGAGGGCCCCTTGTGAGAGGTACCACCTTTGGGCTGGTAGTCTTGGGTTTTATAAGAGAGCAGGCTGATCAAGCCCGGGGAGGCAAGCCAGTAAGGAACATCTCTCCATGGCCTCTGCATCAGCTCCTGCTTCTTAACCTTCTTGAGTTCCAGTCCTGACTTCCTTTAGTGATGAACAGCAATGCAGAAGTGTAAGCTGAACAAACCCTTTCCTCCCCAGTTTGCTTCTTGGTCATGATCTTTGTACAAGAACAGAAACCCTGACTAAGACAAATTGGTACCAGCATAGTGGGGTATTCCTGGGACAACCTGAACATGTTTTGGGGAGGACTGTGGAACTTCAGGCTAGATGATGCATTCAGTGTTAAGAGCTCTGTGGAATGTTCTGTAGGAGCTTTGATGATAATGTTGAGAACATTGCAAAAGATGGAGGCCTGGTTTGTGAAATTTCAGAGGGAAGATTACAGACTCTTAAAGAGGCCATGCTTTGATTGTGAAGATTCTGTAGTTTTAGTTAGCTGGGGCTGAAGAATCAGCTGTGATTAACAGGATACCAGAACCACTGAAGCAAACATTTGTGTTACTGGGACTAATGATGCTGGTTAGCTGGAGCTAAGAAATTAGCGGTGATTAAGAAGAGACCAGCATCACTGAGGTGAAATCTTCTGGTACGTGTTTTTTGAGAGCACATAGGCTGTGTTCCAGAGATAGACACAGTTGTATTTTGTGCTGTGACTGGACTTGGTACTGTGTAAGAGTCACCCAGATGGTACTGGTTTTGAAGGCCTGAAGGGGTCATGAAGAGCAGCTGAGGCTCTTAGTACAGTGAGAGGCCATGGAAGGCCATTGGTGAAGGTGCAGCCTCAGTTGCAATTGATGGCCCAGGACTTGAAGGGGTCAGGCATAGGAGCAGAGGCTTGTCACCCTGATGAGAGCCTATGAGGGGCTATTGGTGAAGCCTAATTACAGTAGAAATCAGCAGTGTTTTGGAGATGGCAGTGCCGTGAGATGACCACCAAGAACAGCAGCAGTGGAGTACAGGCAGCTGGAGCCTAGAAGACAAGCTGTGTGCTGCAAAGGGCAGAGCTGGAGAAGTGTCCCATGCCCTTGAAGGAGCCCGGAAGATTGTTAGATCCCAGACATTGAACCATTGGAGTTTGAGTTTTGCTTTTGGTTGTGACTGTGCTGTGATATGAATACCTCTTGAAGAAAGAAAGTATTTTAATGGAGCCCACAGTTAAGAAAATTTGAATTTTTTAAAAGACTTTGTATTTTAAAGATATTGGACATTTTAAAGTGATTGAACTTTTAATATGTTAAGATTGTGGGACTTTTAAAGTAATTTAGATCTTGGGGATGGACAAGAAAGTAAGGGTTGAAGCTTAATAATGATGTGTTTGTGTGTCAAGTTGATGAGGAGTACTAGCTGGTTTTGCGTGTCAACTTGTCACAGGCTGGACTTATCTCAGAGAAAGGAGTTTTAGTTGGGGAAGTGCCTCCATGAGATCTATCTGTGGTGCATTTTCTCAATTAGTAAACAAGAGTGGGGGGGCCCCTTGTGAGTGGTACCACCTTTGGGCTGGTGGTCTTGGGTTCTATAAGAGAGCAGGCTGAGGAAGCCAGGGGAAGCAAGCCAGTAAGGAACGTACCTCTATGGCCTCTGCATCAGCTCCTGCTTCCAACCCTGCTTGAGTGCCAGTCCTGACTTCCTTTAGTGATGAACTGAAATGTGGAAGTGTAAACTCAATAAACCCTTTCCTCCCCAACTTGCTTCTTGGTCATGATGTTTGTACAGGAATAGAAACCCTGACTAAGACAACATCCTCAATCATTCGGGAAATGCAAATCAAAACAACCCTGAGTTTTCACCTCACAACAGTCAGAATGTCTGAGATAAAAAACTCAGGAGAAAACTGTTGCTGGCAAGGATGTTGAGAAACAGGAACACTCCTTCACTGCTGGTGGGGTTGTAAGCTGGTACAACCACTCTGGATATCAGTCTGGGCATGACACTTCTGGAGGGCACTGCTGTACCACTCCTGGGCATATACCCAGAGGATTCTCCAGCATGTATTAAGGACAGACACATACTCCACTATGTTCATAGCAGCCTTATTTATAATAGCCAGAAGTTGGAAAAAACCCAGATGTTCCTCAACAGAGGAATGGATACAGAAAATGTGGAACATTTACACATTGTAATACTACTCAGTTATTAAAAACAATGATTTCATGAAATTTATAGGCAAATGGATATGAGTGTGGTAACCCAATCACACACAATTTATGCACTCACTGGATATTATTCCCAAAGGATAGGATACCCAAGATACAAATCACAGGCTACATGAAGCTTAAGATGAAGGAAGACCAAAGTGTGGATACTTTGATCCTTATTGAAAATTGGATCAAAGCACCCGTTACTCACAGCCAACCAAAAGAATGAGCATAGGGTGCCCAATGGAGCAGCTAGAGTGAGGACCCAAGGAATTGAAGCAGCCCTACAGGTGGAACAATAATATGACCAACCCAGTACCCCCAGAGCTCCCAGGGACTAAACCACCAACCAAAGACTACATGTGGAGGGACCCATGGCTTCTGCTACATATGTAGCAGAAGATGAGCATTTCAGACCATCATGAGAGGAGAGGCCGTTGGTCCTGTGAAGGCTTGATTCCCCAGAATAGGTGACTGCAAGTCAGGAAATGGGGAGGGAGGTAAGTATGGGGAGGGATGGAATAGGGGTTTTTGGAGGGATAACAAGGAAAGGGGCTACCATTTTGAAATGTAAATAAAGGAAAATATAATAAGAAAACATTTCCTGAAAAAAAAAAAAAGAAAGAAAGAAATAGAGAATACTGGTCATCTGTGACCTCTTAGCAACCAACAATGAAATTTAGATTACCTAATCTTTCTAGAGAATTCCCAGTTCCCTGTGAGAATGCTGGTGTGCCTTTGATGTGGTTGCCAGTTGGGAGAAAATGGTTGCCCCATGTGCTGGATGTTTATCCAAAATAAACACTCTGTTTTTGCATACTATCTGAGCCTGGGGCCTTCCTTCAGATGCTTCAGAAACTAGCATTTCAGATTGTCTTACCTACTATTTGGACCTGGAAATTTAAAATTAGATATTTATAAGCAAAAATGCTCTTGACTACTGATCCATCTCTTGAACACAGGCATTAAATTTATCACTATAAACTTTGTAATTACCCAAATAATTTACATTAATGATAAAGTCTTTTGACCTTTTAAAACCAAGAAATAATACTCAGGATCATTACTTTTTATTTACATATTTATGCTAAGCCAACTGTTCTTAATTCTGAAAAAGTCTTTTTTTTCAGAAGATGTTTTCCCATTCTCAAAACACATTTGCCTATATAATCTAGATTTAATCAACTGCTGAGTAGTTGTGCTGATACGTAAATCTTCTTGACTGTCTGCCCATTAAGTTCTTAACTGCTTGCTATTCTATTTTTCAAGTGAAATATAGTTCTAATGAGATATTTCACATTTCTTTTGTTTTGTTTTTGTTTTGTTTTTTAAATTTATGCATTTATTTATTTATACTCTATATTTCATTCTTTCCCAATTCTACCCTCTGAATGTTCCACATCCCATACCTCCTCCCCAAGCCCTGTCTCCACACAGATGTTCCCACCTTCCAGCCCACCTGACCTCTAAACTCCCTGGTGCCTCTAGTCTCTTGAGGGTTAGGTGCATCATCTCTGAATGCTCAAGGACCTGGCAGTTCTCTACTGTATGTAGGTTGGGGGCTTCATAGCTGCTGGTGTATGCTGTCTGTTTGGTGATCCAATGTTTGAGAAATCTCATGGATCCAGATTAATTAGGAATGCTGGTCCTCCAAAAGGGTTGCCCTTTTCCTCAGCTTATTTCAGCCTTTCCTTATTCCACAGCAGTGGTCAGCAGCTTTTGTCCCTTGGTTTGGAGCAAATATCTGCATCTGGCTCTGTCAGCTGCTTGTTGGGTCTTCAGTAGTGCAGTCATGATAGGTCCAATTTTGTGAGCACTCCATAGCCTCAGTAATAGTGTCAGGACTTGGGACCTCCGCTTGAGCTCGATCCCACTTTGTACCTGTCACTGGACCATCTTTTCTTCAGACTCCTCTCCATTTGCATCCCTGTAATTCTTTCAGACAGGAACAATTATGGGTCAGAGTTATGACTGTGGGATGGCCCCCCCTCTCGCTCATTTGATGCCCTGTCCTACTGCTGGAGGTGGGCTCTGTAAGTTCCCTCTCCCTACTGTAAGGCATTATTTCATCTAAGGTCCCTCCCTTTGAGCCTTGAGAATCTCTCACTTCCAAGGTCTCTGGTACCTTCTGGAGTTTCTCCTATCTCCTGAGGTTGCCTGTTTCCATTATTTCTGCTGGCAGTCAGGACTTTAGTCCTTTTCCCTCAACCCATACCAGATTAGGTTCTACGGACCACCTACTACACACACCCTGGTTCACTCTCCCTTCCAGGTCCCTCCATCCCTTTCCACTGGTGATTGCTTTCTTCTCACTGGAAAGTGGGACTGAGGCATTTTCACTTGGGCACTTCAGCTTGTTGACGTTTTCGAGATCTGTGGACTGTATCTTAGATATTTGATACATTTTGTGCTAATATTCACTTCTTAGTGAGTAAATACAATGCATGTCTTAATATTTTCTAGTTCTGTCCATTTGCCTGCAAAATTCAGTATGTCCTTATTGTTAGTAGCTGAGTAGTACTACATTGCGTAAATGAACCACATTTTCTGTATTCATTCCTGTGTTGTGGGACATCTGGGTTGTTTCCAGTGTCTGGCTATCACAAATAAGGCCAGAATGAGCATAGTCCTAGATTTGCCAATCACCCTATGGGGGAGGGATTTGCTGAAGAATATGGGCTATAAATTAACCAATAAATATTCGGAAGTTTCTCAACAACTCATGAAGCAGATGGGGCATTACCCCAGAAGGGGCATTGGGAAATTTTTAAAAGGAAGAACTAGCCCAGTTGTTGCTCAACAAAGACCCGATTGGCAAGGTCTGGGTTTTTCCTAGGGGCCATTGAGGAGGGTATTCCCATCACATGGAAGACAGAGGAACCGGTGTGGGTTCCTCAATGGCCCCTTTCCTCTGAAAAGCTTGCAGCAGCTCATTCCTTAGTAAGTGAACAGCTCTCTCTTGGGCACATTCAAACCTCAGTATCTCCGTGGAACACACCCGTTTTCGTTATAAAAAAGAAAACAGGAAAATGGAGGCTGTTTCATGACCTCCGCGCTATTAATCAACAAATGCAAGTGATGGGTCCAGTGCAGCGAGGCCTTCCCTTGTTGTCTGCCTTACCTAGCCATTGGCCAGTCATAGTAATCGATATAAAAGACTGTTTCTTTTCAATCCCCCTCTGCATTAAAGACAGGGAGTGGTTTGCATTTACCATCCCTTCCTGTAATCACAAGGAACCTGATAAGAGATATGAATGGAAAGTGTTACCCCAGGGCATGGCTAATAGCCCCACTATGTGTCAGGTATTTGTGAGTGCTGTCATCGCTCCTCTAAGAAAGCAATATTCCAGAGTAAGATGCACCCATTACATGGATGATATCCTTCTGAGTAATAAAGATGAGAAGGTTTTGGATCAGGCTTATGAAGAGCTAATAAGATTATTGAGAAGAAAGCAATTGTTTGTTGCCCCTGATAAGGTTCAAAAAACCAGTGTAGTCTTTTATTTAGGAGCAAGATTGGAACCTGGGTTTTTTGTTGATTAGATTCTTGAGTTCTTTATATATTTTGGATATTAGCCCTCTAACAGAAGTGGTGTTAGTGAAGATTTTTTCCCAATCTTTTGGTTGCTATTTTGTCCTAGTGACAGTGTCCTTTGCCTTACAGAAGCTTTCCAGTTTCAGGAGGTTCCATTTATGAAGTCTTGTTCTTAGAGCATGAGGCATTAGAGTTCTGTTTAGGAAATTTCTCCCTGTGCCAATGAGTGCAAGGTTCTTTCACACTTTTACTTCTATTAGATTCAGTGTATCAGGTTTCATGTTAAAGTCTGTGATTCGCTCGAACTTAAGATTTCTGCAAGGTGGCAAATATGTGTCTATTTTCATTGTTTCACATACAGACATCCAGTGAGATGAGCACCATTTATTAAAGATGCTTTCTTTTTTCCATTGTATACATTTTTTTACTTCTTTGTATAAAACAAATTCTTTCAGAATATTGTCTTAATCTTCCAGTTTCAACTTCTGGATTGGGAACAGCCTCGGCCATAGCATGCCATCTCCAAGCAGTGCAGGAATCCAGCTCTATACCCAGCAGCCAGCTAGGCAGAGGCAGGCAGCACAGGTTGAGTCCGGCCTTGCAGAGCAGAGGATCCAGTCCAGAGTCCTCTGGCAAGAGCCTTCTGGTCTCTGCCTCTGGATCAGGAATAGCTTGGGTCACAGTGTGCCATCTCCATGCAGTGCAAGAAGCCAGCTATACACCCAGCATCCAGTAAGGAGGAGACAGCCAGCACAGCCAGAATCCAGACCTGATTGGGGCCACAGAGGTACACACCCAAATACAACTACAAAAGAGTGGGTCTTGACTGTCACCTTTGCTTCTGTGACTGTGCAACAGATTGGTAGGCAGGTGTCACCAGAGTAGAGGATC
The DNA here is from genome assembly GCF_947179515.1 of Apodemus sylvaticus. NCBI lineage: Eukaryota > Metazoa > Chordata > Mammalia > Rodentia > Muridae > Apodemus > Apodemus sylvaticus. The sequence continues at coordinate 1,833,757 of NW_026262996.1, forward strand.
ACATGGGACACACCGCTCCAGGACTTCACCCTGGAGTTCCTGCACCCAGGAACTCTGCAGCACCACAGCAATTTGTGCCAGGAGAAAGCCACTCACCCAAGGTTGCTGAGATAGGCCTATAGGCACACACGCAGAAAGGGCAAGCTCTAGCCAGTGACATCAGGCCCAACTCACACAGGAGATAGCCAGATGGCAAAAGGCATACATAGGAACATTGCTAACAGGAATCAAGGCAATATGGCACCATCCAAACAATTCTCCCACAACAGCAAGTCCTAGATATCCCAACACACCAGGAAAGCAGGATTTGAATTTGAAATCACAGGTTGCTGATGGAAGGCATCATGGAGGGCTTCAAAAAGGACATAAATAACTCCCTTAAAGAAATACAGGAGACCATAAGTAAACAGCGAGGAGCCCTTGAAGAACTAAGGGAAAACAAAAGAAAACACGTGAAGGAATTAAACAAAACCATCCAGAATCTAAAGAAGGAGGTAGAGACAATAATGAAATCACAAAGTGAGACAACTCGGGACATAGAAAACCTAGAAAAGAAGTCAGGAGTCATGGATTCATGCATCAACAGCAGAACACAGGAGATGGAGGAGACAATCTCAGATGCAGAAGATACCACAGAAAGCATTGACACATCAGTCAAAGAAAATGAAAAATGCAAAAAGGTCCTGATCCAAAATATCCAGGAATTCCAGGACAAAATGAGAAGACCAAACGTAAGGATTATAGGCATAGAAGATAGTTAATATCTCCAACTGAAAGGGCCAGTAAATGTTTTCAACACAATTATAGAAGAGAACTTCCCTAACCTAAAGAAAGAGATGCCCGTGAACACACAAGAAGCCTACAGAACTCCAAATAGATTTGGCCAGAAAAGTAATTAATCACATCATATAATAATTAAACCACCAAATGTACTAAACAAAGAAAGGATATTAAAAAAAGTAAGGGAAAAAGGTCAAGTAACATATAAATGTAGACCTAGAAGAATTACACCGGATTTCTCACCATAGACTATGAAACCCAGAAGAGCCTGGGCAGATGTCATGCACACCCTAATGGAACACAAATGCCAACCCAAACTGCTATATCCAGCAAATCTCTCAATTACCCTAAATGGAGAAACCAAGGTTTTTCATGACAAAAAAAAATTTACACAATATCTTTGCACATATCCATCTCTTCAAAGGATAATGAATGGAAAACACCAAAAAAGGGAGGGAAACTACACACAAGAAAAAGCAAGCAAGTAATTTTCCTTCAACAAACCCAAAAGAAGATAACCACAATAACATAAAAATTACATCAAAAACAGCAGGAAGCAACAATCACTATTCCTTAATATCTCTTAACATCAATGGACTCAATTCCCCAATAACAAGACATAGATTAACAGACTGGATTGGTAAACAAGACCCAACATTTTTCTGCATACAGGAAATGCATCTCAGTGACAAGGACCAACACTACTTCAGAATAAGAGGCTGAAAAACAGTCCTCCAAGCAAATGGTCCCCGGAATAGCCATTCTAATATCAGATAATATAGACTTTCTATCTAAAGTCATCAAAAAAGATACAGAAGGCCACTTTACACTCATGAAAGGGAAAAATCTACCAGGAAGGACTCTCAATTTTGAACATCTATGCCCGAAGTAAAAGGGCACCTGCATTTATAAAGGAAACCGTACTAAAGCTTAAAGCATTCATCATACCCCAAACAATAATTGTGGGCGACTTAAACACTCAATTCTTTTCAATGGACAGATCAGGGAAAGGCAAGCTAAACAGAGTCACAGTGAAACTAACAGAAGTTTTGGACCAAATGGACTTAATAGATATAGAACATTTCATCCTTAATTAAAAGGATATACCTTCTTCTCAGCACCACATGGTACCTTCTCCAAAATAGACCATATAATTGGTCACAAAACAGACCTCAAGAGATATAAGACAATCAGACTAATTCCATGCCTCCTGTCAGATCACTATGAAATAAGGGTCGTCTTCAATAACAACAAAAACAACAGAAAGCCCACTTACACATGGAAGCTGAACAATTCTCTACTCAATGATACCTTGGTCAAGGAAGAAATAAGGAAAGGAATCAAAGTCTTTTTAGAATTTAATGAAAATGAAGGCACAACATACCCAAATTCATGGGACATAATGAAAGCAGTGCTAAGAAGAAAACTCATAGCTCTGAATGGTTACAAAAAGAAGCTGGAGAGAGCATACACTAGCAGTTTAACAGAACACATGAAAGCTTTAGAACAAAAAGAAGCTAATACACGCAAGAGGAGTAGAAGACTGGAAATCATGAAACTTAGGGCTGAAATCAACCAAGTAGAAACAAAAAGAACTATACAAAGAATCAACAAAAGTACTAGTTCTTTGAGAAAATCAACAAGATAGATAAACCTTTAGCCAGACTAACCAAAGGACACAGAGACAGCACCTAAGTTAATGAAATCAGAAATGAAAAGGATGATATAACAACAGAAACTGAAGAAATCCAAAAAATTATCATATCCTACTACAAAAGCCTATATTCAAGAAAACTGGAAAATCTGGATGAAATGGACAATTTCCTAGACTGATACCAATTACCAAAATTTAATCAGGATCAGGTAGTAAATCTAAACAGACCCATAACCCCTAAAGAAATAGAAGTGGTCATTGACAGTCTCCCAACCAAAACAAGCACAGGACCAGATGGCTTTAGTGCAGAATTCTATCAGACATTCATAAGAGACCTAATGCCAATACTCTTCAAATTTTCCACCAAATAGAAACAGAAGGAACACTACCCAACTCCTTCTTCGAAGCCACTATTACGCTGATACCAAAACCACACAAAGATCCAACTAAGAAAGAGAATTTCAGGCCAATTTCCCTTATGAATATTGATGCAAAAAAAAAAAACTAAATAAAATTCTTGCCCACTGAATCCAAGAACACATCAAAACAATCTTTCACCGTGATCAAGTAGGCTTCATCCCAGGGATGCAGGGATGGTTCAATACATGGAAATTCATCAATGCTATCCACTACATAAACAAACTCAAAGAAAGAAACCACATGGTCATTTCATTAGATGCTGAAAAAGCATTTGACAAAATTCAGCATCCTTTCATGTTAAAGATCTCAGAAAGAACAGGAATTCATGGCCCATACTTAAACATAATAAAAGCAATATACAGCAAACCAATAGCCAACATCAAGCTAAAAGGAGAGAAACTTGAAGCAATCCCACTAAAATCAGGGACTAGACAAGGATGCCCCCTCTTTCCATATCTTTTCAATGTAGTACTTGAAATTCTAACTACAGAAATTAGACAACATAAGGATGTCAAAGGGATACAAATTGGAAAGGAAGAAGTCAAACTATCACTATTTGCAGATAATATGATAGTGGATTTACGTGACCCAAAAAACCTCCAACAGAGAACTCTTACAACTGATAAACAACTTCATCAAGGTGCTGCTTATAAAATAAACTCAAGCAAATCAATAGCCTTCCTATACTCAAAAGATAAGCAGTCTGAGAAAGAAATTAGGGAAATGATAGCCTTCACAATATCCACAAAGAATATGAAGTATCTTGTTGTGAGTCTAACAAAACAAGTGAAAGATCTGTATGACAAGAACTGCAGGTCTGTGAAGAAGGAAATTGAAGACCTCAGAAAATGGAACAATCTTCCATGCTCTTGTATTGGCAGGATTGATATTGTAAAAAGAGACATCTTGCCAAAGGCAATAAAGAGATTCAATGCAAACCCCATCAAAATCCCAATTCAGTTCTTTATTGACTTAGAAAGAGCAATTCTCAAATTCATCTGGAATAACAAAAAACCGAGGATAGCTAATGCTATTCTCAACAGTAAAAGAACATCTGGGGGAATCAGTATCCTGGACCTCAAACAACACTACAGAGCAATAGTGATAAACACTGTAAGGTACTGATGGAGTGACAGGCAAGTAGATCAATAGAATAGAATTGAAGATCTGGAAATGAACCCACATAATTATGGTCACTTGATCTTTGATAAAGCAGTTACAACCATCCAGTGGAAAAAATATAGCCTCTGCACCAAAAGTTGCTGGTTCAACTGAGGGTCAGCATGCAGAAGATTGCGAATCGATCCATTCTTATCTCCTTGTACTAAGCTCAAGTCAAAGTGGATCAAGAGCCTCCACATAAAACCAGACACACTGAAACTAATAGAAAAAAATTGGGGTGGACCCTTAAATACATGGATACAGGGAAAAATTTCAACAGAATATCAATAGCTTATACTCTAAGATCAAGAATTGACAAATTGACCTCGTAAACCTTACCAAGTTTCTGTAAGGCAAAGGATATTATCAAAAGGACAAAACGGCAACCAACAAATTTGGAAAAGATCTTTACTAGTACTACATCCGACAGAGGCCTTATAGCCAAGATATAAAAAGAACTCAAGAAGGTAGACTCCAGAGAGCCAAATAACCCCTTAAAAATTGGGTACAGAGCTAAACAAAGAATTTTTTTTTCCTAAGGAATATCAAATGACTGAGAAACACCTAAAGAAATGTTCAGCATCTTTAGTCATCAGGGAAATGCAAATCAAAACAACCCTGAGATTTCACCTGACACCAGTCAGAATGGCTAAGACCAAAAAGTCAGGAGAAAACCGGTGCTGGCAAGGATGTGGAGAAAGAGGAATACTCCTCCACTGCTGGTCGGATTTTAAGCTAGTACAACCACTCTGGAAATCAGTCTGGCAATTCCTCAGAAACCTGCACATGATGCTCCTGGAGGACCCTGCTGTAACCTTCCTGGGCATATACCCAGAGGATGTCCCCCACATGCAATAAGGACACATGCTCCACTGGGTTCATAGCAGCCTTATTTATTTTATTTATTTTTTTATTCGATATAATTTATTTACATTTCAAATGATTTCCCCTTTTCTAGCCCCCCACTCCCCGAAAGTCCTGTAAGTCCCCTTCTCTTCCCCTGTCCTCCCACCCACCCCTTCCCACTTCCCCGTTCTGGTTTTGCCAAATACTGTTTCACTGAGTCTATCCAGAACCAGGGGCCACTCCTCCTTTCTTTTAGTACCTCATTTGATGTGTGGATTATGTTTTGGGTATTCCAGTTTTCTAGGTTAATAACCACTTATTAGTGAGTGCATACCATGATTCACCTTTTGAGTCTGGGTTACCTCACTTAGTATGATGTTCTCTAGCTCCATCCATTTGCCTACGAATTTCATGAATTCATTGTTCCTAATGGCTGAATAGTACTCCATTGTGTAGATATACCACATTTTTTGCATCCACTCTTCTGTTGAGGGATACCTGGGTTCTTTCCAGCATCTGGCAATTATAAATAGGGCTGCTATGAACATAGTAGAGCATGTATCCTTATTACATGCTGGGGAGTCTTCTGGGTATATGCCCAGGAGTGGTATAGCAGGATCTTCTGGAAGTGAGGTGCCCAGTTTTCGGAGGAACTGCCAGACTGATTTCCAGAGTGGTTGTACCAATTTGCAACCCCACCAGCAGTGGAGGAGTGTTCCTCTTTCTCCATACCCTCTCCAACACCAAGCTGGAAAGAACCCAGATGTCCCTCAATGGAGGAATGGATACAAAAAATGTGGTATGTATACACAATGGAGTACTATTCAGCCATTAGAAACAATGAATTCAGGAAATTCTTAGACAAATGGATGGAACTGGAGAACATCATCCTAAGTGAGGTAACCCTGTCTCAAAAGAACACTCATGGTAAGCACTCAATGGTAAATGGATATTATCCTAGAAGCTCAAATACCCAAGGCACAATGCACATATGAAATGATACCCAAGAAGAAGAAGAAGAAAGGAGTGGCCCCTGGTCCTGGAAAACTCAGTGCAGCAGTGTTGGGGAATACCAGGACAGGGAAGTGGGAATGGGTGGATTGGGGAACAGCGGGAGGAAAAGGGGCTTATGGGACTTTCGGTGGGAGTGGAGTGGGGTGGGGGGTGAAAGGGAAAGGGAAAGTCTCTTAAAATATGAATAAAGAATATATCGAATTAAAAAAAAAACGCTAGCTGGGACAACTTCTAAGAGGCCATGTTAAAACAAACGGGGTACAGAGCAAAAAAAAAAAAAAAAGATGCACAAAAAGAAAACTCAGGCTATAGTAGCTTACTGGTTGCATATGATGAAGAAATCGTACCAATTCCACACAGAACCTTTTAGAAACTTTGAAAAGAAGGAATGATTTCAATGCTGAAGTTATTCTGTAAAGCAGGTGTGGTGGTTTACACAATTAATATCAACAGTGATATGTCTAAGTTAGGTATATACCCATGAAATCAAAGCCAGCGTGTACTGCATAAGGAGTTATAGGTATGCAATGCTACAGATGGCGCCTTGTCTCAAAGAACGAAAGGCAAGAACTACAGAACACCAGTGCAGCAGCTGATCTTGGTTGTCAGACCAACTAAACCCAAACATCTTGGCAGACCTATGAGAGGTTTTCTATATTTGATTACTTGGTGGAGAACCTGCACTAAATTTAGGCCAAATCGTCTTGTGAGAGGTTGGTAAAAAAAAAAAAAAAAAAAAAAAAAGACATGAAAGAAGGATGCTTTTACTTTCTGCCTGCTTTCCTTCACTGTCATGGGCAAGTTTATCTGTCCTGCTGAAGCTGCACTCCCTCGCTCACTGGTGTTATAATTTACAACTTTAGGATTCCAATGGAAATTGAAGACCAGCAACTCTCAAACAATACAGTACTGTAGGACCAGATTGGGAAGACTGAGACATTCAGTCCCATGAGCTAAACAACTACCTGATTCTTGGCCTTTCCAACAGGAGACAGCTTTTGTTGGACTGTTCAAAGCACAGTCGGTAAGACATTCTAATATTCCCCCTTTAGTTTATTTAGTGTATCACTTCTTTTCCTTCAGATAACCCTAATTCCTGCAAAATTATATCTATATCTGTATCTGTATCTGTATCTATCTGTATCTCTATCTGTATCTGTATCTGTATCTATCTGTATCTGTATCTGTATCTGTATCTGTATCTATCTATCTCTATCTCTATCTCTATCTCTATCTCTATCTCTATCTCTATCTCTATCTCTATCTCTATCTCTATCTCTATCTCTATCTATATCTCTATCTCTATCTATCTATATCTATCTATATCTATATCATCTATATCTATATCTATCTATCTATCTATATCTATATCTATCTATATCATCTATATCTCTATCTATCTATCTATCTATCTATCTATCTATCTATCTATCTATCTATCTATCTAATTAGAACATCTATAGAGTAGTATCTGCCATGAATACAGATGCAAAAATGTTTAATTAGAAGATCTATAGAGTAGTATCTGTCATGAATTCAGATGCAAAAATGTTTAATAAATTATTAGCAGCTCCAACCTAGCTCTATATGCAAATGAGAATATATAACACTCTAGTGTGATTTATTCTAAAAGTGCAATGTTGATTTGGAATATTAGCAACCTGTATATGTCTCTACATGAGAAGACAACCTAATTTTTGAAATGGGCAAATTTCTGAATAGACATATCCTAGAAAAACATACCTTGACAGCAAATAAGAACCCATTGTTTCTTAAATAATCAAGAAGCAGGAAGCAATCAGTTTTAAAAAGTGATATAGATTTGTTCCAATTCTACCTGAATTATAATCACATCATGAGTACATTGTTTCATTATTCTATGCTCCACTTCATGAAAAGTAACTTAAATTACTTGGCCTGTTGTCTAGGAATATTTAGAAGCATCATAATATGTAAAATAAATTCTAAAAGACATGGGAAAATAAACCAAATACATGGTAACCATAAAAAAATTAGTATGGTCAATTCTATTCCATTAATCAAAGTGTCTGTCTCTGTACCAATTCCATGCAGTTTTTTTTTTTCACTGTTGCTCTGTACTGATAAGAAGCTTGAGGTCAGGGATTGTGATTACTCCAGATATTCATTTCTTGTTGAGAATAGTTTTTGATAACCTAGGTTTTTTACTATTCCAGATGAATTTGCAAGTTGCTTTTTCTAGCTCTATGAAGAATTGAGTTGGAAATTTGATAAGGATTGAATTGAGTCTGTTGAATGCTTTTAGCAAGATGGCCATTTTTACTATATCTATCCTGCCAATCAATGAGCTTGGGAGATCGTTCCATCCTCTGAGCTCTTTTTTGATTTTTCTTCAGAGACTTGAAGTTCTTGTCATACAGATCTTTCAGATGTTTAGTCAAAGTCACACCAAGGTATTTTATATTGTTTGTGACTATTCTGAAAAGTGTTGTTTCCTTAATTTCATTCTCAGCCTGTTTATCTATTGAGTATATGAACACTAATGATTTTTGAGTAAATTTTATAATCCAGGCAGCTGAGTCAGTCTAATTTCTAACACCATTTGAGCTTTGGACTTCAATCTGCTTTCCACCTTTGTACTGGCTGGTGTTGTGTGTCAACTTGTCAGAGGCTAGAGTTATCACAGAGAAAGGAGCTTCAGTTGGGGAAGTGCCTCCATGAGATCCAACTGTGAGGCATTTTCTCAATTAGTGATGAAGGGGGAGGGGCCCCTTGTGGATGATACCACCTTTGGGCTGGCAGTCTTGGGTTTTATAAGAGAACAGGCTGAGTAAGCCACGGGGAGCAAGCCAGTAAGAAACATTCTTCCATGGCCTCTGCATCAGCTCTTGCTTCTTGACCTGCTTGAGTTCCAGTCCTGATCTCCTTTGGTGATGAATAGAATGCAGAACTGTAAGCTGAATGAATCCTTTCCTCCCCAACTTGCTTCTTGGTCATGATGTTTGTACAGTAATAGAAACCGTGACTAAGACAAATTGGTACCAGCATAGTAGGGTATTCCTGTGACAACCTGATCATGCTTTGGGGAGGACTGTGGAAGAACTTTGGAACTTTGGGCTAGATGGTCCATTCAGTGTTGAGACCTCTGTGGGATGTTGTGTAGGAGCTTGGAAGATAATGTTGAGAACAGTCCCAAAGATGGAGGCCTGGCTTGTTAAATTTCAAAGGGAAATTTTAAGATTCTTATCAGAGTTGTTGCTGATTGGATTGTGAATATTCTGTGGTTTTGGTTATCTGGTACTGAAGAATCAGCTGTGATTAACAAGATAACAGAACCACTAAATTGAACATTTGTGTTACTGGGTCTATTGATGCTTTTTAGCGGGACCTAAGAAATTAGCGGTGATTAAGAAGAGATCAGCATCACTGAGATGATATCTTCTGGGAAGTGTTTTCTGAGAGCACAGAGAGTGTGTTCCAGAGATAGCCACAGTTGTATTTTGTGCTGTGGCTGGACTTGATACTGTGTAAGAGTCACTCAGATGGTACTGGTTGGAAGGTATGAAGGGGTCATGAAGAGCAGCTGAGGCTCTTGTCACAGTGAGAGGCCATGGAAGGCCATTGGTGAAGATGCAGCCTCAGTTGTAATTGGTGACCCAGGACTTGAAGGGGTCATGCATAGGAGCAGAGGCTTGTCACCATGAAGAGAGCCTAATAGAGGCTATTGGTGAAGCCTAATTACAGTAGAAGTCAGCAGTGTTTTGGAGATGACAGTACTATGTGATGACCACCAAGAGCAGCACCAGAAGTGGAGTACAGGCAGCTGGAGCCTAGAAGACAAGGTGTGTGCTACAAAGGGCAGAGCTGGAGAAGTGACCCAAGCCCTTGCAGTAGCCCGGAAGATCGTGAGTTAGATCCCAGACATTGAACCATTGGAATTTGAGTTTTGTTTTTTGTTGTGACTGTGCCCTGATATATTTCCCTCTTGAAGGAAGAACATACGTTAGTGAAGACCACAATTGAGACTGAATTTTTAAGAGATTTTGCATTTTAAAAGATATTGGATATTTTGATATGGACCTTTTAATATTGGACCTTTTAATATGTAAAGACTGTGGGACTTTTAAAGTAATTTAGATCTTGGGGATGAGTAAGAAAGTAAGGGATGAGGCTTAATAATGATGTGTTTGTGTGTCAAGTTGACAAGGTGTCAATTGTACTGGCTAGTTTTGTGTATCAACTTGACACAAGCTGTAGTTATCACAGAGAAAGGAGCTTCAGTAGAGTACATATCTCCATGAGATCCAACTGTGGGGCATTTTCTCAATTAGTGATCAAAGTGGAGGGTCCCTTGTGGGTGGTACCATCCCTGGGCTGGTGGTCCTGGATTCTATGAGAGAGCAGGCTGAGCAAGCAAGGGGGAACAAGCCAGTAAGAAACATCCCTCCATGGCCTCTGCATCAGCTCCTGATTCCTGACCTGCTTGAGTTCGAGTCCTGACTTCCTTTAGTGATAAACAGCACTTTGGAACTGTAAGATGAATCAACTCTTTCCTCCCCAACTTGCTTCTTTGTCATGATGTTTGTACAGGAATAGAAATCCTGATTTAGACAACCATTATTCTGCACTCAATGATCAACTTATCCACTCACACATATAGGTATTCACCTCATGTAACATGATTCTTCATTTCTCTTTATATGCACTAGGATTCTGGGAAGTTAGCATATTCTGCAAAACTGATTTATTGACAATAATATTGCTGCTAAATGCAAAGGTATAGTTAAATGAGATTAGTAAATAACGTCACATATCTTCATATCTTTATGATAGATGGTGTGCAAATCTCAAAAATTTCAGTAAGTTATGATTTTTTACTGACACTTTGAAACAGAAATTTGTTTCATCTCTGTTCCCATTTCTTGGTTTACAGAGCCAGAAGTGTGAGATGCACCTCCTGATCTCTGTATTTTGTAACGGTTTCTGTATAGTTCTCTTATTTTTGAGGTTTTTTTTTGGATGGTTTATTGTGTCAGCTTAACACAAAATGGAGAAAGTAGGTACAGGAAAGGAAATGCCTCCATGAGACCCACCTGAAAGTCATTTTCTCAATGACTGATCAAGTGGGGAGAGTCTGTTGTGCATGGAACCATCCATGGGCTGGTAGACTTGGGTTCTATAAGAGAGCATGCAATGCAAGGCAGGAGAAGCTAGTCAGTAAGTAATATTCCTCCACAGCCTCAGCATCACCTCCTGCTTCTTGGCCTCCTTGAGTTCCTATGATTTGTGCAGGAATAGAAACCCTCATTATGATAAACGTTATATCCTGGAACTAAGTACATGACCTTGGATATGTGAAGCACATTTTACTGATGGATAACTGGAGACTTATACCCAATCAGAGTATGTTCTGTTTTGCCCTAACAAAGTGCATTCTGCACTGATATTTTTCATTTTAAGGGGAATATAGTAAAATTTTCAACCACTTCTGAAAGATATTGTTTACTTGGTCTAAATCTAGCATGGAATCTGTGGTTGGTTTGGGGCACATATGTGCATTGATGAATGGACTCTATTTTATTTTGTCTTAAGTGACTGTCATAGAACATGTTTGCTACTTCCTCAGAAGCTTGGAAAGAAGGTTATGGAATGCCTGAAAGACCATCAATCCCTTCAGATCCATTGTACTTTTTTACCCTTGTACTAACTTCTTCACAAGTCCATGTACAACCCTCTACTACGAACACCATCTTCTAATAAAGATTACTGAGAAAGACTGGAGGAAAGTATGCAGTACCCAAAAAGGCAGAAGTAGGCGGACATCCAGAAAAAAAAGACTGATCAAAAGCTGCCACAAATTGGGAAAAGATCTTCACCAATCCTACATCAGATAGAGGGCTAATATTCAATATATATAAAGAACTCAAGAAGTTAGACTCCAGAAAACCAAACAACCCTATTAAAAAATGGGGTACAGAGTTAAACAAAGAATTCTCACCTGAAGAACTTCGGATGGCGGATAAGTATCTTAAAAAGTGCTCAACTGCAATAGTCATTAGGGAAATGCAAATCAAAACAACCCTGAGATTTCACCTTACACCAGTCAGAATGGCTAAGATTAAAAATTCAGGAGACAGCAGGTGTTGGAGAGGGTGTGGAGAAAGAGGAACACTCCTCCACTGCTGGTGGGGTTGCAAATTAGTTCAACCACTCTGGAAATCAGTCTGGCAGTTCCTCCAAAAACTGGGCACCTCACTTCCAGAAGATCCTGCTATACCACTCCTGGGCATTTACCCAGAGGATTCCCCACCATGTAATAATAAGGATACATGTAATAAGGATACATGCTCTACTATGTTCATAGCAGCGCTATTTATAATTGCCAGAAGCTGGAACGAACCCAGGTATCCCTCAACAGAAGAGTGGATGCAAAAAATGTGGTATATCTACACAATGGAGTACTATTCAGCCATTAGAAACAATGAATTCATGAAATTCTTAGGCAAATGGATGGAGCTAGAGAACATCATACTAAGTGAGGTAACCCAGACTCAAAAGGTGAATCATGGTATGCACTCACTAATAAGTGGATATTAACCTAGAAAACTGGAATACCCAAAACATAATCCACACATCAAATGAGGTACAAGAGGAAAGGAGGAGTGGCCCCTTGTTCTGGAAAGACTCAGTGAAGCAGTATTTGGCAAAACCAGAACGGGGAAGTGGGAAGGGGTGGGTGGGAGGACAGGGGAGAGAAGGGGGCTTACGGGACTTTCGGGGAGTGGGGGGCTAGAAAAGGGGAAATCATTTGAAATGTAAATAAAAAATATATCGGAGGAAAAAAAAAGAAAAGTAAAAATGGTCAACAAGTTAAGAGAGCTCCAGTGTTCTTTTCCTGTTGAACTTCATAGTTTCACCCTGAGATTCCATTTAGAACAGAAATTTCATAAGGTCAAAGATACAAAAATGTTGATAGCCCATCTTAAAGAAAGATTTTCACAGGAAATTTTGTCTAGTTGTCTAAATTAATGTCTATACTGTACTTTTCCAAGCACATTATTTTTTTTGCAATGAAAGGTATACTAATGAAGAACATAAAGAACCTTCTCCACCCTGGGATCCATCACATATACAGTCCCCCAAACCAGCCACTATTGTGAATGCCAACAAACACTTGTTAACATGAGCATGATATAGCTGTCTCTTGCTACCACAAATACAGAGGTGGGTGCTCTCTGCCACCCATTGGACTGAGTACAAGTTCTACAATGGTGGAGCTAGAGAAGGACCCACGGAGATTAAGTAGCTTGTACCCCATAGGTTTAACAAGAAGTGAAACTATCAGGTAATACCAGATCTCCCAGGGACTAAGTCAGTTACCTTTGTGTACACAAGGATGGTTCCGTGGTTCCAGCTGCATATATTGTAGAGGAAGGCTTTCTTAGACAACAAAAGAAAGAAGGAACCTTGGTCCCATGAAGGCTCAATGACAACCTATATGGAAATGTTGGGATAGGTAAGTAGAATTTGTTCCATTGATGACCATTTGGGAGGCAGTGAAGGGATCTGGTGTTATCAGAGGGATAACAAGGAAATGGGATAATATGTGAATGTAAATGAAGAAAATATCTGATTAAAAATATAAGGTTAGAAGTAATCTCAAAAAATTATATGCATAACAAGATCCATATTGTTTCACCTTTCGCATTTGCTTAAGATCTTGACTCAAAATCAGGTTGAATCCATTCACCTTGTTCTCTAGAAAAATGTTTTATGGTACCACCAAGAAGCAGAGAAAAATGTTATTTGTTGCATGGATTGAATTTGCAAAAATTGTATATAAAATGTTCCTCACATTTTTCTTTTAAACTAATTTTTCTCTGATTTCTCAACAAGTGGTAAAATATTAGATATCAATGTATTCAAAAGGGAAAATTTGAATAGAATATTGCAACAGAAGTATATAAAAATAAGAGAATTTTATAATGGATTATAATCTACTTTATACAGCTGAGGACTGATATAAATTCAATCTCCTTTGTGTTTTTATTTTAGTTATTGTTTGAATTACAATACAAACATTACCCTTTCTTCCATTTATCCCTATCTCACACACTCTCTCACTAAGCAAAATGATCAAAATAAAAGTTTTCATATGTGATTTTGAGATAATAAATTGTGAGAAGGAACACAAGATATTGTTTCATGTACCTAAATTTATAAAATGCTTGCTTGAAGGTCTTTAAAGAAAAAGAATTCATAAAGAAAGTCTCTTACTATCACAGTTAAAAGGTAAGCTAATTAAATTCTAAAGTGTAGCTTAAATATGATTGAAATTTGGGCAGTGTACATATCTAATAATAGACATTACAAACAAAAAGATCAGTATTGCAAAAGCAAAAATTGATGATCTGTAAAGTTTTAGGGGTTTCATGTGTGTATTCATTCACCTTTACATTCAAATAGCTCAAAGAATAGATTTTATTGTAAAAATACATTTTATTTTTGATGAAACTACCTTTGAAGATAAACTTTGATCCTTACTATTTCCCATTAACCAACACAACAATCATTCTTTTTCTAATTAAATGGACACATTTCTTTATCCAACAGGAAGTAACCAAGAAAACCTGAAGAATGTTCTTTGAATCAGAAAATTCAGCTGGATTTCTTTAATTACACTTAGTTCTTCTGCATGGTGCCTTTAAAATATACAAAGATCCATGTGCTAAGCAGTTTAAAGGTCCCTTCAAGGTGGTTTTCAAATTAATAATTAACATTTTTATAATTTTAATAATATTAAAAGTTAAATAGCTTCATAATTTTACCTCTTCCCTGATTCTGTATTTTCTGATATTCTTTCTGTACAACATTCACTATGTTAACATTATTTTTATTTGTTTATAACACATAATAATGGATATTATAATTAATTCTGAATTCAATTAAACAGATTTTTATAATATATTATTTGCTATGTCTTAAATTTTTCTTGGATTACACAAAACTGGATTTGTCCACATTCCATATTCTCCATTAAAGTTGAGAATGATATATAATTAAATTTCCTTGTCCATGTTGTAGACAAGGCTGTAGGAAAAGAGTATTCATGAATACCCATATCCTGAATGTTTTTTGGGATTTATTATGATGTGAAATAACTGAAAATAGTGAGAATTGGCATTTATTATTAAATTTGGTGAGGCTTCTGGGAAGTGTACAGAAATATTAAATGATGAAGTGAACGTTTATTAAATATATATATTTGTATTAAAAATGTTTCCCTCCATTCCCATTATTTATCTCCACCTCCCTTCCTTCATTGGCCTGTGAGAGGCTGCTCCCAATCTAATCTACCTGGCATCCCCATTCCCTGGTTTTAGTGGGATTGCTTCAAGTTTCTCTCCATTTAGTTTGATGTTGGCTACCGGTTTGCTGTATATTGCTTTTACTATGTTTAGGTATGGGACTTGAATTCCTGTCCTTTGCAAGACTTTTAGCATGAAAGGATGCTGAATTATGTCAAATGCTTTTTCAGCATCTAATGAGATGATTATGTGTTTTTTCTTTGAGTTTGTTTATGTAATGGATAGCATTTGTGGATTTCCTTATATTAAACCAACCCTACATCCCTGGGATGAAGTCTACTTGATCCTCGTGAATCATCGTTTTGATGTGTTCTTGGATTCGGTGGGCAAGAATTTTATTGATTAATTTTGCATTGATATTCATAAGGGAAATTGGCCTGAAATTCTCTGTCTTAGTTGGAACTTTGTGTGGTTTTGGTAACATCGTAATTATGGCTTCATAGAAGGAGTTGAGTAGTGTTCCTTCTGTTTCTATTTGATGGAATAGTTTGAAGAATATTGGTGTTAAGTCTTCTTTAAAGGTCTGATAGAATTCTGCACTGAAACCATCTGGTCCTGTGCTTTTTTTGGTTGAAAGTCTTTCTATGACCCCTTCTCTTTCTTTAGTTATGGGCCTGTTTAGATTGTCTATTTGATCCTGGTTTAATTTTGGTATTTCTTATCTGTCTAAGAAATTGTCCATTTCCTCCAGATTCTCCAGTTGTGTTGAGAACAGGCTATTTTAGTAGGATCTGATGATTTTTGAATTTCCTCAGTTTCTGTTGTAATATTTCCTGTTTAATTTCTAATTTTGTTAATTTTGATACTTTCTCTGTGCCCTATGGTTAGTCTGGCTAAGGGTTTGTCTATGTTGTTGATTTTTTTCAAAGAACCAGCTCCTGGTTTTGTTGATTCTTTGCATGGTTCTCTTGGTTTCTACTTGATTGATTTGTGGTTGATGATTTCCTGTCTTCTCCTCTTCCTGGGTGAATTAGCTTCTTTTTGTTCCAGGGCTTTCAATTGTTCCATTAATCTTCTAGTGTATGCTCTCTTGAATTTCTTTTTGGAGGCACTGAAAGCTACTCCATAGTGATCTGATAGGTGGCATGGGATTATTTCAATCTTCTTATATTTTTTGAGGTCTGTCTTGTGACCAACTATATGATCGATTTTGGAGAAGGTACCTTGAGGTGCTGAGAAAAATATATAATCTTTTGCTTTGGGATGAAAAGTTCTATATATATATCTGTTAACTCCAATTGGTTCAAAGCTTCAATTAGTTTCACTGTCTCCCTGTTTAGTTTCTGTTTTCCTGATCAGTCCATTGGTGAGAGTGGAGTATTGAAGTCACCCACAATTATTGTGTTAGGTGTCATGTGCACTTTGAGCTTTAGTAAAGTTTCTTTTATGAATGAGGGCGCCCTTGTATTTGGAGAATAGATGTTCAGGATTGAGAGGAGTTCTTGTCGGATTTTTCCTTTGACCAGCAAATAGTGACCTTCCATGTCTCTTTT
Source organism: Apodemus sylvaticus (assembly GCF_947179515.1). Taxonomy (NCBI): domain Eukaryota; kingdom Metazoa; phylum Chordata; class Mammalia; order Rodentia; family Muridae; genus Apodemus; species Apodemus sylvaticus. Next base: position 1,850,472 of record NW_026262996.1, read on the forward strand.
GATGACATTAGGTTGAAAGTCAATTTTATCTGATATTAGAATGGCAACTATGGCTTGTTTCCTGAGACCATTTGCTTGTAGAATTGTCTTCCAGCATTTTACTCTAAGGTAGTTTTTGTCTTTGACACCGAGGTGTTTTTCCTGTATGCAGCAAAATGAAGGGTCTTGTTTATGTAACCAGTCTGTTAGTCTATGTCTTTTTATTGGGGAATTGAGTCCATTGATGTTAAGAGATATTAAGAAGTAGTGGTTATCGCTTTCCATCATTTTTGATGTTAATTTTATACTAGCATGGTTATCTTCTTTTGGGTTTGATGAAAGAAGCTTAATATCCTGCTTTTTCCAGGGTATAGTTTCCCTCATTGTAAAGGTGTTTCCACCCTATTATCCTTTGTAGGGCTGGGTTTGTGGAAAGATATTGAGTAAATTTGGTTTTGTCATGGAATATCTTGGTTTCTCCATCTATATTGATTGAGAGTTTCACTGTGTATAGTAGTCTTGGCTGACATTTGTGTTCTCTTAGAGTCTGCATATACTGTGTGATTTATAAAGATGCATTTTGAAACAATTCAAATGGTTTTCCTCTGTATAATGTCACCAATACTTCCTATACTGATCTCCTTACTAAATAAAAAAAAGGATACTTGTATATCTAGGAAAAATTATTAAACAAAATAAAAACAAAATTTCATGGTTATATATGCTGTATTATTTCATGCTCCTTTTGAAATAGAAAAATATTAGCATGCATGCTTTCCATTCTCATTTCTCTCAACCATATATTTCTGAATTTTTAATTATTATGTATCAATTACCAAACAGATTAGCATTTACCTGGTTCTATAAGAAATTGTCAGAAGCTGGAAAGAACCCAAATGTCCCTCAGTGGAGGAAAGGATACAGAAAATGTGATATATTTACACAATGGAATACTACTCAGCAATTAGAAACAATGAATTTATGAAATTTTTAGGCAAATTGTTGAAACTGCAAAATATCATCCCAAGAGAGGTAACCCAATCACAAAATAACACACATGGAATGCAGTCACTGATAAGTTGATATTAGCCCAGAAGCTCTAAATACTAAAGACACAATTAACATATCAAATGATTCCCAAGAAGAAGGAAGGAGAGGGCCCTGGTCCTGAAAATGCTTGATGCAGCATTGTAGGGGATTACTAGGAAAGAGAAATGGGAGTGGAGTGATTGGGGAATGAGTTGAGGGAAGGGGGCTTATGGGACATATGTGGAGGTGGGGACCAGGAAAGGGGAAATCATTTGGAATGTAAACAAAGAATATAGAAAATAAAAAAAGTAAAATGGATATAAAAATGATTCAAAAATGCTGAGCTATAATATATTTATGTTTGTACATTGTTTCATCAGTTTCATCATATTAATCCTCATATACTACAGGTGTCTTTTATCATAATGTACTGGTTGTTAAACATATATCTTCATTGACTTTATGAAAGATTAACTGGAAAAAATCAAACTTACAGGATGGCAAATCATCACTGTCAATGATTAATGGTCAAACAAAGAGAGAGTTTCTTAAAAGTATTCTAATTGCAGAGTCTGTATATCCATAGTGTGATGCAAGACAAGAATGGGAATGGACCAAAGCAACTCTATTACCAGCTATTGCGTATTTAGATTCTGCTTCTCAAAAGCACTTTGAGGCACCATCAATCTGCTACCCCAGGTTTAGGTTGTAGTGCTATGGGTATTGATCATGTTTGCTTTATAAGTAAATGTGAGTGTTTGAGATCCTTGAATCGCTTTTTTCAGTAGTTTCATAATGTTTTGTTTTTTACATATTTGTCATATTTATTAAATTACATTTTCTTTGTGATATGGGAATCAAAATTTAATTTTATGAAATTAATTTTTACTCACTAGCATTGTTCATTTCATTTAAGTAATTTAATATGCACATATGTCCTGAAAACAACTTAGTGTTTTGAGAGATTTCACATGCAACTTTTGTTGAGTTGTACAAAATATGAATGCATTGGATTGTACTCTTCAATTTTTCTTAATTCTGTAAATATTTGCATAAAATGTATTATGTGTAGCAGTTTGAGTAATTTTTCAAATAATCTTATTGGGTGCTTTCAATATATGTAAGTAATTTTGAAGAACTGATCACGTGTCCAGTCCTACTGAATTTTGATGCTAGTCTTATCATTCAGTTAGAACTCTGTGAAGAATAAAAATAGGATGATGAAAGTGAACATACAAACTCATACTATAGAATATGTATATTTCTTAAACATTCAGTTGACAGAAAATCAGTTGGGATGGACAGTGTTTTGATGGGACAAACACATGAAGATACACAGGAAAAGTGATGGTATGTTAAAGGAAGAAGGTAATGGAGGATTCTTTGTTCATAACATGTATTCATTGGTCCACCTTACATTGAAGAGTTGACATGCATTTGTAGTGTCACCATAATCAGGAATACATTAAAAATATTTCTACTGATGTGTCCCATTACTTTCTGTTTCAGCATATGGTGGGTGATTGGCAGGAATGTCATATCAATCAAGGTCCCATGCTGTGGTAAGACCTGTATTGTTGCAGAACCTGTGGAATACTATTAATATTTAGAGGGAGAATAAAAAGGCTTCAAAATTTACTCACTAAACCTTAGATAGCATTGCTTATAGAGAAAGCTGTGCAAAGATTACAGGTCTCATGTCTTCAATGATTTTCACTTTGCAGAGAGAAGCTGAGCTGAGAAAAACTCTTGGTGTTCTTGCTAATTCCTCACGCTAACATGTAATGAGGCTGAGTCCTGGCAGTATCTTCTAGGTTGTGCTACCATTGATGATTCTTGTTTGTTATCCTGAATCTACTGATCTGCCCTGATGATATATGAATGAAGTGTTTGTGAGTAGATCAGTGGACCATAATATATATAAGAACCATTTTTAAACAGGTCAACTTTCTTTTTCACTATCACTTGTTATTGGGAGCATTGAAAGAAGTTCAACACATTAAAAATCATAAATAATTTAGGTTTGAAAAAATTAAAGCTACAAAGCTGAATATTCTTCAGCCTAAAATGATTATGATATATTTAACATTTTTAAACAGTGTGAAAATGTGATCTATTACTTTAATGTTTATAGAGTAGAAATGAGTTTTCTAAGGTAAGCATTTTTTTTTACTTCATGTGATGAAAATCAGACATATTGAAGACTGTAACTATTGTAGAAGACAATACAAAATTTGCTCTACAGTTTTTATTGCATGATTATTTTCAAAATTTGTGTAATTTTAATAAGATTTACTTATTAAAGTAGTAATGAAGAAAAAGCAGTAGGGAAAATTCTCTATGTAATTAGGTTTATGATTTTTATTATTTCTAATGATTATAAGAAATTAAGCATAACCTTCTATAATAGTTAAGCAAACTTTTGTCAATTTATTTTGTCAAACTTTTTAACAAATTACAAATTGTAAAATATAAATCATTCACTCATAAATATATTCAATATATTCAAATCTAATTAATTAATCTCCATTACTCCTGTAGATATTTAATCACCTCTTCTTTTTAACATCATTTAATCCTTTAAAATTACTTAAGTTTTCTTTTATTTAAAATATATTTAATTTTATAGTTAGGGATTAAAATATCTGTGCATATGTAAACTTATAGTCAAATGTCTTAAGAAGTTTTAGTGTAGTTTTAGATTCCCTGGACAGCACCGATTTAAATTCGTGCTGTCACTATAAATATAAAAATGCTGATATCCAAAAAACTATGGGATTCCTACCACTCGGTACACTCCTACAATTGATTCTCATTTCAAAATACATAAATATTTAGAGCAGCTCTTATTGTCTATTATGAATTCAGTAGTTACTCCACTATCCATATAGGAATTTTGAACTGATGTCAAAAGTTCATGTGTGCATTAACCATGATTAATACAAAAGGCAAAATATCACAGAAAAGTTTTCAACCTAATGCTCTCTACAATCTTGCCCACCTTTTTTTTTAATTCTTTATTCGATATAATTTATTTACATTTCAAATGATTTCCCCTTTTCTAGCCCCCCACTCCCCGAAAGTCCCGTAAGTCCCCTTCTCTTCCCATGTCCTCCCACCCACCCCTTCCCACTTCCCCGTTCTGGTTTTGCTGAATATTGCTTCACTGAGTCTTTCCAGAACCAGGGGCCACTCCTCCTTTCTTCTTGTACCTCATTTGATGTGTGGATTATGTTTTGGGTATTCCAGTTTTCTAGGTTAATATCCACTTATTAGTGAGTGCATACCATGATTCATCTTTTGAGTCAGGGATACCTCACTTAGTATGATGTTCTCCAGCTCCTTCCATTTGCCTAAGAATTTCATGAATTCGTTGTTTCTAATGGCTGAATAGTACTCCATTGTGTAGATATACCACATTTTTTGCATCCACTCTTCTGTTGAGGGATACCTGGGTTCTTTCCAGCATCTGGCAATTATAAATAGGGCTGCTATGAACATAGTAGAGCATGTATCCTTATTACATGGTGGGGAATCCTCTGGGTATATGCCCAGGAGTGGTATAGCAGGATCTTCTGGAAGTGAGGTGCCCAGTTTTCAGAGGAACTGCCAGAGTGATTTCCAGAGTGGTTGTACCAATTTGCAACCCCACCAGCAGTGGAGGAGTGTTCCTCTTTCTCCACACCCTCTCCAACACCTGCTGTCTCCTGAATTTTTAATCTTAGCCATTCTGACTGGTGTAAGATGAAATCTCAGGGTTGTTTTGATTTGCATTTCCCTAATGACTAATGAAGTTGAGCATTTTTTAAGATGCTTCTCCGCCATCCGAAGTTCTTCAGGTGAGAATTCTTTGTTTAACTCTGTACCCCATTTTTAATAGGGTTGTTGGGTTTTCTGGAGTCTAACTTCTTGAGTTCTTTTTATGTATTGGATATTACCCCTCTATCTGATGTAGGATTGGTGAAGATCTTTTCCCAATTTGTTGGTTGCCGATTTGTCCTCTTGATGGTGTCCTTTGCCTTACAGAAACTTTGTAATTTTATGAGGTCCCATTTGTCAATTCTTGCTCTTAGAGCATATGCTATTGGTGTTCTGTTCAGAAACTTTCTCCCTGTACCAATATCCTCAAGGGTCTTCCCCAGTTTCTTTTCTATTAGCTTCAGAGTTTCTGGCTTTATGTGGAGGTCCTTGATCCATTTGGAGTTGAACTTAATACAAGGAGACAAGGATGGATCAATTCGCATTCTTCTGCATGCTGACCTCCAGTTGAACCAGCACCATTTGTTGAAAAGGCTATCTTTTTTCCATTGGATGTTTTCAGCCTCTTTGTCGAGGATCGAGTGGCCATAGGTGTGTGGGTTCATTTCTGGATCTTCAATCCTGTTCCATTGATCCTCCTGCCTGTCACTGTACCAATACCATGCAGTTTTTAACACTATTGCTCTGTAGTATTGCTTGAGGTCAGGGATACTGATTCCCCCAGATTTTCTTTTGTTGCTGAGAACAGTTTTAGCTATCCTGGGTTTTTTGTTGTTCCAGATGAATTTCATAATTGCTCTTTCTAACTCTGTGAAGAATTGAGTTGGGATTTTGATGGGTATTACATTGAATCTGTATATTGCTTTTGGCAAAATGGCCATTTTCATCTTGCTCATCTTAATGAGTTGTGGTTTCCCAGGCTGTTAGAATATAATTTACCTTCATGATAACTCAAGATAAATTGGGTAGAAGATCTTAATACAGGTCATGTTATTGGAAGATCATTGGAAGACTTGTGAATATATTTCAAGTAAATTAACAATTGAAAGTGTTCAAGAAAGTCATAAACATATCTATATCTGTGAGCGTGTATGAGAGAGAGATACATATTAGAAACCCTGAGAAGAAGCTATATACTTCAAAATCTCAAAGAGAAATTCCTGAGAGTATCTTCTTTTACTTGATAACTAGTGTTTTAAAAATTATTTTCACAGATTCAAGTACATACATATACATATATATACATACATATACCTATGTATGTGTGTGTGTGTGTGTGTGTGTTTTGGAGTGGATTTTGTACATCTACAAAGGATCATATCTAACCTTTAATACAACAGCTCATCTCTGTTTACTAATGTCACTGAGTGATGGCTTGAGAGATGACCACTGAGTGAATGACAATATTGTTATTGCAACAGTGAAATGAACACTGGGTGATTCACTGGTGTGATGGCCTATATGTGATAATGACTATATCATAGTAAATGTGTGATGACCAATATGATTTAGTTCCATATTGTGAACTACACATTGAACACCATTTCATGACCAATTTACAAAGGACACAATTGATGTCCACTGTGTAGTGACAAACTCTGTGATTGACACATTATAATAGCAAATTATGCATTACTCATTGTGTAATCATCACTGTACCATACACAGTCTGTGATGGAGATAGTGTGGTGGTTTATGTAGAACAGTAAATTGGTGATTTGAAAATGTGTTGATCACATTATTGTGATGCTAGTGTAATGGGAACTGTGTGGTGTCAATAACCATAATGTTATGGAAACAATGTGATATCCTTTGTTGGATAAACACTACATCATTGACAATGTGTCATGATCTCTTTGTAGAATACCCAGTGAATGTTTACCCGATATTATGAAAACTGTTGATGGTTTCTCTTTCCTAGCCACTGTGTGATAGCAATCATATATGAAGACTATATGATAACCACCAATTGATATCCACTGAATGATGGACATTTTGTGATAAGTCACTGTGTGCTGGTCACAGTGTGGTGGTCCCTGTGTGGTGGTCATTTTATGTGGTATAATATAGTCTGACAACTGAGTTTTGTGGTCACTGTAGCATGTTCACTGAAATATGGTCACTTTCTGGTGTCCAGAATGTGATTATGGCTCTGAGCTCATCTTTTGGATGATTGTCACTGTATAGAAATTGTAATATACCAATGAGTATAATGGCAACAATGTATGTCACTGTCAGATGGTCAATGGCAATGGATCACTGAGTGTTGACTACCATTTAATAGACAGTACAAAATAGGCAATTATTTGATAGACACACTGTGATGACTGAGGCGTGACAGACTGTGTGATTTCTGTGGAATGATTCACACACGGGGTTGTATATGTATATAGAGTTCACATTGGGATAACTAATGACTGCTAGTTCTTGGCTACTGTTGTGATGTCCAAAATATGATGGTAAACGTGTAATGATCTAGAGGAGGGGTTATGCAAATTAAGAGATCTTCTATGTTTGGTTGCGACAAATAGATGACTGTGTTGTTGACTCTTTAAAATAATTAATTTGTGATGATCCAAATTTAAAGACAAATGTGTGATGGAATCAGTGTGATAGTAAATTGTTAATGGCCACTATATAGAGGCACATTGTGTAATGGTTTCATATACTGGTTCTATTTCCTGTGATAGCCATTGTAAGATAGTCACTGTATGATGCTCCCACAGTAATGCACAGCTGGAGGCAATAACTCTCTGATGCCTGCCATAAGATGGATCCTCTGTGAGGGAACATTGTGTCTTGACCACTTATGTACATCCTTCATTATATGCTCACCATGTGATAGCCACTGTGAGATGGCCTCTCTCTCTCTCTCTCTCTCTCTCTCTCTCTCTCTCTCTCTGTCTTTCTCTCTCTTTTATGTTGGATATTTTCTTTTTATTTATTTATTTATTTATTTATTTTTTATTCGATATATTTTTTAATTACATTTCAAATGATTTCCCCTTTTCTAGCCCCCCACTCCCCGAAAGTCCCGTAAGCCTACTTCTCTCTGCCTGTCCTCCCACCCACTCCTTCCCACTTCCCTGTTCTGGTTTTGCCCTATACTGCTTCACTGATTCTTTCCAGAACAAGGGGCCACTCCTCAGTTCTTCTTATACCTGATTTGATGTGTGGATTATGTTTTGGGTGTTCCAGTTTTCTAGGTTAGTATCCACTTATTAGTGAGTGCATACCATGATTCACCTTTTGAGTCTGGGTTACCTCACTTAGTATGATGTTCTCTAGCTCCATTCATTTGCCTAAGAATTTCATGAATTCATTGTTTCTAATGGCTGAATAGTACTCCATTGTGTAGATATACCACATTTTTTGCATCCACTCTTCTGTTGAGGGATACCTGGGTTCGTTCCAGCTTCTGGCAATTATAAATAGGGCTGCTATGAACATAGTAGAGCATGTATCCTTATTACATGGTTGGGAATCCTCTGGGTAAATGCCCAGGAGTGGTATAGCAGGATCTTCTAGAAGTGAGGTGCCCAGTTTTCTGAGGAAGCACCAGACTGATTTCCAGAGTGGTTGTACCAATTTGCAATCCCACCAGCAGTGGAGGAGTGTTCCTCTTTCTCCACACCCTCTCCAACACATGCTGTCTCCTGAATTTTTAATCTTAGTCATTCTGACTGGTGTAAGGTGAAATCGCAGGGTTGTTTTGATTTGCATTTCCCTAATGACTAATGAAGTTGAGCATTTTTTAAGATGCTTCTCCGCCATCCGAAGTTCTTCAGGTGAGAATTCTTTGTTTAACTCTGTACCCCATTTTTTAATAGGGTTGTTCGGTTTTCTGGAGTCTAACTTCTTGAGTTCTTTATATATATTGGATATTAGCCCTCTATCTGATATAGGATTGGTGAAGATCTTTTCCCAATTTGTTGGTTGCCAATTTTTCCTCTTGATGGTGTCCTTTGCCTTACAAAAACTTTGTAATTTTATGAGGTCCCATTTGTCAATTCTTGCTCTTAGAGCATACGCTATTGGTTTTCTGTTCAGAAACTTTCTCCCTGTACCGATGTCCTCAAGGGTCTTCCCCAGTTTCTTTTCTATTAGCTTCAGAGTGTCTGGCTTTATGTGGAGGTCCTTGATCCATTTGGATTTGAGCTTAGTACAAGGAGACAAGGATGGATCAATTCGCATTCTTCTGCATGCTGACCTCCAGTTGAACCAGCACCATTTGTTGAAAAGGCTATCTTTTTTCCATTGGATGTTTTCAGCCCCTTTGTCGAGGATCAAGTGGCCATAGGTGTGTGGGTTCATTTCTGGATCTTCAATCCTGTTCCATTGATCTGTCTGCCTGTCACTGTACCAATACCATGCAGTTTTTAACACTATTGCTCTGTAGTATTCCTTGAGGTCAGGTATACTGATTCCCCCGGATTTTCTTTTGTTGCTGAGAATAGTTTTAGCTATGTTGGGTTTTTTGTTATTCCAGATGAATTTGATAATTGCTCTTTCTAACTCTGTGAAGAATTGAGTTGGGATTTTGATGGGTATTGCATTGAATCTGTAGATTGCTTTTGGCAAAATGGCCATTTTAGCTATATTGATCCTGCTGATCCATGAACATGGGAGGTTTTCCCATTTTTGAGGTCTTCTTCCATTTCATTCTTCAGAGTCTTGAAGTTCTTGTCATACAGATCTTTCACATATATGGTAAGAGTCATCCCAAGATACTTTATACTATTTGTGGCTATTGTGAAGGGTGTCATTTCCCTAATTTCTTTCCCAGCCTCATTATCCTTTGAGTATAGGAAGGCCACTGATTTGCTTGAGGTGATTTTATAACCTGCCACTTTGCTGAAGTTGTTTATCAGCTGTAGGAGTTCTCTAGTGGAGTTTTTTGGGTCACTTAGTTAGACTATCATGTCGTCTGCAAATAATGGTAGTTTGACTTCTTCCTTTCCAATTTGTATCGCTTTGACCTCCTTATGTTGTCAAATTGCCCGATCTAGTACCTCAAGTACAATATTGAAAAGATAAGGAGAAAGTGGGCAGCCCTGTCTAGTAACCTGATTTTAGTGGGATTACTTCAAGTTTCTCTCCAGTTAGTTTGATGTTGGCTACCGGTATGCTGTATATTGCTTTACCAATGTTTAGGTATGGGCCTTGAATTCCTGTTCTTCCCAAGACTCTAAGCATGAAAGGAATGCTGAATTTTGTCAAATTCTTTCTCAGCATCCGATGAAATAACCGTGTGGTTTTTTTCTTTGAGTTTGTTTATGTAGTGGTTTGCATTGATGGATTTCTGTGTATTGAACCAACCCTGCATCCCTGGGATAAAGCTTGCTTGATCATGGTGGATGATCCTTTTGATGTGTTCTTGGATTAGGTTGGCAAGAATTTTATTGAGTATTTTTGCATCGATGTTCATAAGGGAAATTGGTCTGAAGTTCTCTTTCTTTGTTGCATCTCTGTGTGTGGTTTTGGTATCAGCATAATTGTGGCTTCATAGAAGGAATTGGGTAGTGTTCCTTCTGTTTCTATTTTGTGGAATAGTTTGAAGAGTATTGGTGTTAGGTCTTCTTTGAAGGTCTGATAGAATTCTGCACTGAAATCATCTGGTCCTGTGCTTTTTTTGGTTGGAAGACTTTCTATGACTTCTTCTATTTCTTTAGAGGTTATGGGACTGTTTAGATGATCTATTTGGTCCTGATTTAATTTTGGTATTTGGTATCTGTCATGGAAATTGTCCATTTCCTCCAGATTCTCCAGTTGTGTTGAGTACAGGCTCTTGTAGTAGGATCTGATGATTTGTTGGATCCTCAGTTTCTCTTGTTATATCCCCCTTTTCATTTCTAAGTTTGTTAATTTGGATACTTTCTCTGTGCCCTTTCGTCAGTCTGGCTAAGGGTTTATCTATCTTGATTTTCTCAAAGAACCAGTTCCTGGTTATGTTGATTCTTTGTATGGTTCTCTTTGTTTCTACTTGATTGTTTTCAGCCCTGAGTTTGATGATTTCCTGCCTCCTACTCCTCCTAGGTGAAATAGCGTCTTTTTGTTCTAGGGCTTTCAGGTGTGTCATTAAGCTGGTAGTGTGTGCTCTCTCCATTTCCTTTTTGGAGGCACTCAGGGCTATGAGATTTCCTCTTAGCACTGCTTTCATTGTGTCCCAAAGATTTGGGTATGTTGTGCCTTTATTTTCATTAAATTCTGAAAAGTCTCCGGTTTCATTCTTTATTACTTCTTTGGCCAAGGTGTCATTGAGTAGAGTATTATTCAACCTACATGTGTATGTGGGCTTTCTGTTGTTTGTTGTTGTTGTTGTTGTTGTTGCTATTGAAAACCACTCTTACACCATAGTGATCTGAAAGGAAGCATGGGAGTAGTTCGATCTTCTTGTATTTGTTGAGTTCTCTCTTGTGACCAATTATATGGTCGATTTTGGAGAAGGTACCATGAGGTGCTGAGAAAAAGGTATATTCTTTTGCTTTAGGGTGAAATGTTCTATAAATCTCAGTCAAATCCAATTGGTCAAAAGCTTCAATTAGTTTTACTGTGTCCCTGTTTAGTTTCTGTTTTCCTGATCGGTCCATTGAGGAGAGTGGGATTTGAAGTCCCCCACAATTACTGTGTTAGGTGCAATGTGTGCTTTGAGCTTTAGTAAAGTTTCTTTTACGAATGAGTGTGTTCTTTCATTTGGCGCATAGATGCTCAGAATTGAAAGTTCTTCTTAGTCGATTTTTCCTTTGACCAGCAGGAAGTGTCCTTCTGTGTCTCTTTTGATGACTTTAGGTTTAAAGTCAATTTTATCTGATATTAGAATGGCTACCCCTGCTTGTTTCCTGTGACCATTGGCTTGTAAGATTGTCTTCCAGCCTTTTACTCTAAGGTAGTTTTTATCTTTGACACTGAGGTGTGTCTCCTGTTTCCTTATCCAGTCTGTTAGTCTATGTCTTTTTATTGGGGAATTGATACCTTTGATGTTAAGAGATATTAAGGCATAGTGATTATTACTTCCTGTCATTTTGATGTTCTTTTTATATTTGAGTGATTATTTTCTTTTGGGTTTGATGAAGGAAGATAACTATCTTGCTTTTTCCACGGTGTAGTTTCCCTCCTTGTATTGGAGTTTTCCTCCTATTATTCTTTGCAGAGCTGGGTTTGTGGAAAGATATTGTGTAAATTTGGTTTTGTCATGGAATATCTTGGTTTCTCCATTTATTGTGATTGAGACTTTAGCTGGGTATAGTAGTCTTGGCTGACCTTTGTGTTCTCTTAGAGTCTGCATGAGATCTGCCCAGGATCTTCTAGCTTTCATGGTCTCTGGTGAGAAGTCTGGTGTGATTCTGATAGGTCTTCCTTTATATGTTACTTGGCTTTTCCTCTTACTGCCTTCAATATTCTTTCTTTGTTTAGTGTATTTGGGGTTTTGATTATTATGTGACAGGAGGTATTTCTGCTCAGGTCCAGTCTCTTTGGAGTTCTGTAGGCTTCTTGTATATTCATAGGCACCTCTCTCTTTAAGTTGGGAAAGTTTTCCTCCATAATTTTGTTGAAGATATTTGCTGGCCCTTCAGTTGTAAATCTTCACTCTCATCTATACCTATAATTCTTAGGTTTGATCTTCTCATTGTATCCTGGATTTCCTGGATGTTCTGGGATACAATCTTTTTGCATTTTGCATTTTCTTTGACAGTTGAGTCAATGGTTTCTATGGTATCTTCAGCATCTGAGATTCTTTCTTCCATCTCTTGTATTCTGTTGTTTATATTTGCATCTATGGCCCCTGATTTCTTCTCAAGGTTTTCTATCTCCAAAGTTCTCTCCCTTTGTGATTTCTTAGTTGTTTCCACTGATCCAGGATGGTTTTGCTCAGGTCCATCATTTCTTTGTTTGTGTTTTCCTGTAATCCTTTAAGAGCTTTTTGTGTTTCCTCTTTCATGACTTCTGCCTGTTGACTCAAGTTCTCCTGCATTTCTTTAAGTTTTTTTTTCCTTTCTTCTTTATTGGCTTCTATCTCTTGGGCTTTATTCTCCTGCATTTCTTTAAGTGATTTTTGTGTTTCCACTATATAGGTTTCTAGATTATTCATGTTCCCCTGTATTTCTTTAAGAGATTCATTTATTTCCTTTTTGTGTTCTTCTAACAGCATCATGAACAGTGATTTTAAATCCAAATCTTGTTTCTCTGGTGTGTTGGCATAATCAGGACTTGTTGATGTTGGAGAGTTTGGTTCAGATGCTGCCATATTGCCTAGATTTCTGCTAGCAGTATTCCTGTGTCATTTCTTAGCATGAAGAGCCCTTGAAATGTGAGCCAATCGATTTGTACCACTCCATAGTTATTAGGCCAATTAGTTTAAATTATCAGAGCCCACACTCAGTGGACCATTTAGATTCCTATTTTCTTGAGTGCCTATAGGTGTGTGAACTCGTGCATAGGGTTAATGGCATAAGTTTACAGAAGCAAGATAAGCTTAGCCCATTTTCAGTTAACTTATGGGGCCAGGATCACCTATTCAAGGCCTTTCTGCTAGCTCTAAACAAATGGTGGGCTCTGGAATGTGACCTTTTACCTAGTCTCTAACAAAGCGAGATAGCATTTTAAACTTCTGACTTCTTGGGACCATTAGAGTTAGGCTTTATTATTTTCTATCGTTTCATTCCCCAGTTCTTCTCTTGTTAATAGTTCTAATCTTAGAACTATAGAGCTAAATCTTTGACTCTATATATTCGGGATTGTCCTGCCCTAAATCTCTGATACTGTTGGCATAGCATAAGAATCTGCACAGTACTTATTCGTTCTCTAATAAAAACTATTAACTGATTAATCACACAGGTTCCAATTGTAAGCAAAAGGAGTAAAATTACAAGTAATCTCATCAAAGAAGAAAGCAGGTTGGTCAAGAGTACAAGATAAGGGCCTTTCCATCAAGGTATTCTGTGCAGTAGAGTCCAACATAGACCAAACCTTCAACTTGGAAATGACTTGCAAGTCTCTTTCTCCTGAGTAGGCCTTCCACACTGCCTCACCAACTCAAGGGTCTTGAGCCCAGAGAAAAAAGGCCTTAAGAGCACAAAGAGTAGGAGAACTATTTAATCATTAACACCAGTCTCTGTGGTTAATTTGATGAGGGCTTCTTTCATCAGGGTTTCAGCAACAGTTCCTGAAGCCTTCTTATACAGATCCAGTCACCTATCTGGAAGCAGTGAGGAGTCTCTGGCATGCCTGGAGCTTTAAAGGCAAATCTCATATTGTGGGACACCTCTAGGGATGGCCTAGTGGACACCAAGATCTTTTCTTGGAAACAGCGCCATTGGCTTGGAAGACTGAGTGTTGAGCCCCTGTGTCCACCAAGAACTGAGTGGGTTTCTATTTCACTCCCACAATTATCCTGGGTTGGGGGAGGTGGTCAGAAAACCCATCTCCCCTAGTCGCTGTCTTCACCCAGGGCTAGCACCTGGGTTTGCCATTTGGAGGCATTTTTCCCAAGACCTGGGAATTCCTGCTCCCGACTTCTATTTCTTAGGGCACACTGTGGCTCAGTGGCCTCTTTCTTTATAGTATGCACACTGGACCTTATCTGTCTCCCTTTTTTGCTTTTTTTAAACTATTATATCCAGGATTCTCTGTATCTTCCTTGCTTCTTTGTCATTTTCTTTCTTTTTCACTGTTTCTTCTCCTCCTCTGTCTCCCTGTCTCAGCAAACTACTAAATCTCTCTACAGACTTTCTCAATAACCTACACTACTAAATCCTTCTACAGACCATCTCAGCAAACTGCACCAAATACCTCTAGCCTCTGAAGCTCTTTCCTGATATCTCTACTAGCCCTGTCTATAAAAGCCATTGTCATAATAGCTTTATATTCCAAGCCCCTGGATTCATGGCATTTATATTGGCAGAATGCCTCTATGAGCTGCTCTAGAAAAGCTGCAGGTGACTTATCTGTTCCTTGCTTAACCTTACATACCTTGGTCAAACTCGTGGACTGCCATGCCCTGGAGACCTGCCAATGAAGTCTGGTGTTGGTCTGTCAGACGCCTCTTACCATTTGTCTGAGGGGTAATCTTTTCGGCTTCCTGTATTACAAATAAAACAGTCTCAAAGAGATTAATTAGTCTCTTGGGAAATATACCCTTAGTGGAAGAGCTACCATGGTATCAGGATATGTGGTCTCAGGTCCTCTCCTGCTCCATTCTGTGGTCCTCTCTAAATATCAGTTGAGCATAATTATTACCATTTTGTAAGTTATAAATTATAAGATGGACATAACACCTAGTTTATCATCCCTGTCAATTAACCAGAACCCTTTTCATCTGTATTATCTTAAAAGACTGTCAGAATTAACACTTAAGAATTAACATTGTAAGAATTGACTCATGTCCTGGCTTTAAATTTTATATCACCTGAAAATCATTTATTTAAATCTATATCAGCTTTCTCAGGTTTAAACAGCTTGGGCTGTCTGTGAGACTAACAGTCTTCAACCCCATCAGAAATCTAAGAGTGACCAATATTATCTGAAAATATAGAGAAAGCTTAACTTAGCTTTTAAGACATAAACATCATATACCATGGATTTTTGACGTTTTTGAAAATCAACTATCTATGCAAAGTAATGTGGACTGTTGTCTATTAAACTATCTTCAGCTATTTCTGATTAAAACTTAGAAAACACCCTAATAATAAACTCTGAGCCTTATATTTCTATTTAGCCCTAAACTTATAGGCTTAAACATCTCAGATCAGTAATAATACAAAAAACTGGATGTAAATCCTGTACTTTTCAATTTAGTATTTATACCAATGAAAACCTTGATTTTCTATCAAAATAAATCCTGTATCAAATAAGAACGTATGCCTTGAACTTAATACCAATTATAAAGATTTTAGTATCACAAAGACAGATTTTTTTCACTTAATATTTTAGAATCTATTCTTCTGGAGGTCTCCCTTATTTTGACCTCTCTTCCAGAGGAACAATATAACCAGAAAGTTTAACATCACATTGATCATAACAATTTAAGCAAGTTAAAATAAAAGAAATAAACCATTTGTACCAACTTAAACCCAAAATTCTCGCACCTGCCACATTGAGTGTCTTGTTAAGACTTGCTTTCCTTTTCAGGAGGTATCAGAGCCCAAGTTATTTTGTCTCTCCTTTTGTTCTATGTTGGCACGCTTGAGTCATGTGACCTGATTTTGGCACCACAGAATTGGTTTTCAGTCAAAGTCAAAATAATATCATCCGTCTAAGTCCAAGAACACAAAACATGATACAAAACAACACCACATAGACAGCCTGACCCTGCCACCAATAGGCCTCTAGATCCAAGAACACAGCAAGGAAAATCACACAATTTACCCATAGAGGGGCCCAGTTTCAGACACCAGGCATCCCTGCACACATAGCAGGGATCAGATAAAACAGATTTCAGGAAAGCATGGCTTCCACCATTACTGACTTGCTGTTTACAGATAGAGGAGAGACTTATTCAGCTTTTTCCCAGGTCTTAAAGCTTCCTCCAGACCCTGACGGTCTCGACTCTAGCAGCTGCCAGTTGAACGCACCACACCAGAAGCTTGCAAGCAAAACCCAAATTTTCAGGAAGGTTTATAGACTCAGACTTTGACACAGAGTGAGACAGACAGAAAACAAATTGCAGCACCCATCTAGTGGTCAAACTGTAGACAAAGACACACAAAACTGACAAGTATTCACCTCCACTGAGATGGACAGACCCAGATCAGAAAACCAGATGGCCAGGAGGGTGTATACGTTCTCCAATTCAGTAGAACTATCGTGTCCTCTCTGAAATTCAGACAGGAATCTTCCAGGTTTTCTGGAGTTCCCCCAAAATACCGGGAAATGTCTCCCCAGGTCGGGTCACAACCTGTCGTACAGAGCAGGTCTGCTCACCACAGTCCTCTGATTCTCACGAACCCAAGAGGACAGCTGTCCACCGAAAACACGCATCTCCTCAGATACAGAAAACAGAACAGTTCAGACACTCAGGATACAGACATCAGCTGGCACACACACATTCCAGAGCGGATCCCCTTTACTTCCGAGTTGGTTCTCACATGTGAAGGAAAGTCTCACATGCACCAAGAAAATGTAAGACCCCAATAAAGCCAAGGGTGCCTTAGCACCCCATGTCCCAGAAGAGACACCCAAATCACTCACGAGAAATGGTCTTGATGCAATAACATGAGGATTTCTTTATTCTAGAATTCTGGGTTTCACAGCCATACACTGCACAGGGTTAGAGGACTATGGACCACGAGTGCTGAATAGCAACAGTTTTTATAATTTTACAACAAAGCCCACGAATCATAAACCAATCATTTCTTAGCATGGAGGGCCCGGGAATCATAAACCAATCATTTCTTAGCATAGAGAACCCGTGAATCACAAACCAATCATTTCTTAGCATGGAGAGCCCACGAAAGGTGAGTCAATCAATTTGTACCACTCCATAGTTTTTAGGCCAATCAGTTTAAATTATTGGAGCCTGCGCTCAGTGGAGCACTTAGTTTCCTATTTTCTTGAATGTCTACACCTGCGTGAGCTCCTGTAAAGGGATAATGGTGTAAGTTTACATAAGCAAGATAAGCTTAGCCCATTTCCAGTCACCTTATGGGGCCCAGATCACTTATTCAAGGCCTTTCTGCTAGATCTAAACAAATAGCAGGCTTTGGAATATGACCTTTTACCTAGTTTTTAACAAAGTGAGATAGCATTTTAAACTTCTGACTTCTTGGGGTCATTAGAGTTAGGCTGTATTATTTTCTCCTTTCACTACCAACCAGGGAAATACGTGGTCAAAAGCCCTTGACTCACATACCAGAGTTGTGTTTTGTCTTGTCTCAGTGGGAGAAGATGTGCCTAATCCTCAAGGAAATTCAGGCCCCGAGGAAGGGGGTGCTTGGTATGAGGAGAATAGGGTGATCAGCTTCTTGAATGCAAACGGGAGGAAGAATGGGATGACAAACTATGGGAGGCAGGATTGGGAGAGGGGACAATACATGGAATGTAAATATGTTGCTGCCTGCAGCTACTGTGAACTGGTTCCTGGAATAGAAGCTGAGGGATGGATGGGGATGTGGCAAAAAGAATGAGGGCCAGGGCGACAGTTGCTGGTTGAGGCCAAAACTTTAATAAAAGTCAGTCAATACACAGCTCGGAAAAACACCTCCCCCCAGACTCCAGGTTGAGTTCCAGGAAATTTGTCTGGCGGTTCTTGGTTCCACTGCTCAGGCAGCTGGGTGGGTCACCTGCTTAATTCAGGAATTCATAGACCTAGAGGAACAGTGAACTTCACCTTCACTCTGAGCACCTCACCATAGGTGGAGCAGGATCCTGAATAGCACAGAAGTCCCTGCTCAACAAAGGCTGAAAGAAGAAGTTCACCTTGACCAATGTCAAAAATTCCTGCTCTAACCTACTTCCCTAGTATGCTCTAATGTCAGATTCCTGCCTGAAACCTTTGTCCTTGGCCAATGTCAAGTTCCTACCTTGTGGCATGACACCTTGCTATGGCTATGTACATTTCCTCCTTTTTAATTAATTTGAAAATGAGGAGATACAAACAAGTGGATAAACATCCATCATAAGATGGTGGGCCTTAACCAGGGAGGGAAAGCATTGACTGTAATTACTCTTAAATATTGTATGATGTCTTTTGAAGAGGAGATGTAAGATGCTCCCTTATTATCTTAAGAACAATCTGTTAATGTTAACCCCTATTCAATTAGGTTTACTTCCTGGGGACTCAGAGGCAAAAATCATCGTCCTCCCCATGTGGTGCCTTTCCTCACACATCTCACTGGTGCCCATGTTTGCTTGATTAGCAAACACACATAGATCTGAGTTCTATGTGGCTCCCTTTTTGGAGATCCACTTGTATAAGTTTTGAAGCCAGGGGCGTCTGTGTCTTTAACAGACACTAGATCTTTCCATCCAAGTGAGTTGGGTGGAGACAGCCAGTCTGCTTAGCAAACAAGGTCAAGAGTTAAAGGTGGAGCATATTTAACTTGTCTGCAAATGTCCCCAGGGTATCCAGTTCAGTTACAAATCAGAAACTTAAAAGATGCAAAACCTGGCCTCTGGGGTGGGAGATGTAGACTTGAGAATCATGAGATAAGCTGTTACTTCTCAGGAAAAATAGAGACTATATTTTAAATTAACTCAGCTGGCTGAAGATGATTGTTAGCCATCTTCATAATTGGAATCTCCAATATTGGATTTATTTCTAGAACAGTCTATAATTGAGTCATCTGATCACATTAAAAGAGATAGGAGTCATTATAACTCCTCTTTAGATTAATATTTTCTAACCTAGTTTAACAGCCTCCATGATCTGTCCAACAAAGTCTAAAAGATTGAAATAAGGCTATTTATTTAATCTGAGACATTTGATAAAGTATGTAAAGAACTTATACCCGATATAGCTCTTATGTTACCACTGTCAGGGCACTCAGCAAGCACACTGTCAGCATATCTTCAGCATGCCACACCAATTACTCTAGCAGCTAGCATGCTTCTGCAGCATTCTGTGGAAAAAACATAGACATGTCTTCTTCCCCAATATTAAGTCAAGATCATGGCATATGTCAATAAGTGAATTCTTTCATTTCACCCAGGCATCAGTATGCCTAGTTACAGGATGCCATACACACTCAGCAAGGAGTTTCTTGGCATCCAAATTTTATTTTATTTTAATTTTTTAAAAACATACAAGCATAATTTCAATATATACACGGGGATACAATTCCCCTTCTCCTTTCCTTCTTTAAGAAGATATTGTTTTAAAACATATATTATCCTGTCTTTGAGGATAAAAAGAATTAAATTGTCAAAGATATATCAATTGTTTGATTATACAGTCAGTTAATTCTATATAGTTTGTCTGGGATACAAATTTTTTGTGCCTTGCATTAAGGGGTCTTGTCAAGGCACCTTTTTAAATATTAAGTATATATAAGCATATTGTAGCTATCCTCAAATACACCAAAAGAGGGTGTCAGATCTCATCACAGGCAGTTGTGAGCCACCATGTGGTTCCTGGAATCCAAGCTCCCATACTCCATGATTAAGGGCCTACCCTTTAACCTCTGAGCCATCTCTCCAGGCTCAAACCATAAAATAAAAGAGATTGGCTCCCAGCACCCATGGCTGTTTTTAGAGCCTTTGGATCATCAGTCAAATATCGTGAGGACAGTCATTTAAAGAACATATCTTTTTTAACTTGAATTACATTTGCCTAAACAATTGTAAAAATTAAGATTAGCAGTATTAAAAAGGGAACAATTTTAAGCAATTGTAAACTATGATATATATTTACTATTATTAAAAACGATATTTAATAGCTTAAAAATAGCCACTATAACACCCAACTCAATTGTCTGTGCTGAAGCAGAGGGAAACTCAACAGAATAAGCATGTGATCCAATTGTTTGAGCTTCAGTCCCACAGTAGTTGTAGTCTTTATAGGATGTATGAATAAAAATATAAAAGTAAATTGCAACAAATTATCTTTTGGATAACAATTATTGATTTTGCCAAAAAAGGCTTGCCATGTAATAGGTTAACAACCAATATTTTGCAATAACCAATTTGCTTGCTGTTTAAAAAAATGAACAAACATTTTATCAGACTCTTAAAATATTCCTTTTAACATATATTCATAATATTACTTTACAACATTTTACTAACACACCATTATATTTATTGGAAGGTGTTGAAACTCTAAATGGAGATGAAAAATGTTCCCTTTGCCAAGGAATGGCATTGAACACATATCATAAACAGCTGATTTTAGTAATATTCCCTATTATCTGTAAAGTAATTTGTCGTTTGTCAGTTAATTTGTATCTACTTTGAAAACAGAGTTCTAAGTGCTCCTGTCACAAGCTTAAGATGAGGTTAATATAAGATAAAGCCAATTAATATATTCTAACAACCTTTGAAAATCATTTACTTAAAAAATTTTAAAGCGCACAGTTAAGAGCACAGGCCTGTAATAAAACTTTATGAACAATATACACTGAAAAATTTAAGATCCTAGCTTCTTGTATTGAAGCACAGACAAACTTTTTCTCACACAACGTAAGGCTATTAGCCATTCCTTGAGTAAAAAACCTTCTAATGAAACTGCCTATTGTTTCTTTTCTTTTTAATTTTTTTTATTCGATATAATTTATTTACATTTCAAATGATTTCCCCTTTTCTAGCCCCCCCCTCCACTCCCCGAAAGTCCCGTAAGCCCCCTTCTCTTCCCCTGTCCTCCCTCCCATCCCTTCCCACTACCCCGTTCTGGTTTTGTCGAATATTGTTTCACTGAGTCTTTCCAGAACCAGGGGCCACTCCTCCTTTCTTCTTGTATCTCATTTGATGTGTGGATTATGTTTTGAGTATTCCAGTTTTCTAGGTTAATAACCACTTATTAGTGAGTGCATACCATGATTCACCTTTTGAGCCTGGGTTACCTCACTGAGTATGATGTTCTCTAGCTCCATCCATTTGCCTAAGAATTTCATGAATTCATTGTTTCTAATGGCTGAATAGTACTCCATTGTGTAGATATACCACATTATTTGCATCCACTCTTCTGTTGAGGGATACCTGGGTTCTTTCCAGCATCTGGCAATTATAAATAGGGCTGCTATGAACATAGTAGAGCATGTATCCTTATTACATGGTGGGGAATCCTCTGGATATATGCCCAGGAGTGGTATAGCAGGATCTTCTGGAAGTGAGGTGCCCAGTTTTCGGAGGAACCGCCAGACTGCTTTCCAGAGTGGTTGTACTGAAGGTCAGCATGCAGGAGAATGAGAATTGATCCATCCTTGTCTCCTTGTACTAAGCTCAACTCCAAATGGATCAAGGACCTCCACATAAAGCCAGATACTCTGAAGCTTATAGAAAAGAAACTGGGGAAGACCCTTGAGGACATCGGTACAGGGAGAAAGTTTCTGAACAGAACACCAATAGCGTATGCTCTAAGAGCAAGAATTGACAAATGGGACCTCATAAGGTTGCAGAGTTTCTGTAAAGCAAAGGACACCATCAAGAGGACAGATCGGCAACCAACAAATTGGGAAAAGATCTTCACCATTCCTACATCAGATAGAGGGCTAATATCCAATATATATAAATAACTCAAGAAGTTAGACTCCAGAAAACCGAACAACCCTATTAAAAAATGGGGTACAGAGTTAAACAAAGAATTCTCACCTGAAGAACTTCGGATGGCGGAGAAGCATCTTAAAAAATGCTCAACTTCATTAGTCATTAGGGAAATGCAAATCAAAACAACCCTAAGATTTCATCTTACACCAGTCAGAATGGCTAAGATTAAAAATTCAGGAGACAGCAGGTGTTGGAGAGGGTGTGGAGAAAGAGGAACACTCCTGTTTCTTTAAAGTTAGCTCATAGAAGCAAATGCTTTTATAATTATCAGAATGTAAATCAAAAAACAACCCTAAAGCTATAATAATTTTGTATGGAGTAGGCAGGCCAAATTTCAATGCCTTCATAAGTTCTACATAGCCTTATTAACTTTTCATAAGTTTGAACTGCATTGAACCACACTTGGATAAGTCTGTTAAGAACATTCTTTTGGCCCAACACTCCCTAGATGGGGCTTGCAAGACAAACGCAGTTCCTCACAATCTTCCACTGAGGAATCTCTGAGGTTTGCACTAATTCAAATGTAATTTTTTTTTCTAACCTGCCCAACACCCACCAGTCCTTGGCAAGAACATTGTATGAGCTTCCTCATATGTAGATATCATTTAATCTGAGCATTTTGTGTAAGACAAAACACAAACCCGCCTGTCCTGCAAGACACTATGAGGATAAAATAACTAAAGAACACATGATTTCAGGCTTCCAGAAAAAATTCTACTAGTTTTTTTTCTTAGTACTCAAAGAGGCCTCTTTGATATCAAATAACTTCCCACTGAGATCTCCTTTTCAATCCTGGGGTGTTAAATTGTGTTTCTACCACTGTAGCCAATAAACTTGAGAAAAAAGTGGCAATAGGGCTATAACAGCCACAGCTGTATCACTCTTAAATTTATCTTAATTAAAGAAAAGTTAAGAATCATGAGCCTTTAACCAAACTGCAAACTGCAGCCAAAGGCACACTGGCAATTTTTATCATAACTCTTAATTTTCTCTTGCAAAATTATAGCATAAGTATAACTCTGGAATCAAATTCCAATTTTAAACAATCTATTTTCTTTCAAATTGATGACAAAAACATTATTTTTACAGCACCTAGTTTGTCTGCCAGTTTGTATGTTCAAATATATGACAGTGTGACTTATTAAAGAGTCACTATTTTAAATATTATTCCTTATAAGTCTAATTGCTTCTTGAGTTCTTTATATATATTGGATATTAGCCCTCTATCTGATGTAGGATTGGTGAAGATCTTTTCCCAATTTGTTGGTTGCCGATTTGTCCTCTTGATGGTGTCCTTTGCCTTACAGAAACTCTGTAATTTTATGAGGTTCCATTTGTCAATTCTTGCTCTTAGAGCATACGCTATTGGTGTTCTGTTCAGAAACTTTCTCCCTGTACCGATGTCCTCAAGGGTCTTCCCCAGTTTCTTTTCTATTAGCTTCAGAGTGTCTGGCTTTATGTGGAGGTCCTTGATCCATTTGGATTTGAGCTTAGTACAAGGAGACAAGGATGGATCAATTCGCATTCTTCTGCATTCTTCTCCAGTTGAACCAGCACCATTTGTTGAAAAGGCTATCTTTTTTCCATTGGATGTTTTCAGCCACTTTGTCTAGGATCAAGTGGCCATAGGTGTGTGGGTTCATTTCTGGATCTTCAATCCTGTTCCATTGATCCTCCTGCCTGTCACTGTACCAATACCATACAGTTTTTTAACACTATTGCTCTGTAGTATTCCTTGAGGTCAGGGATACTGATTCCCCCAGATTTCCTTTTGTTGCTGAGAATAGTTTTAGCTATCCTGGGTTTTTTGTTATTCCAGATGAATTTGTTAATTGCTCTTTCTAGACTTCAGAAAACCAAACAACCCTATTAAAAATGTGGTACAGAGTTAAACAAAGAACTGTCACCTGAAGAACTTCGGATGGCAGAGAAACATCTTAAAAAATGCTCAACTTCATTAGTCATTAGGGAAATGCAAATCAAAACAACCCTGAGATTTCATCTTACACCAGTCAGAATGGCTAAGATTAAAACTTCAGGAGACAGCAGGTGTTGGAGAGGGTGTGGAGAAAGAGGAACACTCCTCCACTGCTGGTGGGGTTGCAAATTGGTACAACCACTCTGGAAATCTGTCTGGCGGTTCCTCTGAAAACTGGGCACCTCACTTCCAGAAGATCCTGCTATACCACTCTTGGGCATATACCCAGAGGATTCCCCACCATGTAATAAGGATACATGCTCTACTATGTTCATAGCAGCCCTATTTATAATTGCCAGATGCTGGAAAGAACCCAGGTATCCCTCAACAGAAGAGTGGATGCAAAAAATGTGGTATATCTACACAATGGAGTACTATTCAGCCATTAGAAACAATGAATTCATGAAATTCTTAAGCAAATTGATGGAGCTAGAGAACATCATACTAAGTGAGGTAGCCCAGACTCAAAAGGTGAATCATGGTATGCACTCACTAATAAGTGGATATTAACCTAGAAAACTGGAATACCCAAAACATAATCCACACATCAAATGAGGTACAAGAAGAAAGGAGGAGTGGCCCCTTGTTCTGGAAAGACTCAGTTAAGCAGTATTCGGCAAAACCAGAACGGGGAATTGGGAAGGGGTGGGTGGGAGGACAGGAGGAGAGAAGAGGGCTTATGGGACTTTCGGGGAGTGGGGGGCTAGAAAAGGGGAAATCATTGGACATGTAAATGAAAATATATCGAATAAAAAAAAGTAAAAAAGAAGAATATATTGAGTTTTTAAAAAGTACATAGATTAAATGGTGAATAAATAAATAAATAAATGAATAAATAAAAAAATAAGTCTAATTGCTAGGATAGCATTCACACAAAATAGCATGCCAATTTTCGAGCATCTTAGAGGCCTGTGTTTCCTGGGTTGTGTCATATCATGTGTTGTTATTTAAAAATGGCTGCAACCCTGATCCTCCAGTCTTAAACTAACTTTTTGTTACCATCATTATACTTTTTAGATCATGTCCAATGACTTATAAGCCAATACTCCCTATATTCAAGACATGCAAAATAGACTTATACATTTAAGACCAATTATAAAGAAGATTAAAATGATTACACGAATCTCTTAAATTTAAACCAAGCAATTTTTTTCCCTTTTTCTAGCTGTAATTTCAAGACAATAAAAAGCACTTTGAACCAAAACCCACAATTGTAGATATTTTTTTTTCTTTAGGAGAAACAACCATTAGCCCGTCTCTCCCAGACTAGAGTCTGCTGACCCTTTTTAAAAGCAACTTTGTCCGTAACTATATTTGACTCCTAGCTGAGTGCAGGACACCTTAAATCAACCTCTGCTGTATAAACTGTGGCTAGATTAAGAGATATACCACCAGCAGATGAAATATTTACCAGTTTGTTTTTAACATGAAACAAATGCTCATTCAAACAAAGACATGAAGAGGACACAAATGTACCTGTATACACACAGTGAACACTGAGGACAAACAAAGATACATAGAAAGGGAAGTGCGCTTGTTATGCAATTCCATGCATTTTCCTTCTCTCTCTCTCTCTCATTTTTCAAACTTTTCTAAAGCAGTTCTTGGGGTCTGGGGACATATGATTATTTTTAAATCCTTTTCTTTTATTTCCTGAATCAGCTCTTAAAAGCTGTGGACAAATGCCTATAAAGTTCCTGCCCCATTTTCTACTGTCTGCCCCAAAGAGAGTTCAGCGTTTGGTTGATTCTGCCTCACTTAGTCTGTATTCTTTTGTACCTATAGTTGTTCACTATGTGGGATACCATCTTTTACCATTTTCTGTGAAGCTTTGCAAAGACAGGGTCATGTCAGGAGATCATGTGTCCAGCCCCAGGTTAGGTGACATTTTTTTCCTGCCTGCAGCTAAAGCAAACTGGTTCCTGGAAGAGAAGCTGGGGGACAGATGGAAAGGCAGTGGAAAAAAAAATGAGGGCTAGGGCGAGAGTTGCCAGTCAAGGCTGAAACTTTAATGAATGTTAGCCTATATAGTTTGGGAAAACCCCTCCCCCGAGATGATAGGCTGAGTTCTGGGAAGTTGTATGTTGGTTCTTGGCTACATTGCTCAGGCAGCTGCGTTGGTCAACTGCTTAGTTCATGAATTCATAGACCTAGAGGAATAAAAAGCTTCACCTTCATTCTCATCACTCCATCATATGTGGAACAGGATCCTGAATAGCAAAGGAATCCCTGCTCAACAAAGGCTGGGAGAAGTTCACCTATACTAATGTCAAGTTCTCTCTGAGTATTCCACCCTAGGAGAAATTCCTGCTGTAACCTACTTCCCTATTATGCCCTAACATCAGATTGGCCAATGTCAAGTTTCTACCATGTGGCATGACACTTCATTGTGGCTCTGTACAGAAATAAATAAAATAATTAAAAAAAATCCCAAAACAATCAGAATGGCTAAGATCAAAAACTCACCTACTAGCACTTGAAAGAAATGATATAGAGAAAGAGGAGCATTCCTACATTGCTGATAGGATTGCACCCTCAGATAACAACTTGGGAAATCAATCTAGATGTTCCTCATTAAATTGGAAATATAGTTCTACCAGAAGGCACAGTTATACCATTCTTGGGCATGTATGCAAATGTTGCACCTCCATAAACCAGGAAAATAAATTGATTTATTGTCATAGTGATCGTATTTGTGATTGTAGAACCTGGAAACAAACCACATGTTCCACAATGGAAGAATGAATACAGAACATGTTCATTTACAAAATGGAATATCAGTGAGCTATTACGATTTAGGATATCAGGAGTTTTTCAGGCACATGGACGTAACTAGAAAACAATGAAGTTACTCCATCCCAAAAGGACATTCATGGAATGTGCTCAGTAATATGTGTTATTAGTCAAAAATGTACTGAAAACCTAGAATATAACCCACAGGATTCAAGACGTTTAAAAACCAAAGACCCAACTGGCAATGCCTAAATCAACATGGGAATAAAAGAAACACCCATGGGTGTGAAGTGGGATATGTGGGAGGGAAGGTATTTAGTGAAAGAGGAGACATAATTAGATATTAGGAAGGAACTGGACTGATGTCCTGAGGAGGAAGAGCAGAAAGAATGAATACAGACAACATTGGTAAGTAAAGATGGGACACTCCAGAATGTGCAAGAGATCTCATATGTGAGAGATTCTTCAGACTCACATCAAGGGATATTGCTTAAAATGCTCGTAAGTGGGCAGAGCAAACATGTAAAGTAAACCTCCAGCAGAAAGAAAGGAGAACAAGTGTAGTAATGGGGTTGCAATTCTATCTTCAAACTCTGACCCAGAAATGTTCCTGTTTGCAAGATCTGCAGGTGTACAAATAAAAAAGATCATGAGACAAAGGAAGTCATGCGACAGGCCCAAATAGAGATCCAGTTTGATTGGAGGCTGGGGCCTGACATATTTTTCTGATGCTGTGGTGTGCTTGCAGACCTAAAATGGGTGCTTTCTGAGAGGTCCAACGAGCAGCAAAAAGTCAGATGAAGATACTTGCACCCAAACAATGGACACAAGCTGGGAAACCTTATGATTAAATTAAGAAAAATGTAGAAGGAGATGAGGAGGAGGGGCAGTCCGATGGGAAGAAGAACAGCAGTCTCAATTGACCTCAGTCTCTAAGATCTTTCAAACACTAAGCCACCAACCAGGCAGCATAAACAGGTTGATAGGAGTTCCAGGAATCATATACAGCAGAGCAGTGCCTGCTTATGTCACAGTGTGGGAAAATGTGGCTAACCATTGAGACCCATGAGGACAAAGGCTGTTGGTAGGTCTGGAGGGGCGAGAGTGAGGTATAAGGTCATCCATTGGAGACTGCTGAGAGGGGATCTGTAAGAGATGGGGATTATTCACGGGGCTGACTGGGAAGAAGATGATATCTTGACTATAAATAATAATTTAAAAAAAGTACTTCAGAACGAGTTCTCTTATGAAAAGTGATGCAAAACTACTAAATAAAATGCTCAAAAACTACATCTAGAAACACATCAAAATCATCATCCAACATAATATATCGTCATCTCAGTGATGTAGGGATGTTTAAATAAACAAAAAAATATCCTTTGAAAACAACATATCAACAAAGTATATGAAATCAGATGATCAACTCTTGATACTGAAAACACTGTGACAAAATTTAATACCACTTACTGTCCAAAATATTTTATAAATGAGGAATAGAAGTTTCAGAAATAAAGATAATCAAGGCAGTATAGATCAAGTCAGTAGCCAATATTGAGCAAAGTCCAGAGAATATAAAACAATTCCTCCAAATTCAGGCATGAGGCAAAACTGCCTATTATATCCCTTTCGTAAAAATCATGAATTTCTGACCAGAGCATGAAAATAACTAAACGAGATCCATGGAATACACATTAGAAAAGAAGAAATAAAAGAATCTCTATTTGCAAATGATATCAGTGTATAGTTGACTGATGCATTTATTTTAGCAGAGAATATCTGAAGCTGATAAAACATTTATCAAAGTGCAATTTTGACACAATAGAGACTTAAAACTCGACTAAGTAACTGATTAAGAAATTAGTTGTCAATCAAAATAAAAATTAAATATGTTCTGAGAAGTACATCAGGGAAACAACAGACTTGACAATAGCCACAAATAATATAAAAATATCTTGGCATGAGTTGAAATAAGCAAGTGTTTAATCTGTAGTACAAGAAATTCAAGTTCCTGAAGAAAATTTATGATAGATGTAAATAAATGTAATGATTAACATAGTGAAAATCGATGTTTTACAAAAAAGAATCTACAGATTTAAGTAAATTTCCATAAAAATTTCAACCTGCTTTTTATAAATCTTAAAATTACAATTCTAAGCATCATATGGAGAAAATTTTGGGATCACTTAAAGAATGCAAAATAATCAAAGAGCTTTATGAGAAATTGTCATCACTTCCCTCTAGTTGTTCTACAGTAAAATAATGATAATAACTGCATGACATTTGTAAGAAACATGCTGGTTGATAAATGGAATTGAAAAAAAAAGGTCCAAAAATAAACACATTTACAAACATGTCAATTTTAATAAAATATTCAGCAATTCATTTGACACATGAAGAATCTTCATCAAATTGTTCTACTCTATCTAAATGTTCATATGTAGAAGAATAAAAATATATAATATTTATCACCCTGCACAAAAGTCAAGTCTAAAAGAATAAATGAGCTTTAAATAAAATCAGAAAATTTGAATCTCATACAAGAGAATATGGGAATGTCAATAAATTGCATTGATGCAAGAGTCAATTTTCTGAACAGAAGCTAAATGGCTGAGGTAGTAAAATGAATAATAGATATATTGAACCTCATGAAATTACAAGATTCTTGCAAGGCAAAAGAAAGTTAATTAGACAAAATTCAAGACTATAAATTAGAAAATTTTCTTGACAAACGCTCTGTTTGAAGTAGGGCATATGAAGAACACAAGAATGATTGTAATTCAGCTCCAGTTGATCTTTTTTAAAAAAAGTTCACTGATGATGGTTTCCTAGGGGAATGTACTAGAAAAAGCCTTGAATATTTGTCTTTATACCCGAGTTACATCCCCTGCGTTTGGTAAAGAAAATGTAAAAGTTGAAGAACAATAGCTTTTGACTTGTCAACTTCTGTTTTTGTGAATGCAAAAACTAATATTCTTGAATCCTTAATATTCAGAAATTATGATAAGCAAGGAAAACTATTTAATTTAGATAGGCTATAATTATTGAGTTTCATTAGAATGCTCAGAGCAAGGGCACTTCCTTCAGGAAGCTCCATATTCCTGCTTTCCCATCATTCAGCTGCACAAGTACCACTTCCTACTTGTTGGCTTAACTGAGATAGAACACAAACTTACCTCTGCCTCGTGTTCAACTTTTTCCACCCCAAATTTTTTCTCCAAAGTAGAAACAGTCTTTTCAACATGTATATGCATGTATCCAAAAACCACTGTTTGAAAATTGTAAGAGCTGTTGTTGTTGCAATAACACTGGTAACAACACTGTGGATGACAATGGTTTTCCAGGATACAAGAGAAATTCAGAGGATGTCCTGTTGATGTCATCGGCAATGACCTGTCATTTGGTAGCTGAGTCTTAGTTACAAACCTGACCAGGACGGTTTCATCCCTCCCTAAAAAATCAGCTATTAATCAACAAAAACTGTTAAATAGTGTTACAAATCCATACCAGGTTGAATGATGAGAAAGACCATCTGTCTCAGCATGTACAATTTTCTTACCTTGCAAAGCAGGCAGGACACTTTTCAGTTTAGGATGTTGTATAGACTAATAGTCATAGAAGCCATGCCTTCAGTCATTAAAAGATGCCCAAATTACCTTAACTGATATAAAATGCAGACATGATGATGCTGGCCATAGTGGAATTAATTCTTGGCAGAGGAAAATGAAGTACTGGAGGAACAGAAAAAAAATCCTTGAGCTGAATTAGTTCTTCGCTTCTTTGCACTAAATATATCAATGTGTGCCTGGATATAGGCCTCTGTAAGTTATATAATGAGTATCTGTTTTAAGTCAGAAAAAAATTAGGGTTTGCCTGAAGAAACAATAGAGTTGAGATTGGTCAATTGACAGACTGAATACATAGCATAAACAAAGCCCAAAGCTAAGTTACTAGTATTTTCCTCATTATTCTTGGCGGCCCCATTTCTATGCCTAGAACTTGGGAAGAAGAAACAGGTTGATTTTGTCTTAAGGATAACATGTAAAAGCAAGACACATCAACACTCATTTTACAGTAGAACATTTTTGTGCTTTCTAATTTATTTTAAATATATTATTTCTATATTAGGTTATGTGTGTGTGTGTGTGTGTGAATATGTATACATATTTGAAATCACACTTACAAAGGGTCCATATGGAAGTCAGAGGACAACTGGTAAGATGTGGTTCTCTTTAGCCATTGGTTTAGCTATTCATATATTTTCCAGAGCAAAGAGCTCACTAGCCCCATTAAGATATATCTAGAACAAGGTCAGTTCAAAGATTTATTGATTCGTTTACCATCCTGTATTGACATAAAGATACAACTAAAAACCCTTCAAAGTAAAATAATAGAGAAATTTATACTAGAAGTATATGAAAAGAAATACTTCCTATTTTGTGAATTTTCTTCTAGTTTTTACCATAAAGACTAACTGCACACAGTTTATTTTTATATGCCTACATATTTTCATGTTTCTGACATAGCACAGACTAAGCCTTCCTTCCTTCCTTCCTTCTGTCCATCTTTCTTTCTTTCTTTCTTTCTTTCTTTCTTTCTTTCTTTCTTTCTTTCTTTCTTTCTTTCTTTCTTTCTTTCTTTCTTCCTTCCTTCCTTCCTTCCTTCCTTCCTTCCTTCCTTCCTTCCTTCCTTCCTTCCTTCTTTCTTTCTTTCTTTCTTTCTTTCTTTCTTTCTTTCTTTCTTTCTTTCTTTCTTTCTTTCTTTCTTTCTAGATATTTGCTTTATTTACATTTCAAATATTATCCATTTTCAACATTACCCCACAAAAAGTTCCCCTGCTCAACCCCCATTTCCTGACTTGAATGCCCCTATTCTGGGTAATCAAGCTTTCACAAGACCAGTGGCCTCTCCTCTCATTGATGTCAGAAATATTCATCTGCTACAGATGTGTCTGGATCCATGAGAAACTCCATGTGAACTCTTTGATTGTTGGTTTAGTCCCTGGGAGCTCTGAGAGTAGTAGTTGGTGCATATTATTGTCCCTATTTCAGAGCTGCAAACCTCTTCAGCTCTTTAGGTCTTCACTCTTGCAGCTACTTTGGGGATCATATTCTCATTCTACTGGTTTGCTGTGTGCCATGTGTGTTTGTTTCTCTTTCCAATAGGGATTAATTTATCCACACTTCCTTCATCCCTATTTGACTAAAACAGTGTTTGCCTTTCCTTCATTCTCTAGTTTGTATTTCCTTGCATTTTGCTTAGGTAGGTGTAATTCTCAATCAGAAATTTCAAAGGTGGGTTGTTTATCCCATATCTGCCCTGTTGGGGAGCATGTCTGTCCAGTGGAGGTAGACTCTTCAGATTCTATTTTTGCACTGTTGGTAATTTTGTCAAAGTGCACCCTCTTAAATTCTAGGAATCTCTAACACCCTTTGGGACTTTCTAAATGTCCACACCCATGTATTATAGAGGTGGGTTGGAAATATTCATCTCTAAATTTCCATTAATTTTGTTGGTCTCCTGGGCTTCTTTTCTCTCCTCCATTTTCTGATCTTTAAACACGTTTTCCCACACATCGCACTCACCCACCCAATTCTGTTCCCAAGGCTTTCTCTGATTATTTTGTTTCCCTTTATAAAAAAGATCTAAGCATATTTCTTGCACCTTATTGCTTGTTAAAAGTCTTACCATCTGTGGATTGGCCTGGCTAATGTGTCCTTTTAGGCTAAAATCTATTTTGTATGGGGTTTCTCACTCAAGATGATAATTTTTAGTTTAATCCATTGGCTGCAAAAGTCATGTCCTCATTTTTAGAATCTAAATGGTATTCAATTGTGTAAATGAAACACAATTTATCAATTCTTCATTTGAGAGATACCTAGACTGGTTCCACTCTCTGACTATTATGGATATGACTGCTAAGAATGTCTTGTAGTTCCTGCAGTGTTGGAGACTTTCTTTTTGGTATGTAATATAGCTGTTCCTATAGGAGGAACTAGTACCAGTTTTTTAGGAAACACTGGATTGAGCGTCAGGGTGTTTGTACCAATTTGTAATACTACCAACAAAGGATGAGTGTTCCCTTTTCTCCACATCATCACCAGCATATACTGATTCTTGAGGTTATTTCATTAGACATTTTCAATGGTGTAAGGTGGAATCTCAGTGTCATTTTGATAAGAATTTTCATGGTGACTGTGCTGGCTACTTTTGTCTGTCAACTTGACACAGGCTAGAGTTATCACAGAGAAAGGGGCTTTAGTTGGGGAAATGCCTCCATGAGATCAGCTGTGGGGCATTTTCTCAATTAGTGATTAAGTGTGGAGGGCCCCTTGTAGGTGGTACCACCTTTGGGCTGGTGCTCTTGGGTTCTATAAGAAAGCAGGCTGAGCAAGCCAGGGGAAAGCAAGCCAGTAAGAAACATGTCTCCATGGCCTCTGCATCAGCTCCTGCTTCCTGACCTGCTTGAGTTCCAGTCCTGACTTCCTTTAGTGATGAACTGCAATGTGGAAGTGTAAGCTCAATAAACCCTTTCTTCCCTAACTTGCTTCTTGGTCATGATGTTTGTGCAGGAATAGAAGCCCTGACTAAGATAAATTGGTACCAGCATAGTGGGGTATTCCTGTGACAACCTGACCATGTTTTGGTGATGACTGTGGAAGGACTTTGGAACTTTGAGCTAGAAAAGCCATTAGAATATTAAGAGCTTGGTGGAAAGTTCTGTAGGAGCTTGGAAGACAATGTTAAGAACAGTGCAGAAGATGGAGGCTTGGCTTATGAAATTTCAGAGGGAAGATAAAAGACTCTTACAGTGGCCATGTTTTGATTGTGAAGATTCTGTGGTTTTGGTTAGCTGGGGCTGAAGAATCATCTGTGAGTAACAAGATACCAGAACCACTAAAACAAACCTTTGTGTTACTGGGACTATTGATGCTGGTTAGCTGGAGCTAAGAAATTAGTGGTGATTAAGAAGAGACCAGCATTTGGGGGCGGCAGCGGCAGCAGTGGCTGCTCCAGCTGAAGGGCCATCAGCAGTGGAACCAAGGCGTCACAGGGACCAGTTAGGCCCTGTGCCCACGACCACTGACCTTCGCTGACCAGCCGGGCAGCAAGCAGCTGCAGTTGTGCGGCGCCTTTCCTGCATGGAGGCCACTTCAGAACTCGGCCTCCCACCAGTCAGGAGAGGTGCATCCATCTTGGTTCCGAACTCCAGGGATCGGACAGACTGAGGTACACAAACATAATCCTAGGCCAACACCGCGGTGGTCTGAGCCCGACGGGCGTTGGCCTGCACGCAGGCCCTGGGCGGGTCGGGGGGCCATCAGGGTGCCAACCCAGGCAGGAGGTTTTTTTGCCCAGGCCTTCGAGCGCGCCGCCGCCATTTTGCCTGCAGGACGACAGAGAGCTCAGGTGGGCAGACCTGTAACAGGCATAGCCTAAGGCTAACAAAGCGGGGGTCCAGGCCCCAAAACGCACAGGACTGACCCCAAGAACTGGGCGGCTTGGTGGGCCATCTGTGAGTCAACCCGCCCAGGTGATTGTTAGCAAAGCAGACTCTCCCGGCGCTTTCAGGGAACGCGGGCACGCAAGCCCGCCATCCTAGTCACCTGGCAGACCCAATTAACAGTCATAGCCCTAGGGGAACTTTGCTTGGACCTTGGCCTCCCAGGCTTTTGCCTGGACTCAGGGACTGGGCGGCCAGGCTAACCTTGTGTGCGACAGCCCGGTTGGCGGATCGGCTGCCCAGCGGAGTGAGCGGAACACAGGGGAGGTCACAGTAGCATACACCGTCGGCACTCCCTGGGAGTGCACACGGGCTCCATCTGCTCCACAGACACAATCAAGGGCAAGACCTCAGGCAGAAGCCCTTAGCTCTACTCTCTCCACTTCCGGATCCAGATCAGTCTGGGCGGCAGCATCACATCTCCAAGTCCTGCAAGTGGCTAGCTGGGCTTCCGGGCGGCCAGCTGGGAGAAGTCAGTGTGCTCCAGTGAATCCAGCGGGCCCCAGCGGGAGCCTTTGGGTGCCTGCTTTGGGATCTGAACAGCCTGGGCAGCAGCACACTGTCTACAAGCAGTTCAGGAGGTAAGCTGTGCACCAGAGGCCAACTGGGAAGGGGCAGCTTGCACTGGTGAGTCCAGCACTGACAAGACAAACTAACACCAGTGAGAACTAGATGGCAAAAGGCAAACGCAGGAATGTCACTAACAGAAATCAAGGCAATATGGCAACATCTGAACCCAATTCTCCTCTACCAACATGTCCTGGATACCCCAGCACACCAGTAAAACAAGATTTGGATTTAAAATCACTGGTCATGATGCTGGTACAGGAACACATGAAGGTCATACATAAAGAAATTCAGGAGAAAATGGATCAAAAGTTAGAAGCCCCTTGAAAGAAATCCAGGAGAATACAAAAGCCAACAAGGAGGAAATGCAAAAAACACTTAAAGAAATACAGGAGAACTTTGGTCAACAGGCTGAGGTCATGAAAGATGAAACACAAAAATCTCTTAAAGAAATACAGGAGAACTTTGGTCAACAGGCTGAGGTCATGAAAGACGAAACACAAAAATCTCTTAAAGAATTACAGGAAAACACAAACATGCAAGTGAAGGAGCTAAGCAAAACCATCCAGGATCTAAAATCAGAAGTAGAAACAACTAAGAAAACTCAAAGGGAGACAACTTTGGAGATAGAAAGCCTTGGGAAGAAATCAGGGGACAGAGATGCAAATATCAACAACAGAATACAAGAGATAGAAGAAAGAATCTCAGATGCTGAAGATTCCATAGAAACCATGGACTCAACAGTTAAAGAAAATGCAAAATGCAAAAAGCTTGTAACCCAAAATATCCAGGAAATCCAGGACACAATGAGAAGACCAAACCTAAGGATTATAGGCATAGATGAGAGTGAAGATTTACAACTTAAAGGGCCAGCAAACATCTTCAGTAAAATTATGGAAGAAAACTTCCCTAACCTAAAGAGAGAGATGCCCATGAATATACAAGAAGCCTACAGAACTCCAAACAGACTGGACCAGAACAGAAATACTTCCCGTCACATAATTATCAAAACACCAAATGTTCTAAACAAAGAAAGAATACTAAAGGCAGTAAGAGAAAAAGGCCAAGTAACATATAAAGGAAGAACTATCAGAATCACAGAAGACTTTTCACCTGAGACTATGAAGGCTAGAAGGTCCTGGGCAGATCTCATGCAGACTCTAAGAGAACACAAATGCCAACCAAAACTACTATATCCAGCAAAACTCTCAATCACCATAGATGGAGAAACTAAGATATTTCATGACAAAACCAAGTTTACCCAATATCTATCCACAAAACCGGCCCTAAAACGGATAATAGGAGGACAACACCAATACAAGGAGGGAAACTTCACCCTGGAAAAAGCAAGAGAGTAACCTTTCATCAAACCCAAAAGAAGTTAAGCATTTAAAATTAAAAAACAACGTCAAAAATGATAGGAAGTAACAATCACTATTCCTTAATATCTCTTAACATCAATGGACTTAATTCCCCAATAAAAAGACACAGACTAACTGAATGGATACATAAACAGGACCCTACATTTTGCTGCTTACAGGAAACACACCTCAGGGTCAAAGACAAACACTACCTTAGAATAAAAGGCTGGAAGACAATTTTACAAGCAAATGGTCTCAGGAAACAAGCTGGAGTAGCCATTTTAATATCAGATAAAATTGACTTTCAACCCAAAGTCATCAAAAGAGACCCTGAGGGACACTTCTTGCTGGTCAAAGGAAAAATACAAAAAGAAGAACTGTCAATCCTGAACATCTATGCACCAAATGCAAGGGCACTCTCTTTCGTAAAAGAAACTTTATTAAAACTAAAAGCACACATTGCACCTAACACAATAATTGTGGGTGACTTCAACACTGCACTTTCCTCAATGGACCGATCAGGAAAACAGAAACTAAACAGGGACACAATGAAACTAATTGAAGCTTTGGACCAATTAGATTTAACAGATATATATAGAACATTCTATCCTAAAAAAAAAGAATATACCTTTTTCTCAGCACCTCATGGTACCTTCTCCAAAATCGACCATATAATTGGTCACAAGACAGACCTCAACAAATATAAGAAGATCGAACTAATCCCATGCCTCCTATCTGATCACTATGGAGTAAAAGTGGTCTTCAATAGCAACAGAAACAACAGAAAGCCCACATACACGTGAAAACTGCACAATACTCTACTCAATGATACCTTGGTCAAGGAAGAAATAAAGAAAGAAATTAAAGACTTTTTAGAACACAATGAAAATGAAAACACAACATACCCAAATCTATGGGACACAATGAAAGCAGTGCTAAGAGGAAAACTCATAGCCCTGAGTACCTCCAAAAAGAAAATGGAGAGAGCATACATTACCAGCTTAATGACACACCTGAAAGCCTTAGAACAAAAGGAAGCTATTTCGCCCAGGAGGAGTAGAAGGCAGGAAATCATCAAACTCAGGGCCGAAATCAATCAAGTAGAAACAAAGAGAACCATACAAAAAATCAACAATACCAGGAGCTGGTTCTTTGAGAAAATCAACAAGATAGATAAACCCTTAGCCAGACTGACCAAAGGGCACAGAGAAAGTATCCAAATTAACAAACTTAGAAATGAAAAGGGAGATATAACAACGGAAACTGAGGAAATCCAAAAAATCATCAGATCCTACTACAAGAGCCTATACTCAACACAACTGGAGAATCTGGAGGAAATGGACAATTTTCTTGACAGATACCAAATACCAAAATTAAATCAGGATCAACTAGACCATCTAAACAGTCCCATAATGCCTAAAGAAATAGAAGGAGTCATAGAAAGTCTTCCAACCAAAAAAAACACAGGACCAGATGGCTTCAGTGCAGAATTCTACCAGACCTTCAAAGAAGAGTTAACACCAATACTCTTCAAACTATTCCACAAAATAGAAACAGAAGGAACACTACCCAATTCCTTCTACGAAGCCACAATTACGCTGATACCAAAGCCACACAAAGATCCAACAAAGAAAGAGAACTTCAGACCAATTTCTCTTATGAACATCGATGCAAAAATACTCAATAAAATTCTTGCCAACCGAATCCAAGAACACATCAAAACGATCATTCACCATGATCAAGTAGGCTTTATCCCGGGAATGCAGGGTTGGTTCAATATACGGAAATCCATCAATGCAATGCACTACATAAACAAACTCAAAGAACAAAACCACATGGTCATTTCATTGGATGCTGAAAAAGCATTTGACAAAATTCAGCATCCCTTCATGCTTAAAGTCTTGGAGAGAACAGGAATTCAAGGCCCATACCTAAACATAGTAAAAGCAATATACAGCAAACCGGTAGCCAGCATCAATCTAAATGGAGAGAAACTTGAAGCAATCCCACTGAAATCAGGGACCAGACAAGGCTGCCCCCTTTCTCCTTATCTTTTCAATATTGTACTTGAGGTACTAGCTCGGGCAATTCGACAACATAAGGAGGTCAAAGGGATACAAATTGGAAAGGAAGAAGTCAAACTATCATTATTTGCAGACAACATGATCGTCTACCTAAGTGACCCAAAGAACTCCACTAGAGAGCTCCTACAGCTGATAAACAACTTCAGCAAAGTGGCAGGTTATAAAATCAACTCAAGCAAATCAGTGGCCTTCCTATACTCAAAGGATAAGCAGGCTGAGAAAGAAATTAGGGAAATGACCCCCTTCACAATAGCCACAAACAGTATAAAGTATCTTGGGGTGACTCTTACCAAACATGTGAAAGATCTGTATGACAAGAACTTCAAGACTCTGAAGAAGGAAATAGAAGAAGACCTC
Organism: Apodemus sylvaticus; assembly: GCF_947179515.1. Lineage (NCBI taxonomy): Eukaryota > Metazoa > Chordata > Mammalia > Rodentia > Muridae > Apodemus > Apodemus sylvaticus. The sequence continues at coordinate 1,889,013 of NW_026262996.1, forward strand.
AAAAAATGGGAAAACCTCCCATGCTCATGGATCGGTAGAATCAATATAGTTAAAATGGCCATTTTGCCTAAAGCACTATACAGATTCAATGCAATACCCATCAAAATCCCAACTCAATTCTTCACAGAGTTAGAAAGAGCAATTATCAAATTCATCTGGAACAACAAAAAACCCAGGATAGCTAAAACTATTCTCAGCAACAAAAGAAAATCTGGGGGAATCAGTATCCCTGACCTCAAGCAATACTACAGAGCAATAGTGTTAAAAACTGCATGGTATTGGTACAGTGACAGGCAGGAGGATCAATGGAACAGGATTGAAGATAAAGAAATGAACCCACACACCTATGGCCACTTGATCCTCGACAAAGAGGCTGAAAACATCCAATGGAAAAAAGATAGCCTTATCAACAAATGGTGCTGGTTCAACTGGAGGTCAGCATGCAGAAGAATGCGAATTGATCCATCCTTGTCTCCTTGTACTAAGCTCAAATCCAAATGGATCAAGGACCTCCACATAAAGCCAGACAGTCTGAAGCTAATAGAAAAGAAACTGGGGAAGACCCTTGAGGACATCGGTACAGGGAGAAAGTTTCTGAACAGAACACCAATAGCATATGCTCTAAGAGCAAGAATTGACAAATGGGACCTCATAAAATTACAAAGTTTCTGTAAGGCAAAGGACACCATCAAGAGGACAAATCGGCAACCAACAAATTGGGAAAAGATCTTCACCAATCCTACATCAGATAGAGGGCTAATATCCAATATATATAAGGAACTCAAGAAGTTAGACTCCAGAAAAACAAACAACCCTATTAAAAAATGGGGTACAGAGTTAAACAAAGAATTCTCACCTGAAGAACTTCGGATGGTGGAGAAACATCTTAAAAAATGCTCAACTTCATTAGTCATTAGGGAAATGCAAATCAAAACAACCCTAAGATTTCACCTTACACCAGTCAGAATGGCCAAGATTAAAAATTCAGGAGACAACAGGTGTTGGAGAGAGTGTGGAGAAAGAGGAACACTTCTCCACTGCTGGTGGGGTTGCAAATTGGTACAACCACTGTGGAAATCAGTCTGGCGGTTCCTCCAAAAACTGGGTACCTTACTTCCAGAAGATCCTGCTATACCACTCCTGGGCATATACCCAGAAGACTCCCCACCATGTAATAAGGATACATGTTCTACTATGTTCATAGCAGCCCTATTTGTAATTGCCAGATGCTGGAAAGAACCCAGGTATCCCTCAACAGAAGAGTGGATGCAAAAAATGTGGTATATCTACACAATGGAGTACTATTCAGCCATTAGAAACAATGAAGTCATGAAATTCTTAGGCAAGTGGATGGAGCTAGAGAATATCATACTAAGTGAAGTAACCCAGACTCAAAAGTTGAATCATGGTATGCACTCACTAATAAGTGGATATTAACCTAGAAAACTGGAATACCCAAAACATAATCCACACATCAAATGAGGTACAAGAAGAAAGGAGGAGTGGCCCCTGGTTCTGGAAAGACTCAGTGAAACAGTATTCAGCAAAACCAGAACGGGGAAGTGGGAAGGGGTGGGTGGGAGGACAGGGGAAGAGAAGGGGGTTTGCGGGACTTTCGGGGAGTGGGGGGGGCTAGAAAAGGGGAAATCATTTGAAATGTAAATAAATTATATCGAAAAAAAAAAAAAAAAAGATGAGACCAGCATCACTTAGAGGAAATCTTCTGGGAAGTGTTTTCTGAGAGCACAGAGAGTGTGCCACAGAGATAGTCACAGTTGTATTTTGTGCTGTGACTGGACTTGGTACTGTGTAAGAGACACCCAGATGTTACTGGTTTTGAAGGCATGAAGGGGTCATGAAGAGTAGCTGAGGCTCTTGGCACAGTGAGAGTCTACGGAAGACCACTGGTGAAGGTGCATCTTCAGTTGCAATTGATGGCCAAGGACTTGAAGGGGGTCATGCATAGGAGCAGAGGCTTGTCACCCTGATGAGAGCCTATGAGAGACTATTGGTGAAACCTAATTTACAGTAGAAATCAGCAGTGTTTTGGAAATGCCAGTGTCATGAGATGACCACCAAGAATAGCAGCAGCAGTGGAGTACAGGAAGATGGAGCCTAGAAGACAAGCTGTGTGCTACAAAGGACAGAGCTGGAGAAGTGACCCATGCCCTTGGAGGAGCCCGGAAGATTGTGAGTTGGATCCCAGACATTGAACCACTGGAGTTTGAGTTTTGCTTTTTGTTGTGACTGTGTCCTGATATGTTTCCCCCTTGAAGGAAGAAAGTATTTTAGTGGACCCCACAGTTAAAAGACTGAAATTTTAAAAGACTTTGAATTTTAAAGATATTGGACATTTTAAGGTGATTAAACGTTTAATATGTAAAGACTGTGGGACTTTTAAAGTAATTTAGATCTTGGGGATGAATAAGAAAGTAAGGGTTGAGGCTTAATAGTGATGTGTTTGTGTGTCAAGTTGACAAGGGGTCAATTGTACTGGCTGGTTTTGTGTGTCAACTTGACACAGGCTGGAGTTATCACAGAGAAAGAAGCTTTAGTTGGGGAAGTGCCTCCATGAGATCCAGCTGTGAGGCATTTTCTCAATTAGTGATTAAGTGTGGAGGGCTATTTGTGGGTCGTACTACCTTTGGGCAGATTTTCTTGGGTTCTATAAGAGAGCAGACTGAGCAAGCCAGGGGAGCAAGTCAGTAAGAAAAATCCCTCCATGGCCTCTGCATCAGCTCTTGCTTCCTGACCTGCTTGAGTTCCAGTCCTGACTTCCTTTAGTGATGAACTGCAACATGGAAGTGTAAGCTCAATAAACCCTTTCCTCCCCAACTTGCTTCTTGTTCATGATGTTTGTGCAGGAATAGAAACCCTGACTAAGACAGTGACTAAGGATATTCTGCATTCCTTGAACTGCCTCTTGACTCTCCGAGATTCCTCTACTGAGAATTCTCCAAGTTCTCTAGTTCATTTTTAATTGTTTTTTTTAATCTAAGATCTTCAAATTCTGAAATATTTTGGATAATTGGACTCTGATAGTTATATTGTTAGTGAAAATGTTTTCCTAATCTGCAAGTTGCTGCATTGTCCTATTGAAGGACTACCTTTTCCTACAAAAGTGTTTCAGGTTAATGTGGACACATTTATTTATTCTTGATCTTACCCGAGCAGTAAGTGTTTAAGATTATTTACCACTTTGCTTTCTATTAAATTTTTTGTATCAAGTTTTATGATAAAGCAATTTCTTGGACTGGAGTTTTGTTCAGGGTGAAAATTATGGATCAGTTTGATCGCTTTTATACTAGTTAGACCAGCATCATTTGTTGAAGAAGATTTCCTTTTTCTTATGTTTGGTTTTGTCTTCTTTGACAAAGATCATTTAAATATTTTTGTGTGAGTTTATTTCTGGATATTTGATTTTATTCCATTGCCAAATCCCACTCTATAGTTCTGGGCTCCCTGTAATCTCTACTTTCGATGACCCTTTATAAAAGTATGCCTTTAAAGCAAGTACAGCCATGGTTTTTATGATATTTCCCTTTACTCAAATATATAGACTTTGCTTAAAACTGAAGGGACCTAGGATGTTAGAGTACAAGTCTATCACGGATATTAAGCTAAGTCAGATGGTGTTTTTTGTTTCATTGTTAATCTAAACTATTCTATTAATAACATCACATACTATAATGTGATTTAGTTGAAGTGAGGGTCATGGTGTCCATTGTTTTGGATTGCTATAGGGAAGGACATCTTCCTACTGTGTGCTTAAGTCTTCTATGGTGAGTGGCACACAAGGACACTATACCAAGTCAAGATGTTAGCCTATCACTGATTTTCTCAACCTGTAGGTACTTGAGCATTAATCAGTCTCTGAGGTAATTGAGTGTCTTGATATCTTTATTATCATCTAATTAAAAGGAATAGCTGTGTTTCTCAAGTATCTGATAAGTTTTAATTTTATTATATCCATCTTTTCTCACTGCGACAACTCGTAAGCTCTGTACTTCTACACAACGTTAGAGTATGTAGTTATATTTACAAATATATTTATGTAAAATATATTTAGACTTTATTGAGGCCCTATTTACTGTCAAGAGGATATATAGATGAAGAAAACATTCATAGAATACTTAGAGGTTGGGTAGGAACCTATGCCTATGTAGGTGGTGGTTTATATTTTCTTTTTTTTTTCTTTTTTTCTTTTCTTTTCTTTTTTTTTTTGTAGTGGCCATGTTGGCCTACAGCTCATGGTGATCTCTTCAGTGTTCAATTGAATTGATACACCTCTTGGATATTCTAATTTTTTCCCTTTCTTTCCATGACAAAACCAAGTTTACCCAATATCTTTCCACAAAACCAGCCCTAAAAAGGATAATAGGAGGAAAACACCAATACAAGAAGGGAAACTTCACCCTGGAAAAAGCAAGATAGTAACCTTTCATCAAATCCAAAAGAAGTTAAACAATCAAATTTAAAAAATAACAACAAAAATGACAGGAAGTAACAATCACCATTCCTTAATATCTCTTAAAATTAATGAACTCAATGCCCCAATAAAAAGACATAGACTAACCGACTGGATACGTACACAGGACTCTACATTTTGATGCTTACAGGAAACACACCTCACGGTCAAAGACAAACACTACCTTAGAGTAAAAGGCTGGAAGACAATGTTACAAGCAAATGGTCTCAGGAAACAAGCTGGAGTAGCCATTTTAATATCAGATAAAATTGACTTTCAACCCAAAGTCATCAAAAGAGACTCTGAGGGACACTTCTTGCTGGTCAAAGAAAAAAAATACAACAAGAAGAACTCTCAATTCTGAACATCTATGCTCCAAATGCAAGGGAACCCTCTTTCGTAAAAGAAACTTTATTAAAGCTCAAAGCACACATTGCACCTAACACAATAAGTGTGGGTGACTTCAACACTGCACTTTCCTCAATGGACCAATCAGGAAAATAAAAACTAAACAGGGACGCAATGAAACAAATTGAAGCGTGTGACCAATTAGATTTAACAGATATATATAGAACATTCTATCCTAAAGCAAAAGAATATACCTTTTTCTCAGCACCTCATGGTACCTTCTCCAAAATCGACCATATAATTGGTCACAAGACAGACCTCAACAAATATAAGAAGAACAAAATAACCCTATGCCTCCTATTAGATCACTATGGAGTAAAAGTGCTCTTCAATAGCAACAAAAACAATAGAAAACCCACATACACATGGAAACTGAACAATATTCTACTAAATGATAGCTTGGTCAAGGAAGAAATAAAGAAAGAAATTAAAGACTTTTTAGAACACAATGAAAATGAAGACACAACATACCCAAATCTATGGGACACAATGAAAGCAGTGCTAAGAGGAAAACCCATAGCCCTGAGTGCCTCCAAAAAGAAAATGGAGAGAGCATACATTACCAGCTTAATGACACACCTGAAAGCCCTAGAACAAAAAGAAGCTATTTCACCCAGGAGGAGTAGAAGGCAGGAAATCATCAAACTCAGGGCTGAAATCAATCAAGTAGAAACAAAGAGAACCATACAAAAAATCAACAAAACCAGGAGCTGGTTCTTTGAGAAAATCAACAAGATAGATAAGCCCTTAGCCAGACTGACCAAAGGCCACAGAGACAGTATCCTGATTAATAAACTTAGAAATGAAAAGGGAGATATAACAACAGAAACTGAGGAAATTCAAAAAATCATTAGATCCTACTACAAAAGCCTATACTCAACACAACTGGAGAATCTGGAGGAAATGGACAGTTTCCTAGACAGATATCCGACACCAAAACTAAATCAGGATCAAATAGATCAACTAAACAATCCCATAACACCTGAATAAATAAAAAGGGTCATAGAAAGTCTCCCAACCAAAAAAAGCAGGGGACCCAATGGCTTCAGTGCAGAGTTCTATCAGACCTTCATAGAAGACTTAACACCAATACTCTTCAAACTATTCCACAAAATAGAAACAGAAGGAAGTCTACCCAACTCGTTCTATGAAGCCACAATTACGCTGATACCAAAACCACACAAAGATCCAACAAAGAAAGAGAACTTCAGGCCAATTTCTCTTATGAATATTGATGCAAAAATATTTAATAAAATTCTTGCCAACCGAATCCAAGAACACATCAAAACGATCATCCACCATGATCAAGTAGGCTTCATCCCAGGGATGCAGGGATGGTTCAATATAAGGAAATCCATCAATGCTATCCACTACATAAACAAACTCAAAGAAATAAACCATATGATCATCTCATTAGATGCAGAAAAAGCATTTGACAAAATTCAGCATCCTTTCATGCTAAAAGTATTGGAAAGAACAGGAATTCAAGGCCCATACCTAAACATCGTTAAAGCAATATACAGCAAACCAGTAGCCAACATCAAACTAAATGGAGAGAAACTTGAAGCAATCCCACTAAAATCAGGGACTAGACAAGTCTGTCCTCTCTCTCCATATATCTTCAATATAGTACTTGAAGTTCTAGCTAGAGCAATTAGACAACATAAGGAGGTCAAGGGGATACAAATTGGAAAGGAAGAAGTCAAATTATCACTATTTGCAGATGACATGATAGTCTACTTAAGTGACCCAAAACGTCCACCAGAGAACTCCTACAACAACTTCAGCAAAGTGGGTGGTTATAAAATCAACTCAAGCAAATCACTTGCCTTCCTATACTCAAAGGATAAGCAGGCTGAGAAAGAAGTTAGGGAAATGACACCCTCCAAAATAGCCTCAAACAATATAAGGTATCTTGGTGTGACTCTAACCAAACAAGTGAAAGATCTATATGACAAGAACTTCAGGTCTCTGAAGAAGGAAATCGAAGAAGACCTCAGAAAATGGAAAAATCTGCCATGCTCGTGGATTGGCAGGATTAATATAGTTAAAATGGCCATCTTGCCAAAAGCGATCTACAGATTCAATGCAATTCCCATCAAAATCCCAACTCAGTTCTTCACAGAGTTAGAAAAAGCAATTCTCAAATTCATCTGGAATAACAAGAAAACCAGGATAGCTAAAACTATTCTTAACCACAAAACAAATTCTGGGGGAATCAGTATCCCTGACTTCAAGCAATACTACAAAGCAATAGTGTTAAAAACTGCATGGTATTGGCACAGTGACAGACAAGTGGACCAATGGAATAGAATTGAAGATCCAGAAATGAATCCACCCACCTATGGCCACTTGATCTTCGACAAAGCAGCTAAAAACATCCAGTGGAAAAAAGATTGCCTTTTCAACAAATGGTGCTGGATCAATTGGAGGTCAGCATGCAGAAGAATGTGCATTGATCCATTCTTATCTCCATGTACTAAACTTCACTCCAAGTGGATAAAGGACCTCCATTTAAAACCTGACACACTGAAACTAATAGAAAAGAAACTGGGGAAGACCCTTGAGGACATGGACACAGGGGAAAAGTTTCTGAACAGATCACCAATAGCTTATGCTTTAAGATCAAGAATTGACAAATGGGACCTCATAAAATTACAAAATTTCTGCAAGGCAAAGGACACTGTTAAAAGTACAAAACGGCAACCATCAAATTGGGAAAGGATATTCACCAACCCCACATCTGATAGAGGGCTAATATCCAATATATACAAAGAACTCAAAAGTTAGACCCCAGGGAACCAAATAACCCTATTTAAAATGGGGTACAGATCTTAACAAAGAATTTTCACCTTAAGAAATTCGGATGGCCGAGAGGCACCTTAAGAAGTGCTCAACATCATTAGTCATTAGGGAAATGCAGATCAAAACAACCCTGAGATTTCACCTCTCACCAGTCAGAATGGCTAAGGTCAAAAACTCAGGAAACAGCAGGTGTTGGCAAGGATGTGGAGAAAGAGGAACACTCCTCCACTGCTGGCGCCACTGTAAGATGGTACAACCACTGTGGAAATCAGTCTGGAGGTTCCTCAGAAAACTGGACATGACACTTCCAGAGGACCCTGCTATACCTCTCCTGGGCATATACCCAAAGGATTCCCCGGCATGCAGTAAAGACACATGCTCCATTATGTTCATAGCAGTCTTATTTATAATAGCCAGAAGCTGGAAAGAACCCAGATGCCCCTCAAAGGAGGAATGGATACAGAAAATGTGGTATATTTACAAAATGGAATACTACTCAGCAATTAGAAACAATGAATTCACAAAATTTTTAGGAATGGTTTGATCAGGAAAATATCATCCTAAGTGAGGTAACCCAATCACAAAAGAATACACATGGAATGCAATCTCTGATAAGTGGATATTAATTAGCCCAGAAGCTCTGAATACCCAAGGCACAAACTGCATAACAAATGACTCCCATAAAGAAGTATGGAGAGGGTCCTGATCCTGGAAAGGATTGATCTAGCATGGGAAGGGAATATAAGGACAGAGAAAAAGGGGGGAGGTGATTGGAGAATGGATGGAGAGAAGAAGGTTTATGGGACATATGGGGAGGGAGGATCCGGGAAAGGGGAAATCATTTGGAATGTAAACAAAGAATATAGAAAATAAAAATATTAAAAAAATAGTGTTAAAAACTGCATGGTATTGGTACAGTCACTGGCAGGCAGATCAGTGGAATAGGACTGAAGATCCAGAAATGAACTCACCCAGCTATGGCCACTTATTCTTCAACAATGGATCTGAAAACATCCAGTGGAAAAAAAGATATCCTTTTCAACAAATGATGCTGGTTCAACTGGAAGAAGAATGTGAATTGATCCATACTTATCTCCTTGTACTAAGCTCAACTCCAAGTGGTTCAAGAACCTCCACGTAAAGCCAGACACTCTGAAGCTAATAGAAAAGAAACTGGGGAAGACCCTTGAGGACATTGGTAGAGGGGTAAAGTTCCTGAACAGAACACCATTAGCTTATGCTCTAAGATCAAGAATAGAACCTCATAAAATTACAAAGTTTCTATAAGGAAAATATCATTGTCAAAAACACAAATTGGCAACCAAAAAATTGGAAAAAGATCTTCCCAACCTTACATGTGACAGAGGGCTAATATCCAATATATACAAAGAACTCAAGAAGATAGACACCAGAGAACCAAATAACCCTTTTATAAAATGGGGTACAGAGCTAAACAAAGAAATTTCACCTGAAGAACTTTGAATGGCTGAGAAGCATCTTAAAAAATGTTCAACTTCATTAGTCATTAGGGAAATGCAAATCAAAACAACCCTGAGATTTCACTTCACACCAGTCAGAATGGCTAAGATTAAAAACTCAGGAGACATCAGGTGTTGGTGAGGATGTGGAGAAAGAGAAACACTTCTCCGGTGCTGGTGGCATTGCAAATTGGTACGGCCACCCTGGAAATCAGTCTGTCGGTTCCTCAGAAAACTGGGCATATCACTTCTGGAGGACTCTGCTATACCACTCCTGGGCATATAATCAGAGGATTCCCCTGCATGTAATAAGGATACATGCTCCACTATGTTCATAGCAGCCTTATTTATTATAGCCTGAAGCTGGAACGAACCCTGATGTCCCTCAGTGGAGCAATGGATACAAAAAATGTGGTATATATACACAATGGAGCACTATTCAGCCATTAGAAATAATAAATTTATGAAATTCTTAGACAAATCGATCGAGCTGGAGAACATCATACTAAGTGAGGTAACCCAGTTTCAAAAGATCAATCATGGTATGCACATACTAATAAGTGGATATTAACCTAGAAACGTTGAATATCCAAGACATAATCCACATATCAAATGATGTATTGAGTATCCCCTGGCTCTGGAAAGACTCAGTACAGCAGTATAGTGCAGTACCAGAACAGGGAAGTGGGAAGAGGTGGATGGGGGCACAGGCAGAGGGAAGAGAGCTTATGGGACTTTCAGTGAGTTCAGAGCCAGGAAAGGGGAAATCATTTGAAATGTAAATAAAAAATATATCGTATAAAAAAATAAAAAAACCCTGAAAAACAAACAAAAAAATCAGAGAAAATGGGCACTTTTTTAGACAATGATATACTATATTGATGTAGTCTGGTGGACTTTATCAGTAGAATACAAAAGATGCCTAAAGTGGGAATCATGTATAGAAAATACTTAATAATATAAAATTATTAGAAATCTATAAAAGGAAACAGGAATTTGGGAAAGCAGGAGACTCATGAGATAAAATATGAAGTCAACTTTCAAGTGGAAACCATAGTTTATGGTTTGAAGATACATAATTATCAGGGCTCACCAGCATATTGAAAAAGTATGGCTAGGAGATGAAATATATCTATGTGTATCAAAATAAGGTTGAGGCTTCAAGATTTCATGAAATTTTCAAATCTCGCCAGGGTATTACAGATGATTCTTTCAATGGCCTGTGGGAGAGAATCTCCTGTCAAGATGAAGGACAATTAGCTCTTCCAGTACTGTATCTTTCTGCATGTTGCTCTACACTTCCTGAAAGGTGATAATAGAAGAAAATCAAATAGATAATAGAAGGGGTACTATTCCACCTGTATAAGCTTGCTATTTATATTTTTTCAGTAGACCATGAGATATATCATGCTAGGCCTTATTATGACTGGATTACACTTTTCATGTGGACATAAAGAGACATAAAGAGTCAATTTGTGTGTCAAATTGACTAGCAATGGATTTGGATGTTTGGTCTCAGTGTTCAATGTGATTACATCTCTCATGAACTGCAATCCAATAGTGGAGGGCACACCTGTGATTCAGGTTTTGAGGATGGAAAATAAAGGATTTTGATTCAAAATCATGATATGGAAGAACACAGGTTTAGATCCAGACCTTGAAGCACATTAGCCATAAAAAGCTTATGTACAGGCATGGCAGTAGATATTCTTAATCACAGGAGAAAGGAGAGGGCAGATTTATGATTTCCAGGCCATCCTGTTACAGAATAATTTCCAGGTAAATAAATGCTTAGGTCCAGGCACAGTGATATATGACTTTCATCATCCCAGTACACAGATGTGAGACCCATACAGATCTGAGTTCAAGTTGCATCAAGTTAAAGAAATTCAGAGCTAGTTTTCTGACAGCCAACATTTGTTAGTGAGGATACTCTTGAAACAGGAAGCTTTTATCAATGTAATTGAACAAGGGGTAAAAGTTCCAGAACCAACATCCAAAAGAATTTGTTAGATTTTGGAATGCCCCTAATGGTTTACAATGAAGAATAGAACAGGGTGCCTCTACAACATATGTTGCTTAGCTAGAGCTCAGAAAATGTTAGTAGTTTAGACTAGCATCACTGAGGTAAAATCTTCTATTTAGTGTTGCTAGAGATTACAATGAAGCTGTATTCCAGAGAAAGACCTCCTGCTGGCAGCCAGGTAATATGTAAGAATCTGTCAGGTGTTAATAGTTTTGGAAGACTGAATGGGTAATGAATAGCAGTTGAGCCTTGCCAGTTTGGGTGACCAGGAAAGATCAGTGGAGAAAGCTCAGCCTCAGAGGCAGTTTAAGTCTGAAGGGTTTTTGAAATGAAGCTGATATTTGGGACCTTGATGTTGGCTTAGAAGAGACTATTGGTGGAATTGCTTCCTAGTTTCAGCAGAAGATGCCACTTTATTGGAGATGTCAGTTCCATGGGATGACCACCAAGAACAGCAGCAACCATGGAGTGAAGTTATCCAGAGCCTAGTGTGATAAAAAGAGAAGAGTTGGTAGAGTGACCCAAGCCCATTTTAAGAACCCAGAGAATCATGCCTGAACCCCATTTACTTGCTTTGGAAAGGAGAACAGCGCAAGTAAAAGAAGTAGATATTAGTTTAGCAAACTGAAATAATACAGGACACCAGACATGTAGATATAGAGTCTGGTGTTTGCACAGAAAGCTTTTGGTCTTGATTTGGTCCAGGATTACCTCACTCTGAAGTTTTGGGAATATATGATCTACTGTTTCACTTTCAATTTTTAAGGTTTTACAGTTATGATAATTCATAAATCTTAAAAAAGACATTTATTTTAAAACACTGATGAGCCTTTGCTAGACCATGTGGAGTTGTATTTAATTCATTTTGTGTAAGGATATACCTAAGTATAGCCCCAATACACTCATGTGTTTGAATAAGCATATGGCTTTCAGGAAATGGAATGTGGTTGACTGAATATGCTTACCCCATGAGAATTGTGGAATAATCAGACATGTCCATATTGTGGAAGATATACCTTTCTTACAGGCAGTATGTCACTGCATGCCACAATGGAGGTGGGTCTTGAATAATTTATGAAATTCACAAGTCTGTGCAGTGGGGTATAGAGTGTATTCCTGACTGGCAGTGGGAGAGTTTTCTGTGTGCCTTAGGGCCAAAATACAGGACCCTTGGCTCCTTTATCAACATATATTCCTTCATAATACTGTACTTTTTCCCATGATGAAAACAGAAGGAAGCTCTAAGACTGTAAGCCAGTCTTGATTAAATGTCTTCCTATGTAAGATTTGTCTTAGTGATAGAGACTATATGGCAATGGAACCTTTACTAAAACAGAAATGGGTGCCACACACTGATATTACAGGCATAGGTGTGAACTTGATTTTGATTTGAGGAATGCAGATTTTGTGATGATGCAAAGCAGTGGAATGAATTAAATGGTACTCAATTGGCCAAAGTATTACAGCATGTAAGACAGTGGTGCTGAGAGTGATTTCAACTGTAGAGTCTTGATTCAAAGAACTTCAGAAGAGAATTTTATTATGTGACTTAGAAACCATTTTCATGGTATTTTGTTGAATGGCTTGTTTCCCTTGTCTGAAGAGTCTGCCTGACAATAAGGTAAACTGATTTATAATAATTACTTTAAGACAGAAGTTCTCAAAGCCAACTCATTTCAACTTAATCCAGTGGTTCAATCTTACAGGGCTGGTTTTAATCAAGTGCATGAAACTGAGATATAAAAAAAAATAAGTATGGTTCAGAGATAAAGGGAGAACCAGTAAATGGAATGGAACTTTATCCTGTGTTGATGAATATTCAATAGGATTAAAGAAATGGTAATATTAGAGTTATATCCCACCTAGCTTGCTGTCTATGCTTTTGTAGTGAACCAAGGAAAGTTACATAATTTTAGGCATTATTAGGACCTGACTACTCCCATTTGGACATAAAGGAATATGATCATGTTTCAAATTGACAGGGGGTGGATTGTGATTGCTATTCTCAGTGGTTACATCTGTATGTAGTGAACTTTATCCAGAAATGGAGGTCATAACTGTGATTCAGATGTTGAGGCTTATGAACACACCATTTTGATCCGAATCTTGACCTGGAAAGACATAAGATTTATTTCAGATCTAGGTGCACATTCCCCATGAAAAGCTTCGTTTCAGGCATGGTGCAACCCATCTTTAATCCCCGTAGAAAAAAAGTAGTTCATTTCTGAATTCTATACTAGTTTGGTACACAGCATGTTCCAGGTAAAAAAAGCTTAGGTCCAGACATGTTGGCATGCAACATTAATCCCAGCACCCTGGTGTGAAAACCATCCAGATTTCTGAGTTCAAGTCAGTTTACTGAGCTAGTACTTTAACAGTTAGAAATAGTGGAGAATGTCATAGAAATCAGGAAATTTGTGTAAATATAATTGAACTTGGTGGTGTGGGGGCATGTTTCAGCACCAGCAACCAATAAATTTTTACAGTTTTGGGAACCAAAGTATGTATTTAGAATCAAGAAAGGAACAGGTTACTAGGACAACTGATTCTGGTTAGCTATTGAAAAGAAATTGTCAGTGAAGTAGAGGAGACCAGTGGTCTCTGTGATGAAATCTTCTGGTAAGTGTTACCTGAGAGCACAAAGAAGCTGAATTCCAGAGAAAGACATCCTGCTGAGATCCAGGTAATGTTTTAAAAACTGCCAGGTAATAAATGGTTTTGATGGAATTAACATATCATGGAGGACAGTTGAGGCTTGTCAGTGTGAGTGGTCAGAAAAGATCATTGGAGATGGGATAACCTCAGTGGCAGCTAAAGCCCCAGACTTTATTAAGTGATGAAATTGAAGCTTGCCTCCTTAAAGACAGCATATGAGAAAGAATAGGTAAATGCGCTGCCTCTTTGCTGATTAAGACTCCAGTTTATTGTAGATGTGTGTGGTAGCTTATATATGCATACACATATATAAAAATTATAGTTGCTTTACTTTACTTTACTTCTTCCCATTTCTACATCTATCTTCATCCTAACCATCCCATTGTTTTCTTTTGAACTCATGGCTGCTCTTTCTTTAAGTAGTGTGTGTGTGTGTGTGTGTGTGTGTGTGTGCGTGCGCGCGTGTTACTAAATATATAAATATATCCTATTCAATACATGAAAGCTTGCTTGGTATATAATTTTGTGTCTGAGCATTTGGTACTAAATAGGTCACTGAGAGAACTCTGATTTTCTTTCTCAATCTAGTCTCCCTAGTTGCCTCAAGGTCTTTATCTACGTTAACACTCCATGAAAATTGCCTTTTTAAAAAAGGCGTGTTTATTGTTGTTGTTGTATTTCAGATTTTGTTTATGCAGCCATGATGTTGAGAGTTAGCCTCCCCAAAATGTCTAAAATCATAACCTCTTAGCAGACTTGTTATCCTCTGGCTCTTACAATCTTTCTTTTCCATATTCTAAGTTATTCCCTAGACTTTAGGTACCAGAGGTGTTTTACATGTAGGATGTGGGGCTGAGTAAAATGTTATCATGTGTTCCCTGCATTTGATAGGTTGTGCTTTTTCTGTAATTGTGTTTCTCAGTTATAAAAGGAAATTAATGGAATGAGCGAAGAGAACTACACTTATGTGTGTGTTTAAACACAATATTTAGAATGTGGCAACAAATGGTGTTTAATGAAGAGGTTGTTGTAAGGACTAGCCAACTTCCTGGGACAAGCGAGGCCACTGATCTTGGAAAAACACAGTCTACAACATCCACTTCACTAAGCCAGCATGATTTCTGTGCTATAATGCTTCACATAAACAAGCAAGACGCCATCAGCATGTAACAGAATTTTTTTACATTTTCTAATATTTTCCCCTGCATCATTTAGTGACTATCAACAGAGTCTGTCTTTACAATTGGAATTTTATTAAACCACAAATATGCTCATTCATTTTATTTGTTTTATGCCTCTTATTCACTAAAATAAAGTTGAACAGTTGTGAGAGATTACATTGTTCAAAAAAGAAATTGTCCTGTCTGCTTTTGATGGTTGTTTTTGTTTTGTTTTGTTTTTTTAACTTTTTAACTTGATATAACCAACAATGATGTGGGAAGAGATCCTTAACTGAGATATTATTATAACAGTTTGGTCTGATATCTTCAGGACTGTTTTTATTGTTAATTGATATGGTAAAGCCACAATGGACTCACTGAGTGTGGCATCAATTTAGATATGGGTGGCCTTGAGCTGCATAACTGTGTTGAGTGTATAATGAACTTTATAAGAAAGTGAATCCATTTTTATACAATGGGTTAAAAATTACAGTTATATGAATAAAGTTACAATGTTATGCATAATGAAAATAAAACACATTGGGAAATCTCTCATGATGGGCATGACATAGTATATACCTTTAGATAAAAGTATAAAGCACAGATCTTTAAAATCTTGTCTTTTAGCACTGTTGGAAATCATTATATTTCGTGATTTAACTAATTAAAAAGATCATGGTTTACTTTGTATATTATATAAATATCTCTAATGTTAAAGAAACATTTTTTTAATTCTTACATTTATTGAACAAGAATGCTCTAAATAGCTCATTGATTCACTGTTTTACTTTATAGAATGATAGTTCTAATTGCTCCAGACAGGAAAGTATCACAAACCCATCACTTCTGTTGTTACAGGAGTTAGTTGCTATGTGGTCTATAGCAATTAACTTTTTCATGCAGTTTGTACTTGTAAAATTTTTCCAAAACTCAGGATGATATTTTTTGTATTCAGACTCATTCAGTCTTATACCAACATTATTTAAATAGTATACTTAAAAAGAAAATAATAATATTAGCTGTAAATTAGTATTCAATTTTTAAATAAAAATATTAACACTTTTATAATTATTTCAATACTGAAAAACTTATTCTGGTCTGTTAAAAAGGTTAATCATCTTTTGAAACTTAATATATATTTAAAAAGGGGAAATTTTATTTTTATCTCAATTGTCAACACATTCTTTAGGACAAATAACTAAACAGTACTTAAAGTTGATTTTTAACTAAATTTACTATAACCATAAACTTAAATTTCTAATTTTAAATTAAAATTAATAGAATATTTATATCTTTTTTTATTCGATATAATTTATTTACATTTCAAATGATTTCCCTTTTCTAGCCCCCCCACTCCCCGAAAGTCCCGTAAGCTCCCTTCTCTTCCCCTGTCCTCCCACCCACCCCTTCCCACTTCCCCGTTCTGGTTTTGCCGAATACTGTTTCACTGAGTCTTTCCAGAACCAGGGGCCACTCCTCCTTTCTTCTTGTACCTCATTTGATGTGTGGATTATGTTTTGGGTATTCCAGTTTTCTAGGTTAATATCCACTTATTAGTGAGTGCATACCATGATTCACCTTTTGAGTCTGGGTTACTTCACTTAGTATGATATTCTCTAGCTCCATCCATTTGCCTAAGAATTTCATGAATTCATTGTTTCTAATAGCTGAATAGTACTCCATTGTGTAGATATACAACATTTTTTGCATCCACTCTACTGTTGAGGGATACCTGGGTACTTTGCAGCATCTGGCAATTATAAATAGGGCTGCTATGAACATAGTAGAACATGTATCCTTATTACATGGTGGGGAGTCTTCTGGATATATGCCCAGGAGTGGTATAGCAGGATCTTCTGGAAGTGAGGTGCCCAGTTTTCAGAGGAACCGCCAGACTGCTTTCCAGAGTGGTTGTACCAATTTGCAACCCCACCAGCAGTGGAGGAGTGTTCCTCTTTCTCCACACCCTCTCCAACACCTGCTGTCTCCTGAATTTTTAATCTTGGCCATTCTGACTGGTGTAAGATGAAATCTTAGGGTTGTTTTGATTTTCATTTCCCTAATGACTAATGAAGTTGAGCATTTTTTAAGATGCTTCTCTGCCATCCGAAGTTCTTCAGGTGAGAGTTCTTTGTTTAACTCTGTACCCCATTTTTTAATAGGGTTGTTTGTTTTTCTGGAGTCTAACTTCTTGAGTTCTTTATATATATTGGATATTAGCCCTCTATCTGATGTAGGATTGGTGAAGATCTTTTCCCAATTTGTTGGTTGCCGATTTGTCCTCTTGATGGTGTCCTTTGCCTTACAGAAACTTTGTAATTTTATGAGGTCCCATTTGTCAATTCTTGCTCTTAGAGCATACGCTATTGGTGTTCTGTTCAGAAAAGTACTCCCTGTACCGATGTCCTCAAGGGTCTTCCCCAGTTTCTTTTCTATTAACTTCAGAGTGTATGGCTTTATGTGGAGGTCCTTGGTCCATTTGGATTTGAGCTTAGTACAAGGAGACAAGGATGGATCGATTCACATTCTTCTGCATGCTGACCTCCAGTTGAACCAGCACCATTTGTTGAAAAGGCTATCTTTTTTCCATTGGATGTTTTCAGCCTCTTTTTCGAGGATCAAGTCGCCATAGGTGTGTGGGTTCATTTCTGGATCTTCAATCCTGTTCCATTGATCCTCCTGCCTGTCACTGTACCAATACCATGCAGTTTTTAACACTATTGCTCTGTAGTATTGCTTGAGGTCAGGGATACTGATTCCCCCAGATTTTCTTTTGTTGCTGAGAATAGTTTTAGCTATCCTGAGTTTTTTGTTGTTCCAGATGAATTTGATAATTGCTCTTTCTAACTCTGTGAAGAATTGAGTTGGGATTTTGATGGGTATTGCATTGAATCTGTATAGTGCTTTAGGCAAAATGGCCATTTTAACTATATTGATTCTACTGACCCATGAGCATGGGAGGTTTTCCCATTTTTTGAGGTCTTCTTCCATTTCCTTCTTCAGAGTCTTGAAGTTCTTGTCATACAGATCTTTCACATGTTTGGTAAGAGTCACCCCAAGATACTTTATACTGTTTGTGGCTATTGTGAAGGGGGTCATTTCCCTAATTTCTTTCTCAGCCTGCTTATCCTTTGAGTATAGATAGGCCACTGATTTGCTTGAGTTGATTTTATAACCTGCCACTTTGCTGAAGTTGTTTATCAGCTGTAGGAGCTCTCTAGTGGAGTTCTTTGGGTCACTTAGGTAGACGATCATGTCGTCTGCAAATAATGATAGTTTTACTTCTTCCTTTCCAATTTGTATCCCTTTGACCTCCTTATGTTGTCGAATTGCCCGAGCTAGTACCTCAAGTACAATATTGAAAAGATAAGGAGAAAGGGGGCAGCCTTGTCTGGTCCCTGATTTCAGTGGGATTGCTTCAAGTTTCTCTCCATTTAGTTTGATGCTGGCTACCGGTTTGCTGTATATTGCTTTTACTATGTTTAGGTATGGGCCTTGAATTCCTGTTCTCTCCAAGACTTTAAGCATGAAGGGATGCTGAATTTTGTCAAATGCTTTTTCAGCATCCAATGAAATGACCATGTGGTTTTGTTCTTTGAGTTTGTTTATGTAGTGGATTGTATTGATGGATTTCCGTATATTGAACCAACCCTGCATTCCCGGGATAAAGCCTACTTGATCATGGTGGATGATCGTTTTGATGTGTTCTTGAATTCGGTTGGCAAGAATTTTATTGAGTATTTTTGCATCGATGTTCATAAGGGAAATTGGTCTGAAGTTCTCTTTCTTTGTTGGATCTTTGTGTGGCTTTGGTATCAGCGTAATTGTGGCTTCGTAGAAGGAATTGGGTAGTGTTCCTTCTGTTTCTATTTTGTGGAATAGTTTGAAGAGTATTGGTGTTAACTCTTCTTTGAAGGTCTGGTAGAATTCTGCACTGAAGCCATCTGGTCCTGTGCTTTTTTTGGTTGGAAGACTTTCTATGACTCCTTCTATTTCTTTAGGCATTATGGGACTGTTTAGATGGTCTAGTTGGTCCTGATTTAATTTTGGTATTTGGTATCTGTCAAGGAAATTGTCCATTTCCTCCAGATTCTCCAGTTGTGTTGAGTATAGGCTCTTGTAGTAGGATCTGATGATTTTTTGGATTTCCTCAGTTTCTGTTGTTATATCTCCCTTTTCATTTCTAAGTTTGTTAATTTGGATACTTTCTCTGTGCCCTTTGGTCAGTCTGGCTAAGGGTTTATCTATCTTGTTGATTTTCTCAAAGAACCAGCCCCTGGTTTTGTTGATTTTTTGTATGGTTCTCTTTGTTTCTACTTGATTGATTTCGGCCCTGAGTTTGATGATTTCCTGCCTTCTACTCCTCCTGGGCGAAATAGCTTCTTTTTGTTTTAGGGCTTTCAGGTGTGTCATTAAGCTGGTAATGTATGCTCTCTCCATTTTCTTTTTGGAGGCACTCAGGGCTATGAGTTTTCCTCTTAGCACTGCTTTCATTGTGTCCCATAGATTTGGGTATGTTGTGTTTTCATTTTCATTATGTTCTAAAAAGTCTTTAATTTCTTTCTTTATTTCTTCCTTGACCAAGGTATCATTTAGTAGAGTATTGTTCATTTTCCACGTGTATGTGGGCTTTCTGTTGTTTCTGTTGCTATTGAAGATCACTTTTACTCCATAGTGATCAGATAGGAGGTATGGGATTAGTTCTATCTTCTTATATTTGTTGAGGTCTGTCTTGTGACCAATTATATGGTCGATTTTGGAGAAGGTACAATGAGGTGCTGAGAAAAAGGTATATTCTTTTGTTTTAGGATAGAATGTTCTATGTATATATCTGTTAAATCTAATTGGTCCAAAGCTTCAATTAGTTTCATTGTGTCCCTGTTTAGTTTCTGTTTTCCTGATCGGTCCATTGAGGAAAGTGCAGTGTTGAAGTCACCCACAATTATTTTGTTAGGTGCAATTTATGCTTTTAGTTTTAATAAAGTTTCTTTTACGAAAGAGGGTGCCCTTGCATTTGGGGCATAGATGTTCAGGATTGACAGTTCTTCTTTTTGTATTTTTCCTTTGACCAGCAAGAAGTGTCCCTCAGGGTCCCTTTTGATGACTTTGGGTTGAAAGTCAATTTTATCTGATATTAAAATGGCTACTCCAGCTTGTTTCCTGAGACCATTTGCTTGTAAAATTGTCTTCCAGCCTTTTACTCTAAGGTAGTGTTTGTCTTTGACCCTGAGGTGTGTTTCGTGTAAGCAGCAAAATGTAGGGTCCTGTTTACGTATCCAATCAGTTAGTATGTGTCTTTTTATTGGGGCATTAAGTCCATTGATGTTAAGAGATATTAAGGAATAGTGATTGTTACTTCCTATCATTTTTGCCGTTATTTTTTAAATTTGAATGCTTATCTTCTTTTGGGTTTGATGAAAGGTTACTATCTTGCTTTTTCCAGGGTGAAGTTTCCCTCCTTGTATTGGTGTTGTCCTCCTATTATCCTTTTCAGGGCCGGGTTTGTGGATAGATATTGGGTAAACTTGGTTTTGTCATGAAATATCTTAGTTTCTCCATCTATGGTGATTGAGAGTTTTGCTGGATATAGTAGTTTTGGTTGGCATTTGTGTTCTCTTAGAGTCTGCATGAGATCTGCCCAGGACCTTCTAGCCTTCATAGTCTCAGGTGAAAAGTCTGCTGTGATTCTGATAGGTCTTCCTTTATATGTTACTTGGCCTTTTTCTCTTACTGCCTTTAGTATTCTTTCTTTGTTTAGAACATTTGGTTTTTTGATTATTATGTGACAGGAAGTATTTCTGTTCTGGTCCAGTCTGTTTGGAGTTCTGTAGGCTTCTTGTATATTCATGGGCATCTCTCTTTTTAGGTTAGGGAAGTTTTCTTCCATAATTTTATTGAAGATATTTGCTGGCCCTTTAAGTTGTAAATCTTCACTCTCATCTATGCCTATAATCCTTAGGTTTGGTCTTCTCATTGTGTCCTGGATTTCCTGGATATTTTGGGTTACAAGCTTTTTGCATTTTGCATTTTCTTTAACTGTTGAGTCCATGGTTTCTATGGAATCTTCAGCATCTGAGATTCTTTTTTCTATCTCTTGTATTCTGTTGTTGAAATTTGCATCTCTGTCCCCCGATTTCTTCCCAAGGCTTTCTATCTCTAAAGTTGTCTCCCTTTGAGTTTTCTTAGTTGTTTCTACTTCTGATTTTAGATCCTGGATGGTTTTGCTTAGCTCCTTCACTTGCATGTTTGTGTTTTCCTGGAATTCTTTAAGAGATTTTTGTGTTTCCTTTTTCATGACCTCAGCCTGTTGACCAAAGTTCTACTGTATTTCTTTAAGTGTTTTTTGCATTTCCTCCTTGTTGGCTTTTGTATTCTCCTGGATTTCTTTCAACGATTTTTGTGTTTCCCTTGCAAGGGCTTCTAAATTTTGATCCATTTTCTCCTGAATTTCTTTAAGTATGTCCTTCATGTGTTCCTGTACCAGCATCATGACCAGTGATTTTAAATCCAAATCTTGTTTTACTGGTGTGATGGGGTATCCAGGACATGTTGGTAGAGGAGTATTGGGTTCAGATGTTGCCATATTGCCTTGATTTCTGTTAGTGACGTTCCTGCGTTTGCCTTTTGCCATCTAGTTCACACTGATGTTAGTTTGTCTTGTCAGTGCTGGACTCACCAGTGTAAGCTGCCCCTTCCCAGTGGCCTCTCGTGCACAGCTTACCTCCTGCACTGCTTGTAGACAGGGTGCTGCTGCCCAGGCTGTTCAGATCCCAAAGCAGGCACCCGAAGGCTCCCGCTGGGGCCCGCTGGATTCACTGGAGCACACTGACTTCTCCCAGCTGGCCTCCCGGAAGCCCAGCTAGCCACTTGCAGGACTTGGAGATGTGGTGCTGCCGCCCAGGCTGATCTGGATCCGGAAGCGGAGGGAGTAGAGCTGAGGGCTTCAGCCTGAGGCCTTGCCCCAGATTGTGTCTGTGGACCAGATGGAGCCTGTGTGCACCCCCAGGGAGTTCCGATGATGTATGCTGCTGTGATCTCCCCTGTGTTCCGCTCACTCCGCTGGGCAGCCGATCCGCCAACCGGGCTGTCGCACACAAGGTTAGCCTGGCCGCCCAGTCCCTGAGTCCAGGCAAAAGCCTCGGAGGCCAAGGCCCGAGCAAAGTTCCCCTAGGGCTATGACTGTTAATTGGGTCTGCCATGTGACTAGGATGGCGGGCGTGCGCGCCCGCGCTCCCTGAAAGCGCCAGGAGAGTCTGCTGTGCTACCAATCCCCTGGGCGGACTGACTCACAGATGGCCCACCAAGCCGCCCAGTCCTTGGCGTACCCCATTTTTTAATACAGTTATTTGGTTCCCTGAGGTCTAACTTCTTGAGTTCTTTGTATATATTGGATATTAGCCCTTTATCAGATGTAGGGTTGGTGAATATCCTTTCCCAATTTGATGGTTGCTGTTTTGTCCTTTTAAAAGTGTCCTTTGACTTACAGAAACATTGTAATTTTATGAGGTCCCATTTGTCAATTCTTGATCTTAGAGCATACCCTATTGGTGTTCTGTTCATAAACTTTTCTCCAGTTCCCATGTCTTCTAGGGTCTTCCCCAGTTTCTTTTCTGTTAGTTTCAGTGTGTCTGGTTTTACATGGAGGTCCTTGATCCACTTGGAGTGAAGTTTAGTACATGGAGATAAGAATGGATCAATTCGCATTCTTCTGCATGCTGATCTCCAATTGAACCAGGACCATTTGTTGAAAAGGCTATCTTTTCCACTGGATGTTTTTGGCACCTTTGTCCAAGATCAAGTGACCATACGTGTGTGGATTCATTTCTGGATCTTCAATTCTATTCCATTGGTCCTCCTGCCTGTCAGTGTACCAATACCATGCAGTTTTTAACACTATTGCTCTGTAGTATTGCTTGAAGTCAGGGATACTGATTCCCCCAGAATTTCTTTTGTTGTTGAGAATAGTTTTAGCTATCCTGTTTTTTTTTTTTTTTATTCCAGATGAATTTGAGAATTGCTTTTTCTAACTCTGTGAAGAACTGTGTTGGGATTTTGATGGGGATTGCATTGAATCTGCAGATTACTTTTGGCAAGATGGCCATTTTAATTATATTAATCCTCCTGATCTACGAGCATGGCAGATTTTTCCATTTTCTGAGGTCTTTGACATCCTTCTTTAGAGACCTGAAGTTCTTGTTGTAAAGATCTGTCACTTGTTTGGTTAGAGTCACACCAAGATTCTTTATATTGTTTGTGGCTATTGTGAAGGGTGTCATTTCCCTAACTTCTTTCTCAGCCTGCTTATCCTTTGAGTACAGGAAGGCAACTGATTTGCTTGAGTTGATTTTATAACCAGCCACTTTCCTGAAGTTGTTTATCAGCTGTAGGAGTTCTCTGGTGGAGGTTTTCGGATCACTTAAGTAGACTATCATATCATCTGCAAATAGTGATAATTTGACTTCTTCCCTTCCAATATGTATCCACTTGACCTCCTTATGTTGTCTAATCGCTCTAGCTAGAAATTCAAGTACTATATTGATAAGATATGGAGAGAGAAGACAGCCTTGTCTAGTCCCTTATTTTAGTGGGATTGTTTCAACTTTCTCTCCATTTAGTTTGATGTTGGCTACCGGTTTGCTGTATATTGCTTTAACGATGTTTAGATATGGGCCTTGAATTCCTGTTCTTTCCAATACTTTTAGCATGAAAGGATGCTGGATTTTGTCAAATGCTTTTTCTGCATCTAATGAGATGATCATATGGTTTTTTCTTTGAGTTTGTTTATGTAGTGGATAGCATTGATGGATTTCCTTATATTGAATCATCCCTGCATTCCTGGGATGAAGCCTACTTGATCATGGTGGATGATTGTTTTGATGTGTTCTTGCATTCGGTTGGCAAGAATTTTATTAAGCATTTTTGCATCAATATTCATAAGAGAAATTGGCCTGAAGTTCTCTTTCTTTGTTGGATCTTTGTGTGGTTTTGGTATCAGCATAATTGTGGCTTCATAGACCGAGTTGGGTAGTGTTCCTTCTGTTTCTATTTTGTGGAATATTTTGAAGAGTATCAGTGTTAGGTCTTCAATGACAGTCTGACAGAATTCTGCACTGAAGCCATCTGGTCCTGTGCTTTTTTTGGTTGGGAGACTTTCTATGGCCCTTTTTATTTCTTCAGGTGTTATGGGACTGTTTAGATGATCTATTTGATCCTGATTTAGTTTTGGTGTCGGATATCTGTCTAGGAAACTGTCCATTTCCTCCAGATTCTCCAGTTGTGTTGAGTATAGGCTTTTGTAGTAGGATCTAATGGTTTTTTGAATTTCCTCAGTATCTGCTGTTATATCTCTCTTTTCATTTCTAAGTTTGTTAATCTGAATAATGTCTTTGTGCCCTTTGGTTACTCTGGCTAAGGGTTTATCTATCTTGTTGATTTTCTCAATGAACCAGCTCCTGGTTTTGTTGATTCTTTATATGGTTCTCTTTGTTTCTACTTGATTGATTTCAGCCCTGAGTTTGAGGATTTCCTGCCTTCTATTCCTCCTGGGTGAAATAGCTTCTTTTTGATCTGGGGCTTTCAGGTGTGTCATTAAGCTGGTAATGTATGCTCTCTCCATTTTCTTTTTGGAGGCACTCAGGGCTATGAGTTTTCCTCTTAGCACTGCTTTCATTGTGTCCCATAGATTTGGGTATGTTGTGTCTTCATTTTCATTAAGTTCCAAAAAGTCTTTAATTTCTTTCTTTATTTCTTCCTTGACCAAGGTATCATTGAGTAGAGTATTGTTCAGTTTCCATGTGTATGTGGTTTTTCTGTTGTTTTTGTTGCTATTGAAGACCACTTTTACTCCACAATGATCTGATAGGAGGCATGGGATTAGTTCAATCTTCTTATATTTGTTGAGGTCTCTCTTGTGACCAATTATATGATCTTTTTTGGAGAAGGTACCATGAGATGCTGAGAAAAGGGGTATATTCTTTTGGTTTAGGATAGAATGTTATATATATATATATCTGTTAAATCTAATTGGTCCAAAGCTTCAATTAGTTTCATTGTGTCCCTGTTCAGTTTCTGTTTTCCTGATTGGTCTATTAAGGAAAGTGCAGTGTTGAAGTCACCCACAATTATTGTGTTAAGTGAAATGTGTGCTTTGAGCTTTAATAAAGTTTCTTTTACGAATGAGGGTGCCCTTGCATTTGGAGCATAGATGTTCAGGATTGAGAGTTCTTCTTATTGTATTTTTCCTTTGACCAGCAAGAAGTGTCCCTCAGAGTCTCTTTTGATGACTTTGGGTTAAAAGTCAATTTTATCTGATATTAGAATGGCTACTCCAGCTTGTTTCCTGAGACCATTTGCTTGTAAAATTGTCTTCCAGCCTTTTACTCTTAGGTAGTGTTTGTCTTTGACCCTGAGGTATGTTTCCTGTATACAGAAAAATGTAAGGTCCTATTTACGCATCCAGTCAGTTAGTCTATGTCTTTTTAGTGGGTCGTTGAGTCCATTGACATTAAGAGATATTAAGAAATAGTGATTATTACTTACTGTCATTTTTGATGTTATTTTTTAAATTTGATTGGTTATCTTCTTTTGGGTTTGATGAAAGAAGGTTACTATCTTGCTTCTTCCAGGGTAAAGTTTCCCTCCTTGAATTGCTGTTTTCCTCCTATTATCCATTGTAGGTCTGGGTTTGTGGATAGATATTGGGTAAACTTGGTTTTGTCATGGAATATCTTAGTTTCTCCATCTATGGTGATTGAGAGTTTTGCTGGATATAGTAGTTTTGGTTGGCATTTGTGTTCTCTTAGAGTCTGCATGAGATCTGCCCAGGACCTTCTAGCCTTCATAGTCTCAGGTGAAAAGTCTGCTGTGATTCTGATAGGTCTTCCTTTATATGTTACTTGGCCTTTTTCTCTTACTGCCTTTAGTATTCTTTCTTTGTTTAGAACATTTGGTGTTTTGATTATTATGTGACGGGAAGTATTTCTGTTCTGGTCCAGTCTGTCTGGAGTTCTGTAGGCTTCTTGTATATTCATGGGCATGTCTCTTTTTAGGTTAGGGAAGCTTTCTTCCATAATTTTGTTGAAGATATTTGCTGGCCCTTTAAGTTGTAAATCTTCACTCTCATCTATGCCTATAATCCTTAGGTTTGGTCTTCTCATTGTGTCCTGGATTTCCTGGATGGTATGGGTTACAAGCTTTTTGCATTTTGCATTTTCTTTAACTGTTGAATCCATGGTTTCTATGGTATCTTCAGCATCTGAAATTCTTTCTTCTATCTCTTGTATTCTGTTGTTGATATTTGCTTCTATGTCCCCTGATTTCTTCCCAAGGCTTTCTAACTGGACCCTGTGTCTCCTTGGTTCCACTGCTGATGGCCCTTCAGCTGGACCAGCCACTGCTGCAGCCGCCGCCACCGCCGCCACCGCCACAGGAAGTCCCCAGAATATTTATATCTTCTCACTGAAGTTTACTGTATTTTTTTATTTTTTTCTGGAAATTTACATGTATAACTTATTTAGCAATGACATTCTTTTGTTACTGTAAATATGGATTTTAATAATATATGTCTTTGTTTAGTTTTCTTTAAGA
This sequence comes from Apodemus sylvaticus, assembly GCF_947179515.1. NCBI lineage: Eukaryota > Metazoa > Chordata > Mammalia > Rodentia > Muridae > Apodemus > Apodemus sylvaticus. Next base: position 1,915,599 of record NW_026262996.1, read on the forward strand.
TAATTATTTATTAATTATTAAGAAAAGTGTTACTTTAAGATTCATGTCTTTATTACAAATTAAATTAGGTAAACATTATTTCAACTCTTTTTTCATCTGTGGTTATTTATACAGCAGAAGATGGCCTAGTCGGTTATCAGTGAGAGGAGAGGCCCTTGGTCCTATGAAGGTTCGATGTCCCAGTGTAGGGAAAAGTAAGGACAGAGAGGCAGAAGTGGGAGGGTTTGTGATCAGGATGAATGGGATGGTATAGGGGTTTTTGGAGGGTGAATCAATGAAAGGGCATAACATTTGAAATGTAACTAAAGATAATATCTAATAAAAAGTTTAAAAGAGTTGTATTAAGCATCCTGTGCTCTTTTGTTTTCTTTCAACTATGCATTGTATTTTAATTAATTATATATTTATGTATATAACAATTGTTGCCTCCTTCCTGGCCACCCCTACTAGAGTCTGCACCCCATTTCCCACCCCCTTCATCTCTGAGAGGGTCCATACCAACCTTCCTTCACCCTCTCTGGTGCATCTACTCATCCTCTTCCATCCTCTCATACCAATCTTCCTTCATCCTCTACTGGATTAGACATCCTCTCACGCTGGTGACAGACAGTCCTTTTGGGTTTTCTTAATACTTTAAGAACATTTTATTTTCCATTACTGTTAGATAACTTTCAATGATGTTTATATTTCTTTTACTTTTAAAAATCCAATTGTATATTTATACAACCAGGTTAAAAAATCATGAACAAATGTACTATGAGCCTTTATGTTTCTTTCTATTTTCTGGGAGACAATATAAACTATCTTATAAAATATATTAACTACATCTTAGAATTTTAATGCTGCATATTATTTGTGGGTGAATTTTCGTTATGATTTTTTTTAAATTTAATTAAATGAATTAACGTTTCCTGCTAGCGGTATAGCAGTCTTACCGACTGTGTGCTTATTTGGAAAAACGACTAAAGGAAGTGTTCATAAAGGTGAATATGAAAGGTATACATTTTGATTATGAAGAGAATCCCTAACTTAGCAAGACAATTGTTTATGTTCATTCAGTTGTGTCTCTTCACTATTGTATAGTCATAAACACTTTCCTATTGTCCGATATCAATAACTGAATTTACCAAAGCAGCAATCTGGTATACCATTATATTATTTTATTGGCTTACATAGACTGTAATTTTATCACCATAGTTGTATGAGTTCAAATTATGGGAGATATTACTTTGAAAAGTAAACTGTACCTTTAAAGATGAACCCCACAATTAAGCTTAATATTAACCTCAAAAATACAATACTAAAAAAGTAAATTCAACAAAGCAAAGCTGTGAAGTTAAGCATTTATCCCAGAACAAAGTAGAAAAAAAAGAAGTCATCGAAAATCATACTAAATTGTAACTTTATTCCAAGTATACAATTTTAAATTTAGTTCAAATATACAACTATACAATTGCATATTTAGTACATACTTATAGAATATCTTACACTTATTGCAATTCATGCAGTTTTAAACCTCTAATATTTTCTGTATAAAGGTAGTAAAATAAAAGTAATGCATACCACTTTGTTGTTGAATTTTTTTAAATAGTCTGTTCTCTTGGCTGTTTATTTTGTCTTTTATAATGAAAATAGGTTCTTCTCTTATATAGTACCTTGTAACCACTGTCTTCTTTCCACTCCTGGCTCTTCTCCACTTTCCCTCGCCCCCTACATACATTCCTCTATTTCATCTTCAGAAAAGCAAAGGCCTCCTAGTGATGAGAACCAGACAGAACAAAAGAAGACACAATAAGATGAGTAAAGTGAAAGCCCTCATCATTTCATGGCTGGATGAGAAAACCCAATAGAAGGACAAGTCTCAAGAGCAGAAGAAAATAATTGGGGATACACTTTCTCCAATCCTTAGAAATTGGAATCTCAACAAAACACAAGCAAAGTGCAACAGCATATTAATAGCCATAGGACCTTTTGCAAACTTATGAATGCCCTGTTCTTGATGTTTCAGTCTCTGAGAGCCCATGTTATTCCTTATTAGTTGATTAGTCAGGTCAGATTCTGCAGATATCCACCGTTCCCTTTTCCATCTCCATCTTATGAGGGTTTCACTGATCTCTAAGGGTAGGACGCTCATAGATCCCTCCCTCCTACATAGACTCTCTACATATTTGATGATGGAGTAAGACTCTGATGACTTCTGGACAATGCACCTATCCATCAACAAAGCTCAATATAATTAATATTTTTTTGACAATTATTTGATAATTAAGTTTCTCTATGTAGTTTTGACTGTTCCGAAAACTCCTCTGTAGACCAGATTGATCTTGAACTCAGAGGTCTGCAGGCCTCTGCCTGATTTCTTTGGCTTCTCTACTCCTTTCCCTTCCATTCCATTCCATTTGGTTCTGTTCTGTTCTGTTCCCTACTCTTCCTTTCCCTTCCCTTCCCTTCCAATTCCTTCCCTTCCAATCCATTCCCTTCCCATCCCTTTACTTCCTTTCCCTTCCCTTCTTTTTCTGTCCAGTCTCTTTTATTCTATTGCATTTGTCATTTTCATTTCGCTTTCTCCTTCTTTCTCTTTCCGTCTCTCTTTCTATCTCCCTTCCTTCCTTCCTTCCTTCCTTCCTTTCTTTCTTCCTTCTCTTTCTTTCTTCCTTCTCTTTCTTCCTTCTCTTTCTTTCTTCCTTTCTTTCTTTCTTCCTTCCTTCCTTCCTCCCTCCCTCCCTCCCTCCCTCCCTCCGTCCCTCTCTCTCTCTCTCTCTCTCTCTCTCTCTCTCTCTCCCTCTCTCTCTCTCTTTCTTTCTTTCTTTCTTTCTTTCTTTCTTTCTTTCTTTCTTTCTTTCTTTCTTTCTTTCTTTCTTTCTTTCTTTCTTTCTTTCTTTCTTTCTTTCTTTCTTTCTTTCTTTCTTTCTTTCCTTTCTCCTTCACTCTCTCTACTACCCACTTTATTTCTTCCCTTATTCTCTTCATTATTCATTTTTATTTTTTATTAATTCCATTCTGTTAGTTTTGTGTTACCATTGGCTCAGCCCATCTTTCACAAAGAAAAGTTTGTAATGGGAGGGTTTGGCAGCTGAATTTGTTTTCATTTTTTCTCTTTTTGTAGCCTGCAGGTTACCTTCTCATTAAAGATATTAGAATGTAGGGTGAATGCTCCAAGACCATTCTGAGAGCTTGACCTCTCTATTTTTAATGATCTACTGGAAGTTTCCTTTGATAATGGAGAATACAGTAAATTTTCAGAGAATAAATTGTTGTGATACTATCAGAATGAGATGTTTTGGGATCTCCACTGGATCACCTTGATCAACTAAATCAAATGTAAGCTAGCGCTGTCACTGGATGGTCAGTATAAACACCTTATATTCCATCACTAGGACAACTCTTCAGGGCAATACTCATTGATTCCAGAATATTTTCAGGGTCCTGACATTCCATTTGTTGCCTTCCCAAATTTTAGCTGTCTCATCCCACACTGATCTACACATTTCATCAACCCCAACCTGATCTCTTCTTCTCCAGTCTTCACTTGCTTTCATCATACACATAGACTCTAAATGACATCTCTTTACCAGAGTGATCCATGCTTCCCTACTACATCCTTCATTGTTATCTAACTAATCTCTTTGGGTCTCTGGATTTTAGCTTGAATATCACTTACTTAAAACCTAACATCTACTTAAAAGTAAATATATAGTATATATACCTTTCTAGATCTGGTGTACCTAATTCAGAATAAACTTTTCTAATTCTAATCATTTGCCTGTAATTTACTTGTTATCTTTTTTACCCACTGAGTAATACTCCAGTGTGTAAATGTACCATATTTTCTTTGTCCAGTATTAAGTTGACTGATACATGGAGCATTTGCAATTCCCAGCTATTACAAATAAATTCCCAATGAACATAGTTAAGCTGTGTCCTTTTGGTACAAGCAAGTGTCCTTTGGTTATATGCTCAAGAGCAGTATATCTTGATCTTGAATTAGATAAACTTCCAATTTTCTGAGGAACCTGCATTTTGATTTCTATAGTGGGTGATTTCACTCCCTCCATCTCCACATTTTCAACAGCATGACCTATCACTTGTGTTATTGATCTTGTCCATTCTTCCACATGTAAGAGGGGATTTTAGATTTGTTTGCATATCTCTGATGGCTAACGATTGACAATTTCTCTAAGTGTCTTTCACACACATTGCGTTCCTATACTGAGTATAATGTGTTTACAATTGTAATGCAATTTATAATGTTTTATTTATTTTTTTAATATCTAGTTTATTGAAGTCCTTTTGTATGTTGGATATTATATTTCAATGGGATGTGGAGTTGATAACAATCTTTTCCCATTTATTTATTTATTTATTTATTTTTAATTTTTTTTATTATTCGATATAATTTATTTACATTTCAAATGATTTCCCCTTTTCTAGCCCCCCCCCACTCCCCGAAAGTCCCACAGGCCCCCTTCTCTTCCCCTGTCCTCCCACCCACCCCTTCCCACCTCCCCGTTCTGGTTTTGCTGAATACTGTTTCACTGAGTCTTTCCAGAACCAGGGGCCACTCCTCCTTTCTTCGTGTACCTCATTTGATGTGTGGATTATGTTTTGGGTATTCCAGTTTTCTAGGTTAATATCCACTTATTAGTGAGTGCATACCATGATTCACCTTTTGAGTCTGGGTTACCTCACTTAGTATGATATTCTCTAGCTCCATCCATTTGCCTAAGAATTTCATGAATTCATTGTTTCTAATGGCTGAATAGTACTCCATTGTGTAGATATACCACATTTTTTGCATCCACTCTTCTGTCGAGGGATACCTGGGTTCTTTCCAGCATCTGGCAATTACAAATAGGGCTGCTATGAACATAGTAGAACATGTATCCTTATTACATGGTGGGGAGTCTTCTGGGTATATGCCCAAGAGTGGTATAGCAGGATCTTCTGGAAGTAAGGTGCCCAGTTTTCAGAGGAACCGCCAGACTGATTTCCAGAGTGGTTGTACCAATTTGCAACCCCACCAGCAGTGGAGGAGTGTTCCTCTTTCTCCACACCCTCTCCAACACTTGCTGTCTCCTGAATTTTTAATCTTAGCCATTCTGACTGGTGTAAGATGAAATCTTAGGGTTGTTTTGATTTGCATTTCCATAATGACTAATGAAGTTGAGCATTTTTTAAGATGCTTCTCGGCCATCCGAAGTTCTTCAGGTGAGAATTCTTTGTTTAACTCTGTACCCCATTTTTTAATAGGGTTGTTTGGTTTTCTGGAGTCTAACTTCTTGAGTTCTTTATATATATTGGATATTAGCCCTCTATCTGATGTAGGATTGGTGAAGATCTTTTCCCAATTTCTTGGTTGCCGATCTGTCCTCTTGATGGTGTCCTTTGCCTTACAAAAATTCTGTAACCTTATGAGGTCCCATTTGTCAATTCTTGCTCTTAGAGCATACGCTATTGGTGTTCTGTTCAGAAACTTTCTCCCTGTACCGATGTCCTCAAGGGTCTTCCCCAGTTTCTTTTCTATTAGCTTCAGAGTGTCTGGCTTTATGTGGAGGTCCTTGATCCATTTGGATTTGAGCTTAGTACAAGGAGACAAGGATGGATCAATTCGCATTCTTCTGCATGCTGACCTCCAGTTGAACCAGCACCATTTGTTGAAAAGGCTATCTTTTTTCCATTGGATGTTTTCAGCCTCTTTGTCGAGGATCAAGTGGCCATAGGTGTGTGGGTTCATTTCTGGATCTTCAATCCTGTTCCATTGATCCTCCTGCCTGTCACTGTACCAATACCATGCAGTTTTTAACACTATTGCTCTGTAGTATTGCTTGAGGTCAGGGATACTGATTCCCCCAGATTTCCTTTTGTTGCTGAGAATAGTTTTAGCTATCCTGGGTTTTTTGTTGTTCCAGATGAATTTGATAATTGCTCTTTCTAACTCTGTGAAGAATTGAGTTGGGATTTTGATGGGTGTTGCATTGAATCTGTATAGTGCTTTAGGCAAAATGGCCATTTTAACTATATTGATTCTACCGATCCATGAGCATGGGAGGTTTTCCCATTTTTTGAGGTCTTCTTCCATTTCCTTCTTCAGAGTCTTGAAGTTCTTGTCATACAGATCTTTCACATGTTTGGTAAGAGTCACCCCAAGATACTTTATACTGTTTGTGGCTATTGTGAAGGGGGTCATTTCCCTAATTTCTTTCTCAGCCTGCTTATCCTTTGAGTATAGGAAGGCCACTGATTTGCTTGAGCTGATTTTATAACCTGCCACTTTGCTGAAGTTGTTTATCAGCTGTAGGAGCTCTCTAGTGGAGTTCTTTGGGTCACTTAGGTAGACGATCATGTCGTCTGCAAATAATGATAGTTTGACTTCTTCCTTTCCAATTTGTATCCCTTTGACCTCCTTATGTTGTCGAATTGCCCGAGCTAGTACCTCAAGTACAATATTGAAAAGATATGGAGAAAGGGGACAGCCTTGTCTGGTCCCTGATTTCAGTGGGATTGCTTCAAGTTTCTCTCCATTTAGTTTGATGCTGGCTACCGGTTTGCTGTATATTGCTTTTACTATGTTTAGGTATGGGCCTTGAATTCCTGTTCTCTCCAAGACTTTAAGCATGAAGGGATGCTGAATTTTGTCAAATGCTTTTTCAGCATCCAATGAAATGACCATGTGGTTTTGTTCTTTGAGTTTGTTTATGTAGTGGATTGTATTGATGGATTTCCGTATATTGAACCAACCCTGCATTCCCGGGATAAAGCCTACTTGATCATGGTGGATGATCGTTTTGATGTGTTCTTGGATTCGGTTGGCAATAATTTTATTGAGTATTTTTGCATCGATGTTCATAAGGGAAATTGGTCTGAAGTTCTCTTTCTTTGTTGGATCTTTGTGTGGCTTTGGTATCAGCGTAATTGTGGCTTCGTAGAAGGAATTGGGTAGTGTTCCTTCTGTTTCTATTTTGTGGAATAGTTTGAAGAGTATTGGTGTTAACTCTTCTTTGAAGGTCTGGTAGAATTCTGCACTGAAGCCATCTGGTCCTGTGCTTTTTTTGGTTGGAAGACTTTCTATGACTCCTTCTATTTCTTTAGGCATTATGGGACTGTTTAGATGGTCTAGTTGGTCCTGATTTAATTTTGGTATTTGGTATCTGTCAAGGAAATTGTCCATTTCCTCCAGATTCTCCAGTTGTGTTGAGTATAGGCTCTTGTAGTAGGATCTGATGATTTTTTGGATTTCCTCAGTTTCCGTTGTTATATCTCCCTTTTCATTTCTAAGTTTGTTAATTTGGATACTTTCTCTGTTCCCTTTGGTCAGTCTGGCTAAGGGTTTATCTATCTTGTTGATTTTCTCAAAAAACCAGCTCCTGGTATTGTTGATTTTTTGTATGGTTCTCTTTGTTTCTACTTGATTGATTTCGGCCCTGAGTTTGATGATTTCCTGCCTTCTACTCCTCCTGGGCGAAATAGCTTCTTTTTGTTCTAGGGCTTTCAGGTGTGTCATTAAGCTGGTAATGTATGCTCTCTCCATTTTCTTTTTGGAGGCACTCAGGGCTATGAGTTTTCCTCTTAGCACTGCTTTCATTGTGTCCCATAGATTTGGGTATGTTGTGTTTTCATTTTCATTGTGTTCTAAAAAGTCTTTAATTTCTTTCTTTATTTCTTCCTTGACCAAGGTATCATTGAGTAGAGTATTGTTCAGTTTCCACGTGTGTGTGGGCTTTCTGTTGTTTCTGTTGCTATTGAAGACCACTTTTACTCCATAGTGATCAGATAGGAGGCATGGGATTAGTTCGATCTTCTTATATTTGTTGAGGTCTGTCTTGTGATCAATTATATGGTCGATTTTGGAGAAGGTACCATGAGGTGCTGAGAAAAAGGTATATTCTTTTGTTTTAGGATAGAATGTTCTATATATATCTGTTAAATCTAATTGGTCCAAAGCCTCAATTAGTTTCATTGTGTCCCTGTTTAGTTTCTGTTTTCCTGATCGGTCCATTGAGGAAAGTGCAGTGTTGAAGTCACCCACAATTATTGTGTTAGGTGCAATGTGTGCTTTTAGTTTTAATAAAGTTTATTTTACGAAAGAGGGTGCCCTTGCATTTGGTGCATAGATGTTCAGGATTGACAGTTCTTCTTTTTGTATTTTTCCTTTGACCAGCAAGAAGTGTCCCTCAGGGTCTCTTTTGATGACTTTGGGTTGAAAGTCAATTTTATCTGATATTAAAATGGCTACTCCAGCTTGTTTCCTGCGAACATTTGCTTGTAAAATTGTCTTCCAGCCTTTTACTCTAAGGTAGTGTTTGTCTTTGACCCTGAGGTGTGTTTCCTGTAAGCAGCAAAATGTAGGGTCCTGTTTACGTATCCATTCAGTTAGTCTGTGTCTTTTTATTGGGGCATTAAGTCCATTGATGTTAAGAGATATTAAGGAATAGTGATTGTTACTTCCTATCATTTTTGACGTTATTTTTTAAATTTGAATGCTTCACTTCTTTTGGGTTTGATGAAAGGTTACTATTTTGCTTTTTCCAGGGTGAAGTTTCCCTCCTTGTATTGGTGTTGTCCTCCTATTATCCTTTTTAGGGCCGGGTTTGTGGATAAATATTGGGTAAACTTGGTTTTGTCATGAAATATCTTAGTTTCTCCATCTATGGTGATTGAGAGTTTTGCTGGATATAGTAGTTTTGGTTGGCATTTGTGTTCTCTTAGAGTCTGCATGAGATCTGCCCAGGACCATCTAGCCTTCATAGTCTCAGGTGAAAAGTCTGCTGTGATTCTGATAGGCCTTCCTTTATATGTTACTTGGCCTTTTTCTCTTACTGCCTTTAGTATTCTTTCTTTGTTTAGAACATTTGGTGTTTTGATTATTATGTGACGGCAAGTATTTCTGTTCTGGTCCAGTCTGTTTGGAGTTCTGTAGGCTTCTTGTATATTCATGGGCATCTCTCTCTTTAGGTTAGGGAAGTTTTCTTCCATAATTTTATTGAAGATGCTTGCTGGCCCTTTAAGTTGTAAATCTTCACTCTCATCTATGCCTATAATCCTTAGGTTTGGTCTTCTCATTGTGTCCTGGATTTCCTGGATATTTTGGGTTACAAGCGCATTTTGCATTTTCTTTAACTGTTGAGTCCATGGTTTCTATGGAATCTTCAGCATCTGAGATTCTTTCTTCTATCTCTTGTATTCTGTTGTTGATATTTGCATCTCTGTCCCCTGATTTCTTCCCAAGGCTTTCTATCTCCAAAGTTGTCTCCCTTTGAGTTTTCTTAGTTGTTTCTACTTCTGATTTTAGATCCTGGATGGTTTTGCTTAGCTCCTTCACTTGCATGTTTGTGTTTTCCTGTAATTCTTTAAGAGATTTTTGTGTTTCGTCTTTCATGACCTCAGTCTGTTGACCAAAGTTCTCCTGTATTTCTTTAAGAGATTTTTGTGTTTCATCTTTCATGACCTCAGCCTGTTGACCAAAGTTCTCCTGTATTTCTTTAAGTGTTTTTTGCATTTCCTCCTTGTTGGCTTTTGTATTCTCCTGGATTTCTTTCAGTGATTTTTGTGTTTCCCTTGCAAGGGCTTCTAACTTTTGATCCATTTTCTCCTGAATTTCTTTATGTATGTCCTTCAAGTGTTCCTGTACCAGCATCATGACCAGTGATTTTAAATCCAAATCTTGTTTTACTGGTGTGATGGGGTATCCAGGACAAGTTGGTAGAGGAGAATTGGGTTCAGATGTTGCCATATTGCCTTGATTTCTGTTAGTGACGTTCCTGCGTTTGCCTTTTGCCATCTAGTTCTCACTGGTGTTAGTTTATCTTGTCAGTGCTGGACTCACCAGTGCAAGCTGCCCCTTCCCAGTTGGCCTCTGGTGCACAGCTTACCTCCTGCACTGCTTGTAGACAGTGTGCTGCTGCCCAGGCTGTTCCGATCCCAAAGCAGGCACCCGAAGGCTCCCGCTGGGGCCTGCTGGATTCACTGGAGCACACTGACTTCTCCCAGCTGGCCTCCCGGAAGCCCAGCTAGCCACTTGCAGGACTTGGATATGTGATGCTGCCGCCCAGACTGATCTGGATCCGGAAGCGGAGAGGGTAGAGCTGAGGGCTTCTGCCTGAGGCCTTGCCCTAGATTGTGTCTGTGGACCAGATGGAGCCTGTGTGCACCCCCAGGGAGTGCCGACGGTGTATGCTACTGTGGCCTCCCCTGTGTTCCACTCACTCCGCTGGGCAGCCGATCCGCCAACCGGGCTATCGCACACAAGTTTAGCCTGGCCGCCCAGTCCCTGAGTCCAGGCAAAAGCCTGGGAGGCCAAGGTCTGAGCAAAGTTCCCCTAGGGCTATGACTGTTAATTGGGTCCGCCAGGTGAGTAGGATGGCGGGCGTGCGCGCCCGCGCTCCCTGAAAGCGCCGGGAGAGTCTGCTTTGCTAACAATCACCTGGGCGGTTTGACTCACAGATGGCCCACCATGCCGCCCAGATCTTGGGGTCAGTCCTGTTCCTTTTGGGGCCTGGACCCCCGCTTTGTTAGCCTTAGGCTATGCCTGTTACAGGTCTGCCCGCCAGAGCTCTTTGTCGTCCTGCAGGCAAAATGGAGGCGGTGCGCACGCAGGCCTGGGCAACAATCCTCCTGGCTGGGTTGGCACCCCGATGGCCCCCGACCTGCCCAGGACCTGGGTGCAGGCCAACACCCGTCGGGCTCAGACCACCGCGGTGTTGGCCTCAGATTATGTTTGTGTACCTCAGTCTGTCAGATCCCCGGAGTCTGGAACCAAGATGGATGCACCTCTCCTGACTGTTGGGAGGCCGAGTTCTGAAGTGGCCTCCGTGCAGGAAAGGCGCCGCACAACTGCAGCTGCTTGCTGCCCGGCTGGTCAGCGAAGGTCAGTGGTCGTGGGCGCAGGGCCTAACTGGTCCCTGTGACGCCTTGGTTCCACTGCTGATGGCCCTTCAGCTGGAGCAGCCACTTCTGCTGCCGCCGCCGCCGCCTCCGCCGCCCCTGATCCTTTTCCCATTTATTATGTTCCATCTAGGTCCTATTGATGATGTCCTTTGGTGTTCTAAATTAGCAGCAGAATGATTTGAATGTCAATTAATTTTTGAGCTTTAAAAAAAAGTTACAAAATATATTAAGGTTACTTCAAAAATAAGTAGATTTATCTGAAGATAAATATTATATAAATGAATATCTTAATTATGTCATTTCCACAATTTTTCTTTTTATTTATACTTAATAACATTGATTTATTCTTTAAATTAGTAAGAGATTGTGATCTATTCTAAAATATAAATCCACTACATAAACAAACTCAAAGAACAAAACCACATGGTCATTTCATTGGATGCTGAAAAAGCATTTGACAAAATTCAGCATCCCTTCATGCTTAAAGTCTTGGAGAGAACAGGAATTCAAGGCCCATACCTAAACATAGTAAAAGCAATATACAGCAAACCGGTAGCCAGCATCAAACTAAATGGAGAGAAACTTGAAGCAATCCCATTGAAATCAGGGACCAGACAAGGCTGCCCCCTTTCTCCTTATCTTTTCAATATTGTACTTGAGGTACTAGCTCGGGCAATTCGACAACATAAGGAGGTCAAAGGGATACAAATTGGAAAGGAAGAAGTCAAACTATCATTATTTGCAGACGACATGATCGTCTACCTAAGTGACCCAAAGAACTCCACTAGAGAGCTCCTACAGCTGATAAACAACTTCAGCAAAGTGGCAGGTTATAAAATCAACTCAAGCAAATCAGTGGCCTTCCTATACTCAAAGGATAAGCAGGCTGAGAAAGAAATTAGGGAAATGACCCCCTTCACAATAGCCACAAACAGTATAAAGTATCTTGGGGTGACTCTTACCAAACATGTGAAAGATCTGTATGACAAGAACTTCAAGACTCTGAAGAAGGAAATGGAAGAAGACCTCAAAAAATGGGAAAACCTCCCATGCTCATGGATCGGCAGAATCAATATAGTTAAAATGGCCATTTTGCCTAAAGCACTATACAGATTCAATGCAATACCCATCAAAATCCCAACTCAATTCTTCACAGAGCTAGAAAGAGCAATTATCAAATTCATCTGGAACAAAAAAAAAACCCAGGATAGCTAAAACTATTCTCAGCAACAAAAGGAAATCTGGGGGAATCAGTATCCCTGACCTCAAGCAATACTACAGAGTAATAGTGTTAAAAACTGCATGGTATTGGTACAGTGACAGACAGGAGGATCAATGGAACAGGATTGAAGATCCAGAAATGAACCCACACACCTATGGCCACTTGATCCTCGACAAAGAGGCTGAAAACATCCAATGGAAAAAAGATAGCCTTTTCAACAAATGGTGCTGGTTCAACTGGAGGTCAGCATGCAGAAGAATGCGAATTGATCCATCCTTGTCTCCTTGTACTAAGCTCAAATCCAAATGGATCAAGGACCTCCACATAAAGCCAGACACTCTGAAGCTAATAGAAAAAAAACTGGGGAAGACCCTTGAGGACATCGGTACAGGGAGAAAGTTTCTGAACAGAACACCAATAGCGTATGCTCTAAGAGCAAGAATTGACAAATGGGACCTCATAAAATTACAAAGTTTCTGTAAGGCAAAGGACACCATCAAGAGGACAGATCGGCAACCAACAAATTGGGAAAAGATCTTCACCAATCCTACATCAGATAGAGGGCTAATATCCAATATATATAAAGAACTCAAGAAGTTAGACTCCAGAAAAACAAACAACCCTATTAAAAAATGGGGTACAGAGTTAAACAAAGAATTCTCACCTGAAGAACTTCGGATGGCGGAGAAGCATCTTAAAAAATGCTCAACTTCATTAGTCATTAGGGAAATGCAAATCAAAACAACCCTAAGATTTCATCTTACACCAGTCAGAATGGCTAAGATTAAAAATTCAGGAGACAGCAGGTGTTGGAGAGGGTGTGGAGAAAGAGGAACACTCCTCCACTGCTGGTGGGGTTGCAAATTGGTACAACCACTCTGGAAATCAGTCTGGCGGTTCCTCCGAAAACTGGGTACCTTACTTCCAGAAGATCCTGCTATACCACTCCTGGGCATATACCCAGAAGACTCCCCACCATGTAATAAGGATACATGTTCTACTATGTTCATAGCAGCCCTATTTGTAATTGCCAGATGCTGGAAAGAACCCAGGTATCCCTCAACAGAAGAGTGGATGCAAAAAATGTGGTATATCTACACAATGGAGTACTATTCAGCCATTAGAAACAATGAATTCATGAAATTCTTAGGCAAATGGATGGATCTAGAGAATATCATACTAAGTGAGGTAACCCAGACTCAAAAGGTGAATCATGGTATGCACTCACTAATAAGTGGATATTAACCTAGAAAACTGGAATACCCAAAACATAATCCACACATCAAATGAGGTACAAGAAGAAAGGAGGAGTGGCCCCTGGTTCTGGAAAGACTCAGTGAAACAGTATTCAGCAAAACCAGAACGGGGAAGTGTGAAGGGGTGGGTGGGAGGACAGGGGAAGAGAAGGGGGCTTGCGGGACTTTCGGGGAGTGGGGGGGCTAGAAAAGGGGAAATCATTTGAAATGTAAATAAATTATATCGAATAATAAAAAAAAATAAAAATAAAAAAAAATAAAAAAAATAAATAAAATATAAATCAATAATAAATTTAATCTCTTATTTATTTTATAAATATTTTAATTAATTATCATTATACGCTTCATAATTTATTCAACTTCGCACCACCCTCTTGACTGTTCTACATTCATATCTCCTCCCCTCCCACTGTCCCCGCATGAATGCTTCTACCCCACAACCTCCGGACCTGTAAACACTATGGTATCTCCATTTTATTGAGGGTTAGCTGCTTTATCTGCTAATGAATACAGACCTGGCAATCCTCTATTGTACGAGTGCTAGGGACCTCATATTTGTTAGTGTATATTGCCTTTTTCGTGGTCCAATGTTTGAGAGATATTTGGGCTTCAGATTCATTGGCACTGCCAATTCTCCAACAGCTTAATTTAGTCTTCCCTAATTTAACAGTAGTGTTCAGATACTTCTGTACATTGGTTGGGTTCATATATCTGCATCTGACTCCATCAGTTGCTTGTTGGATTGTCTGGAATGCTGTCATGCTAGTTCCTTTTTGTGAGCATTCAGTAACAGTGTCAATACTTGCGACCTCCTCTTGCACTGGATTCCACTTTGCACCAGTCTTTGGACCTTCTATTCCTCTAGCCCCTGTACATTTCCATCCCTGCATTTCTTCTGACAGAAATAATTTTGGATCAGAGGTATGACCTTGGGATGGCCCCCCTCTTCCTCCTTTGAAATCCTGTTTTTGTGCTGGAGGTAAGCTGTATAAATTCCCTCTCCCTACTGTCAAGCATTTCATCTAAGGTTCCTCCCTTTTATTTCTGTGAGTCTCTCACCTCCCAGGTCTCTGGTGCATTTTGGAAGATTCCCCCAATCTCCAATCTCCTGAGGTTTCCTGTTTCCATTACTTCTTCTGGCCCTCAGGACTTCAGTATTTTTCCCTCCCCCATGTCAGACCAGGTCTACCTCCTGCCTCCTCACCCCCTCTCCTCATCCCAGTGTACTTTCCTTCCCAAGTTCCTCTTTCCCTCCTCTCTTGTGATTGTTTTCTTCCCCCTCCCAAGTGGAACTGAGTTGTCCTCACAGCATTTCAATGACTCTTCTTGCTAGCCACATTTGATTCTATATTAAGTTTCTGAGCTAATCTGTCTCTGGATCCTGGCCATCTAAACAGTGTCAGACATGATTTTCCATTTGTGTCATGGTCCTTATGTTGATCCAGATCCAAATATCTGGGCATCCATTACCTGAACACATTTTGTAGGCAGGACAAATTGTACAACAAAGATTTGTGACTGGGATTACTTCCCATAAATAACCTCCTAGGGGCCTTGCCTGATTACAGAAAATGGCCTGCTCAGGATCCGTATCTTCAACTACAAAAATATATTGCCACTGTTATTTTCATAGTTCGATATTAAACATTTTAAGTGTTTAACATTTGAAATCCTCTGTTGAGAATTCTGTCTTTTTTTCTTGACTTAGCAATCACACAGTATGGAGTTTATTTATGTTGTTGTGAGTTCATAGGCTTTCTGATATTTCTATTGCTATAATTAACTTTTAGTTTGTGGTAGCCTGGTAGGACACAGGGTATTGTTCAAATTTTCTTGCATCTGTTAAGATTAAATTTGTTAGCAAATGGTAAATTTTGAAGAATGTTTTATAAAGTGCTGAGAAGAAATTGTATTCTTTTGTATTTGTTTGAAATGCTCAGTAGATGTATGTTACAAGTATTTGGTTCATTAAAGTCTTTTAGGTGTAGTATTTCTCTGTTTAGATTTTGTATACATGACATATCCATTTTTGGAAATAGGGTATTGAAGTCTCCCAGTATCAATTTGTGTGGGTGCATGATTAATTAAAAGTTTTTTACAATTTGTTTTCTTTATAAATATTGTTGCTATTTGGGATATTAAATCTAAGAAATGAAATATCACCTTGTATCTTCACTTTGATCTTTATGAAGTGTCCTTTCTTGTCTCTTGTACTAAGTTTTAGTTCAAAAACTTTTATTTTTGATATTAGTCTGGCTAAACCAGCTTGCTTCTAAGGTCCATTTTTTGTTTTTACAGGATAGATCAGGATATTGAGTGCTCACATCTTGAACTGAAAGCAGGAAGCAGGGAGAATTAACTGGAGTTAGTGAGATGACACTAGCTGTGACTTTCTGTCTATGATAATACACTTTCCTCATACCAACCCCATCCCTGCATCAGCACTAGCCTTTGGGAGGATGTGTTCAATTTCTCAATATTTAGGGTTGAATTTCTTACGTAAACCACAACAGTGCCCATTTTTATCAAGACTCAGAGGTCACCCTGGAGGAAGTAGTTGAAAGCTTGTAATAATCAAAGATAGTGAAGGACTACAGAGACAGTATGCTTTTGAGACATGAAAAGGCACTTTCACAAATGTATTGACAGTGGCTATAACTATATACTCAAGACCAATTCAAGACCATGCCAGACAAATCTCAGGATGCAGTTAAGAGATCTCTAGAAAATCCCAGTGTGAGCTAAGAACTCTAAACTGTTCCTTCTGGTCACTATTGAGAGATGGAAATTTATATTTTTAGCGATATGAACCATGCCCATAATAACAACAGTAACTGCATATGGAAGTTTAAGTGAGAAATCTCTCCTTTAGGATTAAGGATTAGAATACATGACTGGAGATTGGGAAGGTATAGTAGGTTATGGAGATTATGGAAAAGTATGGTATAGGTGGCAGGCTTTGAGATTTTGTACATTGCTTGACTTCCAGTTTATTTCCATTTTTTTTGTGCTTGTAAAGATGGGAATTCTCAGGTTTCTAGTACTTTTACTATTACTGACACTTGCTGCATACAACCCTTTATGAAAGAGGCTTTTCTATTTGAAAACATATGACAAAACTTCTGTGAGCAGATGTGGTCATGGCATTTAATCATAGCAACTGTATGTTAATACAATGGACTTTGTGGGTTTATCAAAAAGAACACAGAAAATATAAATATGGTAGTTACTGGTAGAGAGTCAAAGGGAATCCTGAATTAGATTAGATCAAATGCATAGTTGATTTTTCATTTTTAACCTAAATACATATCGCCTTAGAATGAGGAAACTAGGTAACTTTAGTCTGTAGAAGTTATGGTTCTTATTGGATTCAAGGCCCACTACATAGATAAGAACGTACATTTTATAATGCATTTTTGAACAATTCGCATTGCTCAGGAGGGCATTTGCCATAGGTGAGTACCTACTATGATTATGTTTAGCTGGATGTTTATAGTATCATTCAACCCACATGTGAAAATATATCACATAAATACGGGTAATATTTAGTTGTAATAATAATAAATTTTATCATTCAAAGCAAAACAGACAGAAAATGTAATATAATTTGAAAGAAATATAAATAATTGCATACATGGTTTTTAATAGGTAGATTAAAATAAAACAAATTTAAGTACACTATGTAGGTCAATTTACTTATAGTTTACATGGAGTATAGGCATTTATGTAGCTACTTAATAGTGTGAGATCTTTAGATATTTTCTGGCATCCTGAGTTCATCTTACCCTCTTCCTTTCTTCTGTATTTATATCTCTTCCTAAATAGAACATGCCTGAGTATTCTATGTCCTCCATCAGTTCACTTGTAACTTACTTGTGAAGTTACAAGTGAACTGCTTTCTACTTCTGCTACTGCTGCTGTAGCATCTACTGCTCTCTGACTTCAAAGTCTGCAATGGTTCCAATTTAGTTCACTGGTTTCTGAAGTTTCTTCATGTTATGCACTTATATCAGAAGAGTTCGATCTAGTACCCACTGGTGAGAAAGAACATGGATATTTCTTATTTACTGTCTAGATTATCTAACTCAGTATTATTTTTTAAAATTTTATTTATATACTTGAAAAAGACCTTACTGCATCTTTTGACAGATGAATACTCTCCCATACTGTATAGGGGCCAAACATCCACGAATCAATTAGGACATTTATGTTACTTCTACTTCCTTGTTATTGTGAATATAGCAACAACGAATATGACCGAAAATATTTATAAAAGCATTTCGAGTGTTTTGGCAATTAACAGTGGGCAATAGGATTTAGCATTTCTAAAAACAAAATCTCCTTATAATGTGCTTGAGCAGGATCTAGATGTCTTAGTTTTTTTTCCCTACTGAAGGAGTCTAATGTGACAAAAACAACCTTTATGTTCAAGAAAGTGATTATGTTTATTTGGCTCAAAACTTGAGGTTGGTGGTTTCATGATAGGGAAGTCACAACATTTAGACCTTGAGAAAATTAATTACATCAAACACAGAAGCAAAAGTAGATAACAATGTATTAATAAATTTTTAACTTGCTACCTCCATTATGCATAGTCCAGAATGTCTGGACTAGGCAAAAGCCTTTAACATTATTCAGATGGGCTTCTCTGTATCAAGTATCATAATCAAGTTATTCATACATGGACAATATCTCAGATTAGTCTTAATTTAGACGGGGATTATTGTTAATTTTATCTTTATGCATTGTATGTGTACACAGTAACCATGATTCCTAAATGAAAATTAAATAATTAATACAAACTATCATATTAGCTATTATAAATCATCTTATAAATAAAGCTTTACATTTTAGTGAATATTCAGAACAACACTAATTGCTATGTAAAATGCTTCCATTTTATATAAAATATAACAAATTTTGATAGTTTATAAAATGTGGGCATGATTCCACCTGCCTCTTGCAATTTTGTTGATATCATTTATCTCTTTTTCAGTTACCTTGCCGTCATACAATATTTCAAGTTTTCTACAGAAATATTGTTGATAGTCATGGTCCATGTAGTACCATGACATCTTGATTTTTCCACAAGAGAGGGATGTTGAAAACCTTGGTCCATCTTCTTGCTCAAGACAATGTTGAAGTAAGTGTTATGTACTATAGAGTACTATAGTTGGAAGTCTAATACATGAAATGCATCCTAAAACTATGCTGAATTAACTGTTGGTTATTCACATCCACCAATCAACCATGTTGATATTCAAATAGAGACCTTGTAATCCCCATTGTAATACCCATGATCCCTGTTGCCAACTGAGACCTTGCTGAATTCCATGGTTAGTATTGCCTCTTGAAACTATATTTTGGGAGGTGATCTACTTTGCAACCTAGAACCAATATAATGTGTAAAATTCAAACTGATAGTATGTTGATGTCACAGCACCCTGCTGATACTCTGGACAAATAACCTTGCAGTCTTTAATGGTGTCAGTTATCCATGATTCAGCAAAGTTTATGAGAAGTGTTCTACCAGATATTAAACATTTTGATGTCACACTGAATCCTGACACATGAGGTTTCTGCATATAATTTTACCTGATCTCTGAAAATATCTTGGAGTCCCTGATATTCCCAGTAATATACATCATGACATAACTCAGATCACTGCCAATACTGAACTGTTCCACTTTGGAACAGTTGATGGTATAAGAGATCCCAACTGACAAAGGAAATATATTTACATAAATTCTATGCTGACATATTGAAAACTAATTGAAGCTTTGGATCAATTGAATTTAACAGATACTTATAGAACATTCCATCCTAAAGCAAAAGAATGTATTCTTTTCTCAGCACCTGGTGGTTCCTTCTCAAAAATCAACCATATAATTGGTCACAAGACAGACCACAACAGATATAAGAAGATCAAACTAATCCCATGCCTCCTATCAGATCACTATAAGGTAAATGTGGTCTTCAATAGCAACATAAACAACAAAAAGTCCCAATACACATATAAACTGGACAATACACTTCTCAGTGATACCTTGGTCAAGGAAGCAATAAGGAAAGAAATCAAAAGACTTTTTAGAAGTTAATGAAAATCAATGCACAACATACCTAAAGTTATGGGACACAATAAAAGCAGTGCTAAGAGAAAAACTCTCAGCCCTGAGTGGCTACAAAAATAAAATGGAGAGTGCATACACTAGCAGTTTAGTGGCATACCTGAAAGCCCTGGAACAAAAAATAAGCTAATTCACCCAGGAGGATTAGAAGACAGGAAATCATCAAAATCAGGGCTGAAATCACTCAAGTAGAAACACAGAGCAAAATACAAAGAATCAACAAAACCAGGAGCTGATTCTTTGAGAAAGTCAACAAGATAGATAAACTCTTAGCCAGACTAACCAAAGGGCACAGAGAAAGTATCCAAATTAACAAAATTAGAAATAAAATGGGAGATATAACAAGAGACACTGAGGAAATAAAAATAAAATCCTCATATCCTACTAGAAAAGCTTATACTCAACATTCTGGATAGTCTTTATAAAATGGACAATTTTCTAGACAGATACAAAATAACTAAATTAAATCAGTAACAAATAGACTGTCTAAACAGTCCCACAAACTATAAAGAAATTGAAGTGGTCATTGAATGTCTTCCAACAAAAATAAAAGGATATGACTAGATAGTTGTAGTACAGAATTCTATTAGGCCATCAAAGAACATGTAACACCACTATTCTTCAAAGTATTCCACAAAATAGAAATAAAAGGAACTGAACCAAACTCATTCTATGAAGCCATAATTACACTGATAACAAACCCAAAGAAAGATCCAACAAAGAGAATATTGATGCAATAATAACAAAAAAAAAAAAATAAACCATTGACAACCAAATCCAAAAACACATCAAAATGATCATTCACCATGATCAAGTAGGCTTCATCCCAGGGATGCAGGAATGTCTCACTATATAGACATCCATCAATGCAATCCACATAAGCAAACTTAAAAAAAAAAGCACCAAACCTCATGTTCGTTTCATTAGATGCTGAAAAAATATTTGACAAAATTCAGCATCCTTTCATGCTAAAGGTTTTGATATAAACAGGAATTCAAGGTCCATACCTAAACATTGTTAAAACAATATACAGAAAACCAATAGCCAACATCAAACCAAATGGAGAGCAACCTGAAGCAATACCACTAAAACCAGGGACTAGACAAGGCTGCCCTCTCTTTCCATATTTATTCAATACAGTACTTGAAGTTCTAGCCAGAGCAATTAGACAACAAATGAGGGTCAACGGAATACAAATTGGAAAAGAAGAAGTCAATTTATCACTATTTGCAGATTATATGGTAGTATACTTAAGCCACCCAAAATACTCCATCAGAGAACTTCTATAGCTGATAAACAACTTCAGCAAAGCGAATGAATATAAAATTAACTCAAGCAAATTACTTTCCTTTTTTCATCATTCCTTTTATATGCAGTTTTTCCTTTGAGAAATTCACACACACACACACACACACACACACACACACTTTTCTATTTTCTATTGGACATATTCTTTATTTGTATTTCAAATAATTTCTCCTTTCCTGGATCCCACTCCTCAAAAGTCCCATAAGCCTACTTCCCTCCCCCTATTCCTCAATCAAATCACTCTCAATCCCTGTATTCCCCTTCACTGCTGCAATGGCCTTTCCAGCACCAAGTGTCTTTCCTTCCTTCTTCTAGGGCATCATTTGATATGTGAATTGTGTCTTCGGTATT
Organism: Apodemus sylvaticus; assembly: GCF_947179515.1. Taxonomy (NCBI): domain Eukaryota; kingdom Metazoa; phylum Chordata; class Mammalia; order Rodentia; family Muridae; genus Apodemus; species Apodemus sylvaticus. The sequence goes on from NW_026262996.1 coordinate 1,936,748, forward strand.
CCAAACTTCTGGGCCAATATCTACTTATCGGTGAGTGCATACCACATGTGTTCTTCAGAGATTGTGTTACCTCACTTAGGATGATATTTTCGAGTTAAACCTATTTACCTAAAATTTCATGAATTCATTGTTTTTAATAGCTGAGTAGTATTCCACAGTGCAAATATACCAATATTTCTATATCCATTCCTCCATTCTATTTTTTCACAGAATCCTACCAAGATTTGTGACACTTCTAATATTTTATGACAGGTTGAGTATTATCTATGTGTGTATGTATGTGTGTGTGTGTGTCTGTCTGTGTATGCATGGGAGTGTGAGTTTGTGCGTGTGTACCTTTGAGTGTGTGAAACTGGGTATTTAAGTCTATATGGGGCACACTGTTATGCTAATATGTTGGTCCAAAACTAAAGATACTTATTCTGCCTCTTTCAGATTCAGGAGAAAATACAAAATATAAACAGATTAAAAAATTATATATATCAATTGAGTGATGTCTTTGAAATATACTACATCCAAAATTTTCAACACTCTGCAATGTAACATGTAATGGTCAAAATATAAGCAAATTATGTAACATCTTCTAAACAATACACATGCACAATCACACACAAACATACAAACACGTGTCTACATCAAATGAAATATCCATACTTATATTTTCTTTCCACCACATCTAATTATATATATATAATTATATATTAATATATACATATATGTGTGTATGTAAATATATATATATATATATATATATACCAAAATTCAAAACAAATACATAAAATTAAAAGCTCTAATTTTAATATCTGTAAGTGATAATATTCCATGAAAGTTGAAATATTGACAATCATCATCTATGAGTCTAATAATGCTCTTAACATAATATGAATGACAATCTCAAAATAATATTAATTTTTATTAATAGACAGCAAGACCTGAACAAATATATGTTTTTTAAAAAAACATTCATTTTAGTTTATTTTACTCTCAAATATTTAAGTGAATTACACTAACTTACAACAACTAAACTTAAAAGGCACACTGTCAGTATATATACATTTTTTTCATTTTTCATTCAAATGACTTAATTATATTTTAAAAAATTAAGTATTTGCAAGTGTGTACTAAAGGTAAGTTGTTTAGAAATGACAAGGAGAATGACAGATTGATAGACAGTCTGGACATTCATATATTTTGAGCCTCCATCAGTGAGACATTATCTACCATTTTCTATGCTGGGATTGTAAAGTGGCTGATCAGGGATGAAATCAAAATTTATTCAATCATTCTCTTTTGAGAATTGTGTGAAAAAAATTCACACAATTTTTGAAGTGGATCTTCAGAATTATTATATAAGGATAGCCAGACGTTTATTTCCAAAGTTGAATAATATATATTATTGATGTCTGTTCTCTAAGTCATATACAAATTTATGATAGCACACCTAAAATTATTTGCTTGATAATGACAATATTAACATCATACCTTCTAGAGTAACATGAAGGCTATGATCATGGGCATTGAAGATTATATGTGATGTGGTCTCAGAGAACACCTCCGTGTTCATAAGTTACAGTGCAACATTGTATATGGCTCCATTTAATCACAGCACTTTTTTCTAGTATGAGCAGAATCATCAACCAGAAAATATTAGGTGCCAGAAGTTTCCTGTGATTACTAGCTGCTATTAGTAGGGATATTAACTGCTTCTTAATTCTTCATACTAATTTGGAGCATAAGAAGTCAAGAGGCTTATATGCACTGCCACTTGTGTACAAGAATCATTCTCAGGGTTTTCCACTCTTGATTCTACAGTCTATCTGCAAACAACAAGCAAGAGGACACCTGCTTCTCATATCTTAAGTATTTTCTCTTGAGAGGCCACTTACCCCACAAAGTTTCCATACTCAGTAGTCAGCTTTAACAATGCTAGTATCACTGGTATGTGCTTACACATCTGTCTCCTTTTCAGGTTTGTTGTTATTCTTTCCCCACATTCACAGAGAAGGATTGCACATTTAATTATTTTTTCAAAATGTGTGTAAAACTTGTGACAAAACAAATTTAGAAATGTGTAGCAGAGTTTCCACCAAACTTCAAATATGGTAGATTAAAAAGAAGTTGTGATCATGAAGTAACTAAATAAATATAATTTTTTAACAGAAAATGTGGTATATTTACACAATGGAATACTACTCAACAATTAGAAACAATGAATTCACAAAATTTTTAGGCAAATGGTTTGATCTGGAAAATATCATCCTAAGTGAGGTAACCCAACCACAAAAGAATACACATGGAATGCAATCTCTGATAAGTGGATATTAATTAGCCCAGAAGCCCTGAATACCCAAATCGCATAACAAATGACTCCCATGAAGAAGTATGGAGAGGGTCCTGATCCTAGAAAGGATTGATCTAGCATTGCAAGGGAATATAAGGACAGAGAAAAATGAGGGAGATGATTGGAGAAGGGATGGAGAGAAGAAGGTTTATGGGACATATGAGTAGGGAGGATTCGGGAAAGGGGAAATCATTTGGAATGTAAACAAAGAATATAGAAAATAAAAATATTAAAAAAAGGAAGTAAAGAACATTTTATATTTGTATAAAAGGCCTAATTAAATTGTAGCCAGTAATAGTAAGGACTATAAATTGCATATATTCACAGGTTACTAGACACAACCAAAACATCATGAAGTAAGGATAGATGTCTTTTATTCCTTTTCCTTCAACATGTGAGTTCCATGGGCATTGGGACAGCACGGTTTGATGTACTCATTCCTTGTCTTCCTTCACTAGGGTTTTCATAATGAAAAAATAATATACTCCTCAGAGAGGTCTCAGATGTAGCAGAATAAGTATTCAGAAGATAAGCTATAAGATCAATGATCATACTAAATGTTAAAGGGTTCATGATATGAAAACACAGTAAATAAAGTGTAAAGGGAAGATCTGAGGAATATTATAGCAATATTTATAATTATCAAAGTTAATGCATACATATATGAAATTCACAAATAACTATGTGATATTAAAAGAAAGTTATAACTCTCAATATAAATGATATGGAAAAGAATAATAAATTAAAAAATGAATCATAGTTAAAAATTTTTAGCCTGTTTTTATACATGTGAACACCCTGACTTTTCCTATATTGGCCTATATGTCTGCTTCCTTCAGAAATTTCTTTGTAATGTGATTGATTGTCACTTCAGCAAATTGCTTTGAATGGTGAAAACTTAGAAATGAGGGGTTGGAGTATATTATCTTCTGAATGTGTAATTGTTTTGATTTAAAATTCAAGCTAAAGACTACTGCTTTCTTGATTCTGCTGTTAAGCTGAGCTGTCAAAAATTTGGAATAAACTAGATCATTGTCAAATTGGAAAACTAAACAGACAAATGTACAAACAAACAAACTATCCTGCATTGAAACGTATTTGTGAAGTTGGTCTAGTCTAGAAAAAGGAGTCATTTCCCTTGCTGCTTGGATGTGGCTCCAATATGGATATCAACATTGATTCTTGGAAGTAAAAATACATGTACATTTTTAAGTCTCCCATAGATTCCTATGCCTCTCCAACACTCTCCATCTCCCATGCTAAGCTAACGATAGAACCCCTTCTTGATCATTATGAATATAAAGTTTCTCCTACTCAAATAATCCACATTCGTCTTTTCTGGATATTGTTCCTTCCATATCTCCCAGGTTTGGCGATACCAAATCTGTTTTTTTTTTTCACTCTCTCTCTCTACTCTAAACTCTTCCAGCTGCCTCTGAGCATGTTTCCTCTGTGAATAATGAAATTCTTACCTGTAATAATGAAGTGGCAAATCTCCTGCTGCTTTATTTACTGTGATGTGCTCATACAAATGGAATATTTATGATACATATTTTCCTTAATGAAATATTATTTTGCCCAAACATTTTACTTTTTAAAAATAATATGGGTAGTGGTATCATATCTTTTAAATATAAAACTTTTCAGAATCCTGTGAATCAAAGTGTCAAAAATACAACTGTAAATAGTTGTCATCACCCACATCAAACAATAATATAAATATATATTAAATATACTACCAATTCCAATTTGTTATGAAATGAAAGAGAACACTTCCTTATATTATTAGTCTATCATGAGATTCAAATTAGTTATAAAAATACTTTTACGTGGTGCCTGGAACAGAGAACCTTTGAACGGAATTGAAGTTTTATTTTGCCTTCCTCCTCTTGAACACCAAACTGGTGACTACAAATTGTATACAAACTACTGAGTTCTGTGTCCTCATTAATATTCAGACTGATGGACTATTGTGATGTCAATAATCTAAGGCTCATGTCATCTGACACAATGACTCATTGCATTGCCTTTCCTTATACTTAATGGCTTCAAAAATTAGTTTTTTAATAATTGTTTGAAAATTATAAGGAACAACATATTTTCACAACCATAAAAAGGTGATAGATAGATAGCTATATACATACATAGATACATAGATAGATAGATAGATAGATAGATACAAATACACATACATACATATATGTAATACAACTTCAGCAAAGTGGCTGACTACAAAATTAACGCAAGCAAATCAGTAGCCTTTATATATTCAAAGGATAAGCAGACTGAGAAAGAAATTAGGGAAATGACCCCCTTCACAATAGCTACAAACAACATAAAGTATCTTGGGGTGACTCTAACCAAACAAGTGAAAGACCTATATGACAAGAACTTCAGATCTCTGAAGAAGGAAATCGAAGAAGATCTCAGGAAATGGAAAAAACTTCCATGCTCGTGGATTGGCAGGATTAATATAGTTAAAATGGCCATCTTGCCAAAGGCAATCTACAGATTCAATGCTATTCCCATAAAAATCCCAACCCAGTTCTTCATAGAGCTAGAAAGAGCAATTCTCAAATTCATCTGGAATAACAAAAAACCCAGGATAGCTAAAACTATTCTCAACAGTAAAAGAACTTCAGGGGGATTCAATATCCCAGACTTTAAACTCTACTACAGAGCAATAGTGATAAAAACTGTATGGTATTGGTACAATATCAGGCAAGCGGATCAATGGAATAGGATTGAAGACCCAGAAATGAACCAACACACCTATGGTCACTTGGTCTTCAACAAAGGGGCTGAAAGCATCCAGTGGAAAAAAGATAGTCTTTTCAACAAATGGTGCTGGTTCAACTGGAGGTCAGCATGCAGAAGAATGCGCATCGATCCATTCTTATCTTCTTGTACCAAGCTTAACTCCAAATGGATCAAGGACCTCCACATAAAACCTTACACAATGAAACTAATTGAAAAGAAACTGGGGAAGACCCTGGAAGACATGGGAACAGGGGAAAAGTTCCTGAACAGAACACCAATAGCTTATGCTCTAAGATCAAGAATTGACAAATGGGACCTCATAAAACTACAAAGTTTCTGTAAGGCAAATGACACCGTCAAAAGGACAAAACGTCAACCAACAGACTGGGAAAGAATCTTCTCCAACCCTAAATCCGACAGAGGGCTAATATCTAATATATACAAAGAACTCAAGAAAGTAGAACCCAGAGATTCAAATAACCCCATTAAAAAGTGGGGTACGGAGCTAAACAAAGAATTTTCACATGAAGAACTTCGGAGAGCTGAGAAACACCTTAAGAAATGTTCAACATCATTAATTATTAGGGAAATGCAAATCAAAACAACCCTGAGATTTCACCTCACACCAGTCAGAATGGCTAAGGTCAAAAATTCAGGAGACAGCAGGTGTTGGCAAGGATGTGGAGAAAGAGGAACACTCCTCCACTGCTGGTGGGATTGCAAGATGGTACAACCACTTTGGAAATCAGTCTGGCGGTTCCTCAGAAAACTGGGCATGTCACTTCCTGAGGACCCTGTTATACCACTCCTGGGCATATATCCAGAGGATTCTTCAGCATGCAATAAGGACACATGCTCCACTATGTTCATAGCAGCCCTATTTGTAGTAGCCAGAAGCTGGAAAGAACCTAGATGTCCTTCAAAGGAGGAATGGATACAAAAATGTGGTATATTTATATAATGGAGTACTATTCAGCCATTAGAAACAATGAATCCATGAAATTCTTAGACAAATGGATGGAGCTGGAGAACATCATACTAAGTGAGGTAACCCAGTCTCAAAAGATCAATCATGGTATGCACTCACTGATAAGTGGATATTAGCCTAGAAACTTTGAATACCCAGGACATAATCCACAAATTAAATGATGTCCAAAAAGAATGGAGGAGTGGGCCCTGGTTCTGGAAAGACTCAGTGCAAGAGTATAGGGGAATTCCAGAACAGGGAAGTGGGAAGGGGTAGATGGAAGAATAGGGGGACGGAAGAGGGTTTATGGGACTTGCGGGGAGTGGGGACCTAGAAAAGGGGAAATCATTTGCAATGTAAATAAAAATAAAAAAACCAAAAAACCAAAAAAACAAAAACAAACAAACAAAAAAGATAGTTATATACATACATGGGTACATAGATAGATACAAATATACATACATACATATATGTATATATGTAATACATGTGAGAGAGATATCGTTTGACATCTTCACTAATAATGTGTGCTAGAAAAGGAGACATACTTGTGCAAAATTTTGTGAAATGTATTTTCATTTCCATAGATTCTCAATACCTATTTCTGTTTACCTATAAAAAGTTAAGGTAAAAAAGGCAGTATTCAGATATCATTAACACTGAGAATAAGGGTCTCACATAATCCAAAGTAACAGAGGACCTTAAAGATAACTGAGCTTATAGGGTAGAATCAAACAGCTTCATGCACAGGAAAGTCGGGCAATTTTGAGGACTATACAAGACATTATTTCCTTATTAGAATATAATGAGACTTTTATACTAAATCCTAGAGATACAAATAACTGGGAATGAAGCAACATGGGAGATAATCTGTGAATCTTAAAACTAAATAGATAGTATATCTTGGATATATGACAATCATAAAGAAAGGCCATATAAAATTAGAATGCCCGAGTCTTTGATATTTCTGAATATTCAGAATAGTTATAAGCTAGGCCTTCTGTAAACAGTGCAGTTTTACTGATATGTCTAAGTATATGGAAATAATTAAGACCGCAAAATTCAGCCAAAGTGTAAAATATTTCATAATGGTTTTTATTGTAAAAAATGATGATGCTCTTGTCTACCTGTGGAAAGTTTTTTGCATGCATTCATAGCAAAATATAGGACACTTGGTTCCTATATCAACATATCTTCCTGCATAATACTGTACATTGTACCATGTTGACTACAGAAGGAAGCTTTAAAACTGTAAGCCATCCTTGATTAAATGTCTTCCCATATAAGAGTTGTTTTAGTAATAGAGACTATATGGCAATGAAACATTTACTAAAAGAGAAATGGGTGCCAAGGACTTAGGTATTATTGGCATATGTGTGATCATGATTTTGATTTGAGGAATGCAGATTTTGTGACTATAAAAGCAGTGGCATGGATTAAGCCTAATTCAACTGGCCAGAATAGTAGATCATGGAAGACAGTTGTGCTCAGAGCGATTTCATCTGTGGAGGCTGGTTTCAAGGGACTTCAGAGGTATAGAATTTCAGCATGGGACTTAGAAACCATTTTCATGGTGTTTTGTTGAAGGGCTTGTTGAACTTGTCTGAAGAGTCTGCCTGAGTATAAGTTTAAGTGATTTAAAATAATTTCTTTAAGAAAGAAGTTCTCATAGCCAACTCCTTTCAACTTTCTCCAGTGGTTCAAAATCACAGGGAAGGTTTTAATCAAGTGCACCAAACTGAGAAAAAAAATTGTAATTTAGAGATAAATGGAAAACCAAGAAGTGGAATGGAGCTTAAACCTGTGTTGATGAATTTTCAATAGGATTAAGAGAGTGGTAACATTGGGATAAGGTCCTCCCATCTAGCTTACTATTTATGCTTTTGCAGTGAACCAAGAGAAAGTTACATCATTTTAGACATCATTATTGCCTAGCTATTATTCCCATTTGGACATAAAGAAATATGATCATGTTTCAAATTGACAGGCAGTGGATTGTAATAGCTATTCTTAGTGGTCAACTCTGTCTGCAGTCAACTATGTACAGAAATGGAGGCCATAACTGTGATTCAGATGTTTAGGCATGAAGACACAGGATTTAGATCCAAATCCTGACCTGGAAATATATACGATTTATTTCTGATCTAGAAGCATATTCCCCCTGAAAAGCTTAGGTCTAGGCATGGTGGAAGATATGTTAAATCCCAGGAGACAAAAGAAATTCATTTCTGTATTCTGTATCAGCTTGGTAGAGAGCATGTTCCACGTAAACAAAAGCTTAGGTTTAGGCCTGTTGGAATAGAACTTAATCCCAGCATCCTGGGGTAAAAACCATCCAGATTTCTGAGTTCAATTCAGCTTATTGAGCTAGTTCTTCGACAGCCAAACATAGAGAGTGAGGATTCTCATTAAAAACAGGAAAGTTGTGTAAATGTAATTGAACTGGGGATGGCAGGAAATTTCCAGCACCAGAATCCAATAGAATTTGAAAGCTGCAGGCATGAAACCATTTCTTTATAATCAATAAAAGAACAGGTTACTAGGACAACTGATTCTGGTTAGCTAGAGACAAGAAGTTGGCAATGATGTAGAAGACACTAGTGACTCTGAGGTTAAATTTTCTGGTATTACCCGAGAGCACAAAGAAGCTGTAAACCAGAGAAAGATCTGCTGGCATACAGGTAATGTTGCTTTTCAGAAGAAGACCCAAGTTTATTGGAGATGACAGTACCATAGGATGACCTAGAATTGAGGCAGTAGTGCAGTGGAGTAAGTTAGGTTCTAGAATGATACAGAGGGAAGAACTTCAGAGATGTGACCTATGCCCTTAGCGAGAACCCAGAAAATCACATGTGAACCACCATAGGAACCCTGCAGAATAAAGCTGCTAACAGAGAGTAGAAACAGCCCAAGGAAAAGAAGAGTGATATAGTTTTCAAAGCTGAAATGAGGTGAATACTAAAAATATAGATGCAGAGTTTGGAGTTTGTCCATCTTATTGTTTTTGATTTCATCCAGTTTTTCTTGTCTATTGTATTTTTTAATGTTACTGTCTATCTTGTGATTTTGGAAGTATGTGATTACTATTTAACTTTGATTTTATAATGGATTAGAGTTAAGATAATGCCTGAATTATAAAAGAGACATGGAACCTTTTAACATTGTTCAGTGTGTGTTCTACTATGGAGAATTTTAGGGTTGTATACAATGAATCATGTATTATACTATGTCTAGCATGGTTATAGCAAATATACACTCATGGCTTTGTATAAGCCTATGGGTAGAAGGGTGCACAACATGATTTTTTAAATATGTTTGGACCATGTGAAGTTGGCATTAATCAGAAATATTATCTTATTGATTAATGGAAGCTTGTTATTCTGTATTGCAATGCAGAGAAGGCTTTGTGGTTTCATAAAATTTCCATACTTGGTCAACAGAATTTAAGGCATACTTTTGTCTCCCAGGAGTACACATTCTACTTGCTGCATTTAGATAGAAGTGTAGATCTCCTATTATCCTTTAGCACCTTGTCTTATTTCATGCTGGCATTTTTTCAGTCATGCTGAAAACAGAACCCTAAAACTTTATGCCAGCCCCAATTTAATATCTTCCCTTATAAGAACTGTCTTTGTCATGATGTTTCTTCATAGCAATGAACTTCTAAGTAAGGCATATATTCTTCTCAGAATTCTATTAGAAAGCACTTGATTCGTGATGTTTTGAAATGTACTAACAGACCCACCCAAGGGCATCGTTTCAGATATTACCTAAGTTTCATAAATATTCCCCAGTAAATGGGAGTGGTAGGTAAGTGTTTGTAAATAGGGGAACTGGGTATGGAATAGGGGTTTCTCAGAGGGGTAATGAGGAAAAGGGATAAAATGTAAAATGTAAATTAAGTAAATAATTAAAAAGATTCTTCATATTAAACCTTTGAAATATGCATTGCTCTCCTTTCCACTTTAGGTGGCATTATATGGTGTCCCAGGACATGTTTCATTATTGCCTGGAAAGTATGCTGTGTTTTATATTTTCTAGTCTTACAGGTAGCATCCCAAATCTCCAACAAACAACAACAGATTTAAGATTCTCATAATCCACACTTTATACCTTGACCTATCCTAGTTAAGGGAAATGAAGTATCTAAAGAGTATATGTGTCACTGGAAATGGAAGTGTGTGGGGTATCTTTAACTTTCACGATGTCAAAAGTGTCTATTGATTAAGAAATGCATAATTTATAGTGACCATTGTATCAAGATTGGTACTCTTTTGAGAGTATTATTACAATAAACTCACCAAGCATTGGCTTGCATCTGGATTCTTATTTGTACACTTTTTTATATTAGCAAGAACACATAGACTTTGTTTATTAATACGAACTGACATAATGGACATTTGGTGTGACCCTTACCAAACATGTGAAAGATCTATATGACGAGAACTTCAAGACTCTGAAGAAGGAAATAAGACCTCAAAAATGTGTATATTTGTTTGTGTCTCTTTGTGTTTGTGTGTGTGTGTGTATGTGTGTATGTGTGTGTGTATATACACACATACATATATACATATATATGGTAGATATTTTACTTTACTTCTTCCCATTTCTGCATCTATCACCTCCCCTAAACACTCCCATTTTTTATTCGATATATTTTAAAATTACATTTCAAATGATTTCCCCTTTTCTGACCCCCCACTCCCCGAAAGTCACATAAGCCCCCTTCCCTCCCCCTGTTCTCCCACTCACCCATTCCCTCTTCCCTGTTATGGTTTTGCCTTATACTGCTACACTGAGTCTTTCCAGAACCAGGGGGCACTCCTTCGTTCTCCTTGTACCTCATTTGATGTGTGGATTATGTTTTGGGTATTCTAGCTTTCTAGGTTAATATCCACTTATTAGTGAGTGCATACTATGATTGATATTTTGAGACTGGGTTACCTCACTGAGTACGATGTTCTCCAGCTCCATCCATTTGCCTAAGAATTTCATGAATTCATTGTTTCTAATGGCCGAATAGTACTCCATTGTGTAGATATACCACATTTTTTGCATCCATTCTTCTATTGAGGAATACCTGGGTTCTTTCCAGCTTCTGGCAATTATAAATAGGGCTGCTATGAAAATAGTGGAACATGTATCCTTATTGCATGCTGGGGAATCTTTTGGGTATATACCCAGGAGTGGTATAGAAGGATCTTCTGGAAGTTAGGTGCCCAGTTTTCAGAGGAACCGCCAGACTGATTTCCAGAGTGGTTGTACCAATTTGCAACCCCACCAGCAGTGGAGGAGCGTTCCTCTTTCTCCATATCCTTGCCAACACCTGTTGTCTCTTGAATTTTTAATCTTAGCCATTCTGACTGGTGTAAGATGAAATCTCAGGGTTGTTTTGATGTGCATTTCCCTAATGACTAATGAAGTTGAGCATTTTTTAAGATGCTCCTCCGCCATCCGAAGTTCTTCAGGTGAGAATTCTTTGCTTAACTCTGTACCCCATTTTTTAATAGGGTTATTTGGTTTTATGGAGTCTAACTTCTTGAGTTCTTTATATATATTGGATATTAGCCCTCTATCTGATGTAGGATTGGTGAAGATCTTTTCCCAATTTGTTGGTTGCTGATTTGTCCTTTGATGGTGTCCTTTGCTTTACAGAAACTTTGTAATTTTATGAGGTCCCATTTGTCAATTCTTGATCTTAGAGCATATGCTATTGGTGTTATATTCAGAAACTTTCTCCCTGTAGCGATGTCCTCAAGGGTCTTCCCCAGTTTCTTTTCTATTAGCTTCAGAGTGTCTGGCTTTATGTGGAGGTCCTTGATCCGTTTGGAGTTGAGCATAGTACAAGGAGACAAGGATGGATCAATTCGCATTCTTCTGCATGCTGACCTCCAGTTGAACCAGCACCATTTGTTGAAAAGGCTATCTTTTTTCCATTGGATGTTTTCAGCCTTTTTGTCGAGGATCAAGTGGCCATAGGTGCGTGGGTTCATTTCTGTATCTTCAATCCTGTTCCACTGAGCTGCCTACCTGTCACTCCACCAATATCATGCAGTTTTTAGCACTATTGCTTGGTAGTATTGCTTGACGTCAGGGATACTGATTCCCTGAAAATTTATTTTGTTGTTGAGAATAGTTTTAGCTATCCTGGATTTTTCGTTATTCCAGATGAATTTGAGAATTGCTCTTTCTAACTCTATGAAGAATTGAGTTGAGATTTTGATGGGTATTCCGTTGAATCTGTATATTGCTTTGGGAAAATGGCCATTTAAATTATATTAATCATGCCGATCCATGAGCATGGGAGGTTTTTCCATTTTTTGAGGTCTTTTTCAATTTCCTTCTTCAGAGTCTTGAAGTTCTTGTCATACAGATCTTTCACATGTTTGGTAAGAGTCACCCCAAGATACTTTATACTGTTTGTGGCTATTATGAAGGGGGTCATTTCCCTAATTTCTTTCTTAGACTGCTTATCATTTGAGTATAGGAAGGCCACTGATTTGCTTGAGTTGATTTTATAACCTGCCAATTTGCTGAAGTTGTTTATCAGCTGTAGGAGTTCTCTAATGGAGTTTTTTGGGTCACTTAGGTAGACTATCATGTCATCTGCAAATAATGATAGTTTGACTTCTTTCTTTCCAATTTGTATCCCTTTGACCTCCTTATGTTGTCGAATTGCCCGAGCTAGTACCTCAAGTACAATATTGAAAAAATAAGGAGAAACGGGAGAGCCCTATCTAGTTCCTGATTTTACTGGGATTGCTTCAAGTTTCTCTTCATTTAGTTTGAGGCTGGCTACCGGTTTGCTGTATATTGCTTTTACTATGTTTAGGTATGGGCTTTTAATTCCTGTCCTTTCCAAGACTTTAAGCATGAAAGGATGCTGAATTGTGTCAAATGCTTTTTCAGCATCCAATGAAATGACCATGTGGTTTTTTTCTTTGAGTTTTTTAATATAGTGGATTGCATTGATGGATTTCTTTATGTTGAACCAACCCTGCATCCCTGGGATAAAGCCTACTTGATCATGGGGGATGACTGTTTTTATGTGTTCTTGGATTCAGTTGGCAAGAATTTTATTGAGTATTTTTGCATCGATGTTCATAAGGGAAAGTGGTCTGAAGTACTTTTTCTTTGTTGGATCTTTGTATGGTTTTGGTATCAGCATAATTGTGGCTTTGTAGACGGAATTGGGTAGTGTTCCTTCTGTTTCTATTTTGTGGAATAGTGGTGTATTGGTGTTAAGTCTTCTTTGAAGGTCTGATAGATTTCTGCACTGAAACCATCTGGTCCTGTGCTTTTTTTGGTTGGAAGACTTTCTATGACCCCTTCTATTTCTTTAGGGGTTATGGGACTGTTTAAATGATCTATTTGGTCCTGATTTAATTTTGGTATTTGGTATCTGTCTAGGAAATTGTCCATTTCCTCCAGATTCTCCAGTTGTGTTGAGTATAGGCTTTTGTAGTAGGATCTGATGATTTTTTGAATGTCCCCAGTTTCTGTTGTTATATCCCCCATTTCATTTCTAATTTTGTTAATTTGGAAACTTTCTCTGTGCACTTTGGTCAGTCTGGCTAAGAGTTTATTTATCTTGTTGATTTTCTCAAAGAACCAGGTCCTGGATTCCTTGATCCTTTGTATGGTTCTCTTTGTTTCCACTTGATTGATTGGTTTCAGCCCTGAGTTTGATGATTTTCTGCCTTCTACTACTCCTGGGTGAATTAACTTCATTTTGTTCCAGGGCTTACAGGTGTGTCATTAAGCTGCTAGTGTATGTTCTCTCCATTTTCTTTTGGAGGCACTCAGGGCTATGAGTTTTCTTCTTAGCACTGCTTTCATCGTGTCCCAAAGATTTGGGTATGTTGTGCCTTCATTTTCATTAAATTCTAAAAAGTCTCTGATTTCTTTCTTTATTTCTTCTTTGGCCAAGGTGTCATTGAGTAGAGTATTGTTCAGCCTCCATGTGTATGTGGGCCTTCTGTTGTTTTTGTTGCTATTGAAGACCACCTTTTCTTCATAGTGATCTGATAGGAGGCATGGGATTAGTTCGATCTTTTTATATTTGTTGAGGTCTGCCTTGTGACCAATTATATGGTCGATTTTGGAGAAGGTACCATGAGGTGCTGAGAAAAAGGTATATTCTTTTGTTTTAGAGTGAAATGTTCTATAAATATCAGTCAAGTCCAATTGGTTCAGAGCTTAAATTAGATTTATTGTGTCCCTGTTTAATTTCTGCTTTCCTGATCAGTCCTTTGAAGAGAGTGGAGTGTTGAAGTGACCCACAAATATTGTGTTAGGTGCAATACGTGCTTTGAGCTTTAGTAAAGTTTCTTTTATGAATGAGAGTGCCCTTGCATTTGGCGCATAAATGTTCAGAATTGAAAGTTCTTCTTGGTGCATTTTTCCTTTGATCAGCAAGAAGTGTCCTTCTGTGTCTCTTTTGATGACTTTAGGTTGAAAGTCAATTTTATCTGATATTAGAATGGCTACTCCAGCTGGTTTCCTGAGTCTGTTGAGTTGTAAAATTGTCTTCCAGCCTTTTACTCTAAGGTAGTTTTTGTCTTTCACATTGAGGTGTGTTTCCTGTATGCAGCAAAATGTACGGTCCTGTTTCCTTATGCAGTCTGGTAATCTATGTCTTTTTATTGGGGAGTTGAGTTCATTGACATTAAGAGATATTAAGGAATAGTGATTATTGCTTCCTGTAATTATTGATGTTATTTTTATATTTGAGTGGTTATCTTCTTTTGGATTTGATGAAAGAAGGTAACTATCTTGCTTTTTCCAGGGTGTCGTTTCCCTCCTTGTATTGGAGTTTTCCTCCTATTATTCTTTGTAGAGCTGGGTTTGTAGAAAGATATTGTGTAAATTTGGTTTTGTCATGGAATATCTTGGTTTCTCCATCTATTGTGACTGAGAGTTTCTCTGGGTATAGTAGTCTCAGCTGGCATTTGTGTTCTCTTAGAGTCTGCATGCGCTCCACCCAGGTCTTCTAGCTTTCATGGTCTCTGGTGAGAAGTCTGGTGTGATTCTGATAGGTCTTCCTTTATATGTTACTTGACCTTTTTTTCTTGCTGCCTTTAATATTCTTTCTTTTTTTAGTACATTTGGGGTTTTGATTATTATGTGACGAGAGGTATTTCTGCTCAGGTCCAGTCTGTTTGGAGTTCTGCAGGCTTCTTGTATATTCATGAGCATCTCTCCCTTTAAGTTGGGAAAGTTTTTTTTTCCATAATTTTTTTGAAGATATTTACTGGCCCTTTAAGTTGTAAATCTTCACTCTCATCTATACCTATAATCCTTAAGTTTGCTTTTCTAATTGTGTCCTGGATTTCCTGGATGTTCTGGGATACAAGCTTTTTGCATTATGCATTTTCTTTGACTGTTGAGCCAATGGTTTCCATGGTATCCTTAGTATCTGAGATTCTTTCTTCCATCTCTTGTATTCTGTTGTTGATATTTGCATCTATGTCCCCTGATGTCTTCCCAAGGTTTTCTATCTCCAAAGTTGTCTCCCTTTGTGATTTCTTAGTTTTTTCTACTTCTGATTTTAGATCCTGGATGGTTTTTCTTAGCTCCTTCCCTTGCTTGTTTGTGTTTTCCTGTAATTCTTTAAGAAATTTTTGTGTTTCCTCTTTCATGACTTCTGTTGTTTGACTCACTTTCTCCTTCATTTATTTAAGGTTTTTTTTTTTTTTTTTTTTTTTTTTTTTTTTTTTTTTTTTTTTTGTGCTTCTTCTTTATTGGCTTCTGTCTCTTGAGTCTTATTCTCCTGAATATATTTAAGTGATTTTTGTGTTTCCTTTATTCAAGTTTCTAGCTTATTCATGTTCCCCTGTATTTCTTTAAGAGGTTCATTTATGTCCTTTTTGTGTTCATCTAGCAGCATCATGAACGGTGATTTTTAAATCCAATTCTTGTTTTTCTGGTGTGTTGGCATAACCAGGACTTGCTGGTGTTGGAGAGCTTTGTTCAGATGCTTCCATATTGCCTAGAGTTCTGTTAGTAGCTTTCCTGCATTTGCCCTTTGTTATCTTGTTTTTTGGCATTAGTTGGTCTTGTCTCTGGCTGGTGTTTGAGCCTCCTGTGAGACTGTAGGGTTATTTCTGCAACACTGGATGGCTGAGTTTCCCCTGTTACTGATTGCTGATGTGCTGTCCTCCTCTTGGATGCTCTTGGAGCCCTAGTGTGCCTTGCCCCAGATTGTCTCTGTGGACCAGGTGGTGCTTGTTTGCTCCTTCAGGGAGTGTTGTTCGTGCATGTTGTGGGACCTTTTCTGAGTGCTGGTCACTCTGCTTGTTAGCTGATCTCCCAACCAGGTTGGTGCACACAAGGCTAGCCTAGCTGCTGAGGCCCTGAGTCTAGACAAAAGCTTAGCAGGCTAAGGCCCGTGCAAAATTCCCCTCTGGCTATGAGTGTTAACTGGTTCTGTCAGGTGGTCAGGATGGCGGAGTGTGCTTGTGCCCCCTGTAAGTGATGGGAGAGTCTGCTGGGCTAACAACCTCCAGGGTTGGGTTGGCACACAGATGGCCCACCAAGCATCTCAGGGCCTGGGTGCAGTCCAAGGCCTGTCTTGTCTGGCGTAGACAACTCCCTCACCGCTCCCATCTCCCTATCCCATTCCCCCCTCCCCCCCCCCATGTTAGCCTCGGGCTATGACTCTTAGCTGACTTTGCCTACTAGAACTCTCTGGAATCCTGTAGTCAATGGGGGCATGCGTGCTGGGCTGGGAAAACAACATCCTGGCCAGGTTAGCACACCGATGGCCCCCTGAACAGCCCAGGGCCTGGGTGCAGGCCAACATACATCGGGCTTAGACCCCCCCCCCACGATGTTGGCCTTGGGTTATATTTGTGTCCCTCAGTCTGTCTGATTTCTCTGGTGCCCGGGATCCAAGATGGCGGAGAGTCTCTCATAACTGACTGATGGGAGGCAGAGTTCTGATGTGGCTTCTGTTCCTTGAAAGGCGCTGTAAATCTGCCACCGGTTGCAGCCCGGCTGCCCAGTGAAAGTCAATGTTATCAGGTGCAAGGCCTGCCTGGACCCTGTCACCTTGGTTCCACCACTTATGGCCCTTCCACTGGACCAGCTGCTGCTGCTGCTGCTGCTGCTGCTGCTGCAGCTGCCGCCACCCTCCTTAAAATTCTATAGCTTCCATTTTCTTTTAGTCCACTCACATTTTCTTATTCAGACTCATTCATTCTCATAGTCAGCATTATTTAAATAATATAATTCTTAATAAAACAATAATATAAGTTGTACTTAGTATTCTATTTTGTAAACAAATATATTAACACTTTCAGAATTTATTGTTTTAATTCTGGAAAATTTATTCTAGACTGATGAAAAGGTCAATCATCTTTGGAGACATGGAATATATTTTAAAAAGAGTTATTGTATTTTCATCTCAGTTGCCAACTCATTTTTTTTGGACAAATAACTAAACTGTACTTAACATGTACTATTGGTATTATTAAAGATTTACCAACAGGGAATAATTTCAACTCATCAGGAAGGATCATTTTAAGAATACCAACTAATATTAAATACAAATAATAATCAAATGTAGTTTATAAACTGGTGAAAAAAGTTTGTTCGGTAAATAAATTTACTATATTCATAAACTTAAATACCTCCTTTTAAAATTAAAATTAGTAGAATATTTATATCTTCTCACTGAAAATTACTGTATCTTCTGAGATTTTTCTAGAAATTTATATGTATATTGTCTTTAAGAATTAAGTTCTTTTGTTGCTGTACATGTGGAGTTTAATATATGTCATTGTTTAGCTTTCATTAAGATAATATTTTATTATTTATTTGGGAAGTCTGTAACTTTAAGATTCATGTCTTTATTAAAAATTAAATTAGGTAAACATTATTTCAAATGTTTTCCCATATGTTCTTATTTATGCAGCAGAGTATCCCGTAATTAGTCATCAATGAGAGGAGAGGCCCTTGGTCCTATGAAGGCTCAATGCCCCACTGTAGGAAAATGCCAGGATAAGAAAGCAGGTGTGTGAAGATGATGATCAGGATGACAGGGGATGGGACAGGGGCTTTTGGGAGGAGAAACAAGAAAAGGCATAACATTTGAAATTTAACTAAAGAAAATACCTAATAAAAAAGGAAACAGCAATAGTATTAAGTATTCATTGTGCTTTTTTGTTGTTGTTTATTTTCTTCACAGTCCTTTTGTGTTTTCCTATTACTTTAAAGATAATTTGTTTTCCATTACTGTCAGATGACCTTCATTGATGTTTTTATATATATTTTTTACTTTTAAAAATCCAATTGTATATTTATACAACCAGATTAAATAAATCATAAACAAATGTACTTTCAGTCTTTCTGTTTCTTTCTATTTTGGGGAGACAATATAAATTTTCTTATAAAACATATCAACTAAATCTTAGAAATATTAATTCTGCATATTATTTGTGGGTGAATTTTTATAATTTTTTAAAATTTCAATTAAATGAATTTATGTTTACTGTTAGCATTTTAGCAGCCTTAAAGACTGTGTGCTTATGTTTCAAAGGAGACAAAAGGAAGTGTTTATAAAGGTGGATATGAAAGGTATACATTTTGCTTGTTTACAGAATCCATAGCTTAGCAAGAAAATTGTTTCTGTCCATTCTGTTGTGTCTCTTCACTTTTGTATAGTATTAAACACTTTCCACTGTTCTGACATCAATAAGTGAATTTACCAAAGCAATAATCAGGAATACCATTATAATTTTTTTTGTTGACACAGACTTTATTTGTTATCATCATACTTTTATGAGCCTCTAATTATAGAAGATATTACTATGGAAATTAAATTGTACCATTAAAGATGAACCTCATAATTAAACTTGATATTATCCTAAAACATACAATACTAAAAACTAAATCCAACAAAGGAAAGCAGTGAAGTTAAGATTTATCCCAGAACAAAGTAGTAAAAATAGAAAACATCCAAAATCATAGTAAATTGTAGCTTTGTTTCAAATATATAATTTTATATTTAATTCAAATAAATAACTATACAATTATATATATATTGTACAAAATTGTAGACTATCTTACACTTATTGCAATCCATGCAATTTTAAACCTCGTATATTTTCTGTATACAGGTAGTAATATAAAAGTGATTTATAGCACTTAATTTTTGAATCTTTGTTTAAAAAATTGACTTTCATCATTGGCTGTTTATTTTTGTCTTTTATATTGAAAATAGATTATTATCTTATATAGTACATTGTAACCACTGTTTCCTTTTCTGTCTTTTCTCTACCTTTGCTCACCCCCAGATTTGTTCCCCTATTTCCTCTTCAGAAAAGCAAAGGAACCATATAGAACAAAAGAAGACACAATAAGACAAGGAAGGTGAAAGCCCTCATTATATCACGGCTGCATGAGCCAACCCAATAGGAGGATACCTCTCAAGAGTAGAAAAAAGAATTGGGGATACACCTTCTCCCATCCTTAGGAGTTTCACAAAACACCAAGCAAAGCGCCATAACATATTAATAGCCAGAAGACCTGGTGCAAACCTACGCAGGCCCTGTTCTTGCTGTTTCAGTCTCTGAGAGCCCATGTGAGCCTTTATTAGTTGGTTTGGTGGGTCATATTCTGCAGGTATTCACCATTGCCTTTTCTATCTCCATCTTCTGAGGATTTCCCTGATCTCCAAGGCTAGGAAGCTGATAGAGCCCTCCAACATAGATGCTGCGTATTGGCTGCTGGAGTATAAGCCTCTCTGATGATATCTGGACAGCACCTATCCATCAACGTAGCTCAATATGATTAGTAATAATTTTTTGACAAATGATTTCCTCTATGTAACTTAGCTGTCCTGGACACTCCTCTGTAGACCAGATTGATCTTGAACTCAGAGGTCTGTAGGCCTCTGCCGGATTTCTTTGACTTCTCTTTCCTCTTTTTCCCTTCCCTTCCCTTTGCTTTCTTTCCCTTCCCTTCCTTTCCCTTCCCTTCTCTTCACTTCCAGTCCATTCTCTTCTGCTATATAACATTTATCATGATCATTTCCCTTTCTCCTTCTTTCTTTCTTTCTTTCTCTTTCTTTCTCTTTCTTCCTCTCTCTATTTTTCTGTTTTCTTTCCTTTCTTGCTCTTTCTTTTCTTCCTTCCTTCCTTTCCTTTTTCTTTCTTTCTTTCTTTCTTTCTTTCTTTCTTTCTTTCTTTCTTTCTTTCTTTCTTTCTTTCTTTCTTTCCTTCCTTCCTTCCTTCCTTCCTTCCTTCCTTCCTTCCTTCCTTCCTTCCTTCCTTCCTTCCTTCCTTCCTTCCTTTCTTTCTTTCTTTCTTTCTTTCTTTCTTTCTTTCTTTCTTTCTTTCTTTCTTTCTTTCTTTCTCTCTCTCTCCTTCATTCTCTCCATTAACCTCTTCATGTTTTACATCTGTTGAGGTCTGCTTTGTGACCAATTATATGGTCAGTTTTTGTGGCAGATACAATGAGGTGTTCAGAAGTAGGAATATTCTTTTGATTTAGTATGAAATTTTCTATAGATATTTGTTAAATCTATTTTAGATTTAACCATAACTTCTGTTAGTTTCACTGTGTATCTCTTATTTTTGTGTTTCACTGATCTGTACATTGATGAGAGTGGAGTGATGAAGTCATCCAAAATTATTGTGTGAGGTGTAATATGTACTTTGAACTTTAGTAAAATTTCTTTTATGAATGTGGGTTCCCTTGAGTTTGCTGCACTTGAAGTCTCAATTCTGAGATTCAGAAATTTCAGAATTGAGACTTTTCTTCATAGGTTTTTCCTTTGATGAATATGAATTGTCCTTCCTTAACTTTTTTGATGAGCTTTGGGGGAAAGTCCATTTTATTTGATATTAGAATGGTTACTCCAACATATTTCTTGAGATCTTTTGCTAGGAAATTGTTTTCCAGGGCTTAACTCTGGGATCGTGTTTGTCTTTGATAATGAGGTGAAGTTCCTTTATGAAGCAAAATGCTGTGTCCTGTTTACATATCTAGTGTGTGATACATATCTAGTCTGTGAGTCTATGTCTTACCATTGGAGAATTAAGTACACTGATATTAAGAGATATTAAGGAATAGTGATTGTCGCTTCTTGTTATTATTTTTCATTTTTGTTTGTGTGGTAAACTTCTTTGGCATTTGTTGAAAGAAAATTACTTTCTTGCTTTTTCTATGGTTTAGTTTCTGTCCATGTCTTGGCATTTTCTGTTTATTATCCTTTATAGGGCTTGATTTGTGAAAAGTTACTGTGTAAATTTGGTTTTGTCATGGAATTTCTTGGTTTCTCCATCTACGGTAATTGAGAGATTTGCTCGGTATAACAGTCTGGGTTATCATTTATGCTCCGTTGGGTCTGTATGCATCAGCCCAGGATCTTCCAGCTTTCATAGTCTCTGTAAAGAATTCTAGTGTAATTCTGATAGGGCTGCCTTTAAATGTTAATTGACCTTTTTATAATACTACTTTTAATATTCTCTCTTTGTTTAGTACATTTGTTGTTTTGATTATGATGTGACTGGAGGAATTTCTTTTCTGGTTGCATCTATTTGAAGTTATGTAGTCTTATTATACATTCAAGAGCATTTCTTTAGGTTAGGAAGATTTTCTTCTATAGTTTTGTTGAAGATTATTTACTGGTCCTTTATGTTGGGAATCTTCACTTTCTTCTAACCTCTTATTCTGTGTTTTTGTCTTCTCATTGTGTCCTGGAGTATCTGGATGTTTTGGGTTAAGACCTTTATGAAACCTTTATCAAAGAAGAATAAGGAAAGAAATCAAAGACTTTTTAGAATTTAATGAAAATGAAGGCACAATATGCACCTGAGATTCTTGCTTTATTTCTTGTATTCTATTGGTGATGCTTATGTCTATGACTTTAAATCGCTTCCCAAGGTTTTCTATGTCCAGTGTTTTAACCTTTTTTGTGTCTTTATTGTGTATTTCCATTTTTAGGTCATAGTTTGTACAGTTCCTTTACCTGTTTGTGTTTACCTGTAATTCTTTAAGAGAATTTTGTATTTCTTCTTTAAAGTTTTCTACTTGTTTATATGTGTTCCCATTTAAGGGACTTATTTGTTTCCTTCTTAAAGTCCTCTATCATCATCATTAGATATGTTTTTAAATCAGAGTCTTGCGTTTCTGGTATGTTGTGGTAATTAGAACTCACTGTGGTAGGATAACTGTGTTCATATGATGCCAAGTAACTTTCATTTCTATTGCTTGTGTTCTTATGGTTGACTTTCGCAAATCTAATATAGAATAAATATCCTGTTTTGTTACCTGGAGATAACTCTAGAAGACTGTCTATCTAACATATGTATCACAAAATCAGCTATGAGTTTACTTGGCATTCAAACATAACTGTAACAAGTTGTGTTTGATAAAGGAAGACTGAATCACCATCCATGCAGAAGCTCAGCATCCTGATTTTTCTTTCATTATGGCAACAGACTGGCAAGGAGGGTCGTTGAAATAGAGTACAGCATGTTCACAGTATTAGATAAATTAAGGTTAATAGCAGCAGCTATTAAAAAATACATCAAAAGACAAATACAAAAGAAATTAAAAAATAACAAAAGATAAGTGAGTACTCTAAATACAATACTCCATATAATAAAAGAATTACAAGTGTCTAGGAAACAATCCCTTACATAGGAAACAAGGCACAAGTTCTCCCTCACTATCCAGAAGCAACCAGGATCCAAGACCTAAGACAACTTCATAATCCATATCATTTGCAGGGCTTTTATTTATTGTCTTCTATCCAGTAGGCATATCTATTACCTAGAAAATAGTTGTGTATGGGTGTGTATGTGTGTATGTGCATGTGTTTGTGTGTGTTTTGCTGAAGATCTATCTAAGTCCATATCATAATAGGGCAGCTTACTTGAATTTCATAAATAAAAAAAGTTGCACTAACTGGTTTTACATCTTGCTATCTTTAGAATAATGCAAAACATTTTAGAATAGGTAAGAACATCTCTGTGCTTGTGGTTTTAATGCAAATAGGAAGGATCCAATGTGTGCATTTAGTCTGTATAAAAATATGGTTCATGGCTCAGAAATCACATATTTAAGGACACATTTGAAAACCACATTCACACACACATACACACTTACAGTTAACAAATAAATTTAAAGGAATGTAAAACTTCTGATATTTTGTTAAATATCTGGAATCTTCTGTACAATTAATGAAAAAGGGAAAAACACAGAGAAATAAAGCACATAGAATTTTATTTTACATTATTATAAAATCGTCTGTTCTCAGAACATTTCAAACATATTAAGATCTAACTAATGATTGCGAAGATATGTGCATTTCTTCCTGATGCTGATATTGTTTATATAACATTTCAAGAGAGTTACTTTTTAAAAAAATATAGTTCTAAAATTAATGTCTATAATGCATGAAAATGATAAGAAAACCAGGATTTTATTTTGTGCAAGTTAAAATATTTGTTGACTCATGGGAAACTTGGGATATGAAGTTTTAAATGTATTGTTCTGAAGTACTGCCTGAGGTCGGGGATATTGATTACCCCAGAAGTTCTTTTACTGTTGAGAATAGTTTTAGCTATCCTGTGTTTTTGTTATCCCAGATGAATTTGAGAATTGCTCTTTCTAACTCTATGAAGAATTGAATTGCAATTTTGATGAGGATTGCATTGAATCTGTAGATTACTTTCGGCAAGATATCCATTTTTACTTTATTAATCCTGCCAATCCAAGAGCATGCAAGATTTTTCCATTTTCTGAGGTCTTGAGTTTCTTTCTGCAAAGACTTGAAGTTCTTGACATACAGATATTTCACTCTTTGGTTATAATGACTTCAAGATATTTTATATTGTTTGTGGCTATTGTGAAGGTTGTCATTTCCCTAATTTCTTTCTTAGCATGTATATCCGTTGACCATAGGAAGATTACACATTTGCCTGCATTAATTTTATATCCCGTCTCTTTGCTGAAGTTGTTTATCAGCTGTAGGAGTTCTCTGTTAGAGTATTTTGGGTTGCTTAAGTATATTATCATATCATCTGAAATAGTGATAATTTGACTTCTTTCTTTCCTTATTTCTTTTTGTTGTCTAATTGCACTAGCTAGAACTTCAAGTACAATATTGAATAAGTATGGAGAGTCACAAGCTTTTTGCATTTTTTTGACTGTTGAGTCAACGATTTTTATTGTATCTTCCACATCTGAGATTCTTTCTTCTAAGATCAAGAATTGCCAAATAGGACCTCATAAAATTACAGAGATTCTGTAAGGCAAAGGACACCTTCAAAATGACAAAAGAGCAACCTACAAATTGGGAAAAGATCTTCACCAACCCTACATCTAACAGAGGAATAAGATCCCATATATACAAAAAACTCAAGTAGCTAGCCCCCAGAAAACCAAATAACCCTATTAAAAATGAGGTACAGCCACAGATATAAGACTTAGGATATGTTTCTTTTTTTTTTTTTTCTTTTTTCTTTGTGGATTTGGTTTTTTTTTTCTTTTTGAGACAGGGTTTCTCTGTATAGCCCTGGCTGTCCTGGAACTCACTCTGTAGACCAGGCTGGCCTTGAACTCAGAAATCTGCCTGCCTCTGCCTCCCAGAGTGCTGGGATTACAGGCGTGTGCCACTACTGCCCGGCGTTATTTTTTTCTTTAAAAAATTGTGCAGTTTAATAAATTCAAGGCTATTACCATGCATATCAAGAACTTGCGTATTTCCTCTCCCTCAGCCCCAATGCTACCATATAAGAGGACTCAAAGTATCATATCTTTGTAGGGTAGTAGTCCACACAGCATGAGAAGCTCATCAGCCAGGCATACATTTGGTCAATATTGACTCTTTTGTAAAAGATCCTAAGGACATTGCCAGGACATGTGAAGATTGAGGCACTAGTTATTAGGGCAGTTGATGACTTCATCCATGGGATAGGGAAATGGGATAGGCCCACATATGAGCCCTATGCGTGCTGAATGTAAAATTAAGTCAAGCAAACAGACAAATAAACAAACAAAAAAAAACAAACAAACAAGAAAATGAGGTACAGAGCTAAAAAGAGAATTATCACCTGAAGAACTTCAGATGGCTGAGAAGCATCTTAAGAAATGTTCAACATCCTTAGTCATTTGGGAAATGCAAATCAAAACAACCCTGAGATTTCACCTCACACCAGTGAGAATGGCTAAGATTAAAAACTCAGGAGAAAGCAGGTGTTTGTGAGGATGTAGAGAAAGAGGAACACTCTTCCACTGCTGGTCGGATTGGAAATTGGTAATGCTCTGGAAATCAGACTGGCAGTTCTTCAGAAAATTGGGAATGACACCTCTGGAGGATGCTGCTATATCACTCCTGGGCATATGCCCAGAGTATTCCCAGCATGTAACCAGGATACATGTTCCACTATGTTCATAGCAGCCCTATTTATAATATCCAGTAGCTGGAAAGAAACCAGATGTCCCTCAATGTAGGAATGGATACAGAAAATGTTGTATATTTACACAATGGAATACTAGTCAGTAAATAAAAAATGTATTCATAAAATTATTAGGCAAACGTTTTTAACAGAATAATATCATCCTAAGTGAGGTAATACATTTACAAAACAACCCAAATGGAATGAAGTCAAGGATAAGTGGATATTTGCCTAGAAGCTCTGAATACCCAATACACAATTCACATATGAAATCATTCCCAAGAAGAAGGACGGAAAGGAAAGGACCCTTGTCCTGGAACGGCTTTATGCAGCAATGTAGGGGATTACCAGTACAGAGAAGTGGGAGGCTGTTGATTGGGCATTGGCA
This sequence comes from Apodemus sylvaticus, assembly GCF_947179515.1. Taxonomy (NCBI): domain Eukaryota; kingdom Metazoa; phylum Chordata; class Mammalia; order Rodentia; family Muridae; genus Apodemus; species Apodemus sylvaticus. Next base: position 1,962,616 of record NW_026262996.1, read on the forward strand.
GGTGAAAGAAGGCTTCTGGGAATTATGGGGAGGGGAGAACCGCAAAGTGGAAATCATTTGGCATGTAATCAATGAATATAGAGAATAAAAGAAGAAAAAAGTAAATATCTAATTTAAAAAGTAAGATTTTCCATAATTGACCTTTGAAATATGCCTTTCTGTCCTTCCCACCTTTATTGGCATAGTCTTACATTGTTGTGTCCCACGAATATTTTATTCTTGTCAGTAAAGTATGCCATGATCTGTACTTGCTATTCTTGCAGCTAGTACCCCAAATCTCTAGCAAGCAACAACAGATATAAGTTTCAAATGATTGACAATTTCTACCTTGACATATCCTAGTTATGGCTAATGTTGAATCTAAAGTGTATAGAGTTCACTGGAAATATTATTGTGTGGGGTATCTTTAAATTTTACAACATCAATAGAGTCAACTATGACTTTTCATTAAGAACTACATAATCTTATAGTGACCATTGTATGAAGATCTGTATTCATTTGAGAAGACTATTACTCTAAACTCACCTAGTATTGTTTGGCCTCTGGTAGCTTATTTGTATACTTTATAGCAGTCTTCTTCAATCTTTCTAATGCTGAAATCCTTTAATACAGTTCCTTATGATGTGGTCGTCCCTAACCAAAACCATGTATTTTTGTTACTTCTTCATAATTGTAATGTTAACATTTTAAATCAATATTTCTTGGTAAATGTTTGATTCAGATTGAGTAGAACTATATAAAATACTTGATGGTCTATTGTATGTATAATCTTTTTATTTATTTATTTAATTTTCTATATTCTTTGTTTACAATTCAAATGCTTTCCTTTTTCCCAGTTCCCACCTCGCTATATGACTCATATGTACTCTTCTCTCCCCCTAGTCTCCAATCACCCCCTCCCTTTTCTCCATCCTGGTACTCCCCTACAATGCTGGATCAAATCTTACCAGGATCATGGCTCTCTCCTTCCTTCTTGATGAGAATCATTTGTATGTTTAATCTTAAAAGAAAGCACATTGCTAATATCTCAGTTTTGTTCATTATCATTCTTGTTTTTATACTCTTTGTGAAAGAAGTTGGTGGAATTATGTAAGAATGTATTTGTGTGACATATACAAGTGCTAAGTGGTTGCTTAAAGGCGATATTTTATATATTTCAAATAAGGTAAAGAAATCATTTACATATATCAATATGCAATGCCACAGATAAGACAACAGCAGTTAATATAATTTGAAGGCAATAGTATAGAAGGGTATTGTGATTTTATGTTTGATTGCAAAAATATTCAAAGATTTATATTGAAATATTTCTGATAAAATAAAGGAAACACATAGATGTATTAAAATTGAAAATTATCATGAAAAATAATACAGATAAAATGGTAGACAGAAAAAGTTACTAAATTAATTAAAAGGAGAATTACACACATTTTCTAATAAAATTGAAGGTATTGAGACACACAGACAATGTTGTCCTTTAATAGTTCACTGATGTCTGAGATCCTTCAACCACAAGGGTCTCTTGTGAAGGTCATTATCAGTAAAGATACCTAATTTTATAATGAGTTAAGTGATATGTGTTGCTTGTGAAGATGCTTTGAAGAATTGTGATCCTACATACATCCTTAGGGGGTATAGTGATATCAGCGTTCCATGCTGTGACCAGCATGTGATGCCATGATGGAATTTATATAGTTGTTATTTCTGATGGAGACATTGGTAATGGCTATGATTGGTGTTGCTGTTTGAGAATCTGATTTATTCCATGAAAATTCCCATGGTCATATTGAGGAAAGTAATTTTAGTTAGCACTAGAGAACAGATTGATGTCTGAGATCATATTCATCACAGGAACTTCTGCTGATGTTCCTCATGCATGCATGTAGCTCCTGATATACAACAAGCAATTGACATTGATGACTGTGATCTCACATGTAAGAAGAAGCTATGTTGGTATCAGTGCTGTTTGTTATGTCCAGTAACCATGATGGAGTCCATTATTCCTGTTGCTGATGGAGACCGCTGTTGAGGCTATGATTCCTGTTGCTCCTTGAGGATCTGCTGAAATCCAAAGCCCATGCTTATGCCAGTGCCCGTAGTAAGGTAAGAATTACAAGCTGATCCTGGAGATCAGATTGACATCTGAAATACTACCTACCACAAGGAATTCATTTGACATCCTTAAAGGATGTATGTAGAGCCTGCTGTCATCCATTTACTGTACAAGATTTCTACAGCTGCCAAAAGAGATAGTGATATCAAGGCTCTCTCCTGACACAGGAGCTGAGATTATGACCTTCATTTCTTTTTCCCTGTGAATCCATGCTGATATCAGTGATATATACTTGGCAATAGATATCATGGATTCCCCAAGATTCATGCTGTCAATGGTAACCTTGTCAGTCATCCATGGCATCATTGGGAACCATGGAAATACCACTAATCTAAACTTCAAGCAGAAACTATGATGATACAAATCATCCAAGCTGTTGACTTTAGCCAAGTTGAAGTCCTCACTCAGTGTTACATCTGAAGACATTATTAATATCAAGCATCCCTGAGACCAGAGGAGTCTACAGTGATGTTCAAACTCAATGTACTGCCTTGGATCATATTGAGCTGCATTTTAAGCTATTTTTGTTGATGTTATATAGTGGAACAAGACAATATTGTATGTCCATGAGAATTTTAGCCTGCACAGCTGTGATTTCAGTGACCCTAATACTATTAGCACAAGTGTGTGAATGTTTCCAAATGCCAATAAAATTATTCCTGATTCAAGTATTTCATACTTCTGAACCATTTAAGAAAAATCTCCTGCAATTCATAAGCAAGATATTTCTGTACATGATCACACTAAAACTCTGAAACTACCTTGATGTTACTGACACAACCTGTCAACATCCACCATGATATATCCCAGATCCCTGTTGCAGGGAATCTGGCAACAAGGTAGTGACTGATTCAGACTGCCACTTTTGAGGTAAATTGAAGTCTTCTGTGATACCAACTGCAATGACAAATATATTGATATTACTCTCCCATTCTGCCACTTGTAACATTTTGAAACCCATAGTCTGTGGGGTCATTGAAAAGTTCCAGTTTGTCTGTGATTCTTCAGCCAGAAGTGTCTAATGTAAAGTTCCTGGTCAGTACTGCTGCTTAAATGCATAATGAGCTAAGTACTGTGTCCAGAAGAAACAGCCGGATACCCTGAGGACACAACAGCTTAGGAATAGCCTAGAACCAGAGTCTTTCAATTACTGCCTGCACCCAGAGTTGATGTGGGCCAAAGAGCTACATACCCAAATACAACTATTACAAGAGAGTGATTCTTACAGAAGTATGTACACACAAGTGTACACAGAGAGAATGGGTCTCCCAGGAGCACAGAGAAGCCACATTCAGAACAGCAAAACCAGCTAACAACAGAGATAAGCAGATATCAAAAGGCAAACTCAAGAACATCATTAAAGAAACTATAACAACATGGCTTCATCTGAAGGAAGTTCTCCAACAAATGCAAGTTCTGGAAACCCCAACACACCAGAAAAGCAGGACATGGATTTAAAATCATCTCACATGATGCTGATAGAGGATTTCAAGGAAGATATTACTAACTCTCTGAAAGAAATTCAGGAGAACATAAGTCAAAAGGTAGAAGACTTTTAAAAGGAAACACAAATTCACTTAAAGAAATACAAGAGAATATGTGTCAACAGATAGAAGCCCATTAAGAGAAAACACAAAAATCCTTAAAGAAATGTAGAAGAATATGGGTCAACAGTCAGAAGTCCTGAAATATGAAACACTAAAATCCCTTAAAGAATTACAGGAAAACACAAACAAGTGAACAAACTAGGCAAAACTATCCAGGATCAAAAAACAGAAGTAGAAACAACTGAGAATTACAAGGGGAGACAAATTTGGAGAAAGAAAACTGGAAAGAAGTCAGGAGTCATAGATGCAAACATCAATGTCAATATACAAGTGACAGAAGAAAGAATCTCATGTGCTAAAGATTCCATAGAAAGCATTGACTCAACAGTCAAAGAAAATGCAAAATGCCAAAAACTTGTAACCCAAAACATCCAGGAATTCCAGGAAACAATGATTAGAATTATAGGTGTTGGTGTTTTGTCTAAGCTCCACTCCGCATCTACCTGGCAATAGCCAGGTATACCCTGTCCCATGGATCTGGCCCACTATAGGAGGGGCTACTCGATCCTCCTCTCTATCTTTGCTCTCTGCTCTCCCATATACTCTTACCTCACTGCCCCTTGAGCTCTCCCTCACCTCCACATGGTCATGGCCGTCCTCCACTCCACTCCACTCCACTCCACTTCTCTACTCTCTCTCTCTCTCTCTCTCTCTCTCTCTCTCTCTCTCTCTCTCTCTCTCTCTCTCTTTCTACCACTAACTCCCATACACTACTCTGAATAGACTCTATTCTATACCATGCCTGTGTGTGTGTGGTCCCTCAGGGGGCAGAGGTGCCCAGGCAAGGGCCTGCCTGGGCATACCCTTCCCTACGCTCTCATGCCACCTCCCTTAACCCCCAATGGGGGTTAAGAGAATTTAATAGAATTCTCTTAAATGGTTCAGTAGTATGAAATACTTGAATCAGTAATAATTCTATTGGCCTTTGGAAACTTGTGCTAACAAACAATATTAGTGTCACTGAAGTCACAACTGTGCAGGCTAAAATTCATCATAGTGGGCCAGATCCACGGGGTGGAGCATACCTGGCTATTGCCAGGTAGATGTGGGGTGGAGCTTAGACAAAACACCAACAATAGGTATAGAAAATAGTGAGGATTTATGATTGTAAAGTCCAGTAGCTACCTTCAACAAAATCGTAGAAGAAAACTTCCATAATCTAGATAGCGGGATACCCATGAACATACAAGAAGTCAACAGAACTTCAAACAGACTGTACCAGAACAGAAACATCTCCAGACACATAATATTCAAAGAATCAAATGTAAGAACCAAAAGAAAGGATATTAAAAACAACGAGTTAAAAAGGTCAAGTAACATACACAGGGAAACCTATCATAATTACACGAGACTTCTCAGCAGAGATGATGAAAGATAGAAGTTTCTGGGCAGATCTCATACAGATACTAAGAGAACACAAATGGCAACCCAGACTACTATGCCCAGAAAAACTGTCAATCACCATTAATAGAGAAACAAAGAAAATTTCCTGAACAGAAATTCAATTGCCTATACCCTAAGAACTAGAATTGACAAATGGAACCACATAAAATTACAAAGTTTCTGTAAGGGAAAGGATACTGCCAACAGGACAAAGTGGCAACTAACAAATTGGGAAAAGATCTTTACCAACACTACATCTGAAAGAGGGTTAATATCTAAAATATGCAAAGAACTCAAGAAGATGGACTCCAGAAAACCAAATAACCCTTTTACAAATGGAATACAGAGATAAAAAATGAATCTTCACCTGAGGAATATTCAATGGCTGAGAATCTCCTAAAGAAATGTTCAAGATCCTTAGTCATCAGGAAATGCAAATCAAAAGAACCCTGAGATTTCACTTCATACCTGTCATAATAGCAAAGATAAAAATCTCAGGAGACAGGAGCTGTTAGAGAGGAAGTGGAGAAAGAGGAACCTCCCTCCTTTGCTGGTTGGATTGTAAGCTAGCAAACCACTCTGGAAATCAGTATGATGGTTCCTGAGAAAACAGCATAATACTACAGAAGGACCCGGCTATACAACTCTTGGGACTTTATCTAGAGAATTCCCAAGCATGTAATAAGGATACATGATTCACTATGTTCATAGCCTGATAATTAATAATAGCCAGAAGCTGGAAAGAATCCAGATGTACTTCAACAGAAATGGATAGAGAAAACAGGGAGCATTTACACTGTGGAGTACTATTCAGTCATTATAAACAATGAATTCTTGAAATTCTTAGGCAAATGGATGGAACTTGAAAATATCATCCTGAATGAGGTAACCCAAAAACAAAAGAACACTTATGGTGTGCCCTCACTGATAAGTGAATATTAGCCGAGAAGCTTGGAATACCCAAGACACAATTCACACTTCAAATGATGTTCAAGAAAGAGGAAGAACAATGTTTCAATCCTTCAGTTTTTTGTAGAAAGGGAAATATAATATCCACAGAAGTGAATACAAAGGCAAAAGATTGGGAAGGGTCTGAGGGAAAGACCATCTAGAGGCAACCCTACCCAGGGATGTACCCTATATACAGTTACAAACCCAGACAGTTTTGTGGATTCACACAGGTGCTGGCTGACCAGACCAGATAGAGCCGTCACATGGAAGGCTCTGTTAGAGCATGACAAATACAAAGAGGAACACTCTCAGCTAGCCATTGAACTTAGCACAGGGTCCCCAATGGGGGAGCTAGAGAAACTATGTTCATAATAGTACTGCTTTTCATCATAAGAAACAAAATGGTGGTCATAGAACTTATTGAGTTACTAGCTGCCACAGGAAGTAATGGCGATTTCCCCAATGCATTCATGGGGCCCTCAATGCAGAGCATATTTTGGAAAGGATCCATATTGGCACCAGATTCATTATTGATGTTGAAGATCCATCCTGCCAGAGATATGCGCTCTCATCTGTATCCACTTTGATGTCAATGTTACTTCCTGACAATGGAAAAAAAATATTTGTGTGAAGGTTTTTCCTGCCTTGTGAGTCTACACTGATATCACTGATATAACTGACCATAAACACCATAGAATTTATACAATATTAGACCTTTACCTCTGCTACATATTTGGGAATAGGTGCAGATTCAGCCATTATATGACATTTGGTTGGTGACCCAGTACCTGAGAGACCCATAGGTTCATGAAAGTTGAGGATTTTTATTCTTTGTATGGAGTTCCTGTCCTGTTCAGGGCCCTCATTTTTTCTACCAAATATTCCATAATGGTCCCCAATCTCCATTCTGTGTTTGGATGTGTGACAGCATCCATTTGAGTCTGCTGCTGGGTGGAAGAAAAATTTGGGGTAAAATGATTTGTGGATGGATAAGTATGCTGTAGCTCTACCAAGGTTCCTGCTGTGTTACAGGTGGTAGCCTGTTCAGGTTCTACCCAATGTTGTAAGTCACAGCTAAGGTTATCTTCATTGATTTTTTTGAGGTGTCTCTACTAACAGAGGTCTCTGCACAACCTTAAGGTGCCTATACCCCACTTCTCAACACATCCAAGTTGCAGATTTCCATATCGATTTATAAGTCCATAGCATTCATGCTCTTTAGGGACTGGATTATCTCATTCTCAATGATATTATCAAGTTCCAAAAGTTTATCAAGTTTGATATGTCTGAAAAATTCATGTCTATGTTCTTATAGCTTAATAGTATTCCATTTTGTAGATGCACTCCATATGTTTTTTTTATCCATTCTGAAGTTTAGAGTTATCCTAGGTTGTTTCCAGTTTATGGCAATTATAAATAAAGCTTCTGTGAACAATTGTTCACAGAAGTTTAGAAAATGTCCCTGTGGGATGTTGCAAAATCTTTTTGGGAATATGACCTGGTGGGGTATAACTGGACCTTGAAGTAGAACAATTTGCAATTTTCTGAGAAACCATCAAATATATTTCCAAAGTGATTGTACATGTTGTACTCCCATCAGGAACGAATAAATGTTCCTCTTGCTCCATGTCTTTGCTAGTATGTGCTGTCACCTAAGTTATTGATCTTAGCTATTCTGACTGGTGTAACGTTAACTTTGGAGTTGTTTTGATTTGTATTTATATTATGACAAAGGACTTTTAAAATTTCTTTAAGTGTTTCCTGTCCCTTAGAGATTCCTCTATAGAGAAATTTTGTTTAGTTTTGTACCCCAGTTTTAAATTTGTCCCCAGTATTAGTTTGAGTTGGGGCAGTCTAAATTCTTGACTTCTTTATAAATTTTTGTTCTTTACCATCTATCAGATATAGGGTTGGTAAAGATCTTTAATCTATCTGAAGGCTAGTTTTTTTTCTATTGATATTGTCCTCTGCCTTTCAGAAGTTTTGAGTTTCATGAAGTCCAGTTCATCAATTGTTCATCTTAGATCATGGGCCATTATTTTTCTGTTTAGAATGTAGTCCACTGTACAATGAGTTCAAGGGTATTCCCCAATTTCTGTTCTATGAGATATAGTATACTCAGTTTTATGCTTTGATTCATTTGAATGAGTTTTGTGGAGGATAATAGAGATGGATCTGTTTGCAACATTCTATATGTAGACATCCACTTAGACCAGCACCATATATGGTAGGTGCTTTGGACTGTTTATTTCCAGTTCATGATCTTGTCTATTTTATCAAAATGGAGTATCTATAGATTTGTGTGGTTATGTCAGTGACTTCCATTACTGATACCATACAGTTTATAATAGTATTGCTCTGGAGTACAGGTTGAGGTCAGGTATGATGACACTCCCAAACTTATTTTAGTATTAAATATTATCTTAGATATCCTCATTTTTTATTTATCTCTATGTGGGTTAGAATTGGTTTTAAATACCTTTATATAATTGTATTAGTATTATGACAAAATTGAGCTGAATATTTAAATTGCTTTTGGTCAAATGGCCATTTTCACTATGTTAATCCTTTAAATCCTCAAGCATAGAAAATCTTTCAATTTTCTAATATGTTCCTACGTTTCCTTCTTCAGGTATTGAAAATTTTCTCACATGCTATTTTCACTTACTTCATTGGAGAGATGGCTCAGCGGTTAAGATCACTGACTGCTCTTCTGAAGGTCTTGAGTTCAAATCCCAGCAACCACATGGTGGCTCACAACCATCTGTAATTGGATCCGATGCCCTCTTCTGGTGTGTTTGAAGACAGCTATGGTGTACTTAGATATAAGAATAAATAAATCGTTTTTTTTTTTTTAAAGAGAATTACACAAAGATATTTTAAATTATTCATGGATACTCTAAAGGGTCTTGCTTTCCTATATTATTATCAGTCCATCTATCATTTATAAGAAGGTTGGCTACTCACTCCTTTAAGTTTATATCCAGCCACATTAGTGAATGTGTTTACATGATCACTTATTTATAGTATAATATCCATAATATCAATACTTTGACTTCTTCTTTTCCAATTTGTATCCCTTTGAACTCCTTTAGTTGTCTTATTACTGTGACTGAAACTTTAATTACTATAGTAAATAAATAGGGAGAGAGTGGGCAGCCTTGTCTTCTCCCTGATTTAATAATTTTTTTTAAGTTTCTTTACACTTAATTTCATGTTGACAATAAACTTCCAATATATTGGTTTGATAATGTTATGTATATGCCTGGTATTCCTGAATTCACCAACTCTTTTAACATGAAGTGTTTGAATTATGGCAAAGGCTTTTAACCACCTTATGAGATGATTATGAGATTTTTTTCTATCAGTTTGTAAATATGTTGGATTTTTTTGATGGATTTTCATATACTGAACCATCCACTGCATCCCTGGGATGAAACCTACTTGATTATTGTGGATGATATTTCTAATATATTCCTAGATACAGTTTGCAAACATTTTAATGGGTAGTTTTCCATCACTATTCATAAGAGGAAGTTTTCTTTTTTTGTTGAGTATTTGTGTGATTTGGGTTTCAAGATGACTATGGATTTATACAAAGAGTTTGGCATTTTTCCTTCTGTTGTATTTTGCTTTGTAATGACTATATGGTCAATATTGGAGAAGGAACCAAGGCATGCTAAATAGAAGGTATATTCTTTCGTGATTTGGTAAAATATTCTATAGATTTCTATTATGTTCATTTTATTCACAATGCCTGTTAGTTTCATTATTTCTCTGTTTAGTTTTGTCCGAATCACCTGGTAATTGGCAAGAGTGAGATATTGAAATCGCCTACTGTTGTTTTTGGTTTGATGTGTGATTTAAACTTTATTAATATTTCTTTTACAAATGTGAGTTCCCTTGTGTTTGGACCATGATTGTTCAGAATTAAAATATCTCTTGGTGAATTTTTCCACTGATGAGTACTGACTGTACTTCTCTGCCTCTTTTGATTAATTTCGATTGAAAGTCTATTTTATTAGATGTTGAAATGACTATTCATTTTTGGTCCATTGTCTAGAAAATTTTTTTCTTGCCCTTTACTATGAGGCATTATTTGTTCATATTAATGAGGTGTGTTTCTCAGATGCAGAAGAATGATGTTTTACACACATTTTTTAACCTTTGTTTTTTAAATGGGGACTTGAGTACATTAATGTTGAAATTAATGACCAGTGTTTAATAGTTAATTCCCTGTTATTTTGTGGTGGTGGTGTGTGATGTGTGTGGTGTGTGTGTGCACTTTTGTGCTTCCTTTTTTGTTTGATTTTTGGTTTTTGGTTTTTTGATGGTATGGAATTGCTGGTTTTAATACCTTAAATTGGTGTGTTCCTACTAGTATTTTCTGCTGCGCTCAAATTGTGGATAGATAATATTTAAATTTGGATTTGTCTTGATATATTTTGTTTTCTTTGTCCATGATAATTGATAGTTTTGCTCGGTAGTAGGGATTCTTTATTTGAGAGTTTCCGTTGAGTAGTTCGTTGTAATTCTAAATGGTCTGCCTTTCTAAGTTCCCTGCACTCAGGGAGCTGGGAATGCCCCAGATGACTCAACAAGCAGGTAAGATGGTTGGGGAAGGGAAACTAACTTTTTTGTATCAGGGTCTGGTGGTCTGGTGAAGGTAGGTGGAGAGGTTGTGAGAGATGCACAAAGAAATTATTTTTCATTAGGACTTTCCACAAAAGGAGGAAATATATTACTATGTCACAGCACTAGGAAATTTGAGAAAGAGTGTTGTAAAGGGTACCATGATCTGCTATCTGAAATAAAGAATAACTTCAAACTTTTCTTAAAATTTGAATATAACTTTCACTTACAGAACTACCACTGACAGGTTATCTGGTTGAGTTTCAATCTTCCAAGTAAATTGTGATGCAAGAAGTATCTTTATCTCAACAATGTTGTCAATTTTCAAACTTGGTAGCCACTGAATTTACAACCTCACATGCAAATGTATTTTACTCTCTCCTTTTCATTTGTTTGTAGCTCCTTCATCCATCTCTGAATTTTTGCAATCACTCTATAAAACTCCAAATTCAAAGTAATGGAATATTTGCTTTGCATGCAGCTATATATAATTAATGAAAATAAGATGATAATGCTTCAATCGTATTATCAGTGTCAGGGACTACATTTACTGTTCTATTTCACAGTCATAAAATCTCCAATGTACATTTGATATTTCTCGCCATCTTATTACTGTAAATGTGTAGAGGTACAGACAGGTACTCAGGAATCACCAAATAGAAATATGCTACAGATTCAATGCTATTCCCATAAAAATCCCAACCCAGTTCTTCATAGAACTAGAAAGAGCAATTCTCAAATTCATCTGGAATAACAAAAAACCCAGGATAGCTAAAACTATTCTCAAGAGTAAAAGAACTTCAGGGGGATTCAATATCCCAGACTTTAAATTCTACTACAGAGCAGTAGTGATAAAAACTGCATGGTATTGGTACAATATCAGGCAATCAGATCAATGGAATAGGATTGAAGACCCAGAAATGAACTAACACACCTATGTTAACTTGGTCTTCGACAAAGGAGCTGAAAGCATCCAGTGGAAAAAAGATAATCTTTTCAACAAATGGTGCTGGTTCAATTGGAGGTAAGCATGCAGAAGAATGCAAATCGATCCATTCTTATCTCCTTGTACCAAGCTCAACTCCAATGGATCAAGGACCTCCACATAAAACCTGACACACTGAAACTAATCGAAAAGAAACTGGGGAAGACCCTGGAGGACATGGGCACAGGGGAAAAGTTCCTGAATAGAACACCAATAGCTTATGCTCTAAGATCAAGAATTGACAAATGGGACCTCATAAAACTACAAAGTTTCTTTAAGGGGAAGGGCACTGTCAAAAGGACAAAATGTTAACCAACAGACTGGGAAAGGATCTTCACCAACCCTAAATCTGACAAAGGGTTAATATCTAATATATACAAAGAACTCAAGAAAGTAGAACACTGAGAACCAAATAACCCCATTAAAATGTGGGGTACGGAGCTAAACAAAGAATTTTCAAATGAAGAACTTTGGAGAGCTGAGAAACACTTTAAGATATGTTCAACATCATTAATCATTAGGGATATGCAAATCAAAACAACCCTGAGATTTCACCTCACACCAGTCAGAATGGCTAAGGTCAAAAACTCAGGAGACAGCAGGTGTTGGCAAGGATGTGGAGAAAGAGGAACAGTCCTTTACTGCTGGTGGGATTGCAAGATGGTGCAACCACTATGGAAATCAGTCTGGTGGTTCCTCAGAAAACTGGGCATGTCACTTCCTGAGGACCCTGTTATACTACTCCTGGGCATATATCCAGAGGATTCTTCAGCATGCAATAAGGACACATGCTCCACTATGTTCATAGCAGCCCTATTTGTAGTAGCCATAAGCTGGAAAGAACCTAGGTGTCCTTCAACGGAGGAATGGATAAAAAAAATGTGGTATATTTACATAATGGAGTACTATTCAGCCATTAGAAACAATGAATTCATGAAATTCTTAGACAAATGGATGGAGCTGGAGAACATCTTACTAAATGAGGTAACCCAGTCTCAAAAGATCAATCATGGTATGTACTCACTGATAAGTGGATATTAGCCTAGAAACTTTGAATACCCAGGACATAATCCACAAATTCAATGATGTCCAAAAAGAATGGAGGAGTGGCCCCTGGTTCTGGAAAGACTCGGTGCAAGAGTAAAGGGGAATTCCAGCACAGGGAATTGGGAAGGGATGGATGGAAGAATAGGGGGATGGAAGAGGGCTTATGGGACTTGCGGGGAGTGGGGACCAAGAAAAGGGGAAATCATTTGCAATGTAAATAAAAAAAACTTAAAAAGAAAAAAAAAGAAGTTTGATGCACATAGAGTAAGGCTATGTCATATCTGAGAAAATTCCACATATTTTCTTTTCCCTTTAGCTTTGTGGCTTTTTTCATTTTTATTTTTGAATAATTGATGATCCTCGAGTATTTATATGGAATAACAGATTTTTCTAAACTGGATATATATCTATCCAGTTCTTTTAAAATATTTTTATTTATGTAGGTTAAAACAATTCAGAAGCACATAAAATAATCATCACTCATTACCTGGAATTCTTTTAAAATTTACACAAAGTGTTCCCCTGGATGCATAAAGCATACCTCACCTCAATAATAATTTTGTTTCTATAGGTGATTGGTATTGAATATTCCTCCAATAATGCCCTTTTCAAGAAACCATAACTGAGTTGAATTAGTTTATATGATCTGGAGGAATAAAGAGAGAACACTTCTTGATAGAATCAGGAAATCATGAGAAACACATTAATTATAAAAATAACTTTTCTGAGAAGCCTGACAGAGAGAACCTTTCAATAAACTTGAGTTTTTCCTTTCTCCTCCTGAACAACAAACTGGTTACTACAGTTGCTAGACACACCACTGAAGTCTGAGGTTCTGAAGATTCTGTAGTAGTCAGGCAGAAGAATCTTTGTGATGTCAAGATCCTAAGGCTCATTCCAACTGAAACAGAAGCACATGCATTTCTTTACCTTATACTGAGGGTTTTTTAAAAGATTTTTTAACAGTTGTTGAACCATAACCCTTGTAAGGAAGTACATTTCCACAACCATACCTATGTATATGAAAGTTATATAGGTGATAGATAGAATATTGAGACGAATAGATGATAGAACAATAGACAGATAGATGTATAGCTACTCTCGTTGTGGTTCATTACTTTAACTTGCTTATATAATTTGAATATTAAGACATATACTACGTAAATAATACCTTAAAACAACATTTGATAAATCTTTCAAAGAATATGTAGAGAAACACTAGCTTTTATGAAGAAAGCATTTAGGAGCCATGAAATTAGAGGGGTCAGGAGGAATAGCAGACATTGCTTATCATCACATTGATCAAACAATAATATAAAGATATTTTCAAAAGCAATATGAACCCTGTTTCAAGGTATGCAACATTGAAAGTAAATTTACATGTTTGGAAAGGGATTCTTTTCTATCTGAATGAACATAAAAATATTGAAACCTTTTAAAAAGCTCATATCCAGTGAAAGTCCTGAAAATCAGACATCTCATAGGTTTTAGGTTAAATCTATCCAGTTTATAGGAAAAGTATGTGTTTGTAGTGGTATAAACAATTAGACACTGCAGAATATGTTCCTCTCTCATATCCAGGATATATATTTTTAAGGATTATAGAAAACATTCTTTTGGAAGTTTAAATCATGCCTCCATTATGAAACTTTGTTTCTTTAGGGAATTAACAATGAATATTGCTAATAAGTAAGATTGCATGAAGCCACTGCGAAGTTATAAGTTAGTTCTGAACAGCTGGAAGATTCTAGATACATCATGTCCTAAAAATCATAACTATCAAATTAGTTTTATACGTACCTTTACAGTGGAGCCTGGAATCAAGAACCAATCAATGGATGGAAAATTATCGATTTCTGTTTCGTCACTAAATATCAAACTGAAGACTGCAGTTGGTAAACCAACCATTGAGATCTTAGGATTCTTTGTTAGTCAGTGTGACAGACGATTGTGATTCATAGGCTCATGCCCTAACTGACAAAGTGAAAAGTACTTCAATGTCCTTCAATATTTTAGATTTAAAAATGTATTTTTCTTTTACAATTTTTGAAGCATTAGTATTTTTCTTAATTCAAAATTTTCACAAATATATGTCTGTTATGATAGATGATATATAACTAAAAAGATAGGTAGAAAGAAGGAATATACATTCCTTCTCTCTATATATACATATATATGTATATATTGATATACATATGATATATATACATATATATGTATATATATTGAAAATGGACTTCTATGTTTCTTCAATTTTCCTTGAATTTATTTTCAGAGATTTAAAACACTAGATAATATCCATCTCAAACTAAACTGTCACACTTGATTTATTATTTCTTTTGATTTCAAGCAGGTACAGAACTCTCAACCCTTACTGTTTCAATCAAATTAATGCTGAAAATACAGACATGGGCCAAAATCTTCCAGTCATTTGGCTTTCTATAGATTTTAGCTTTTCAGTCAGTGAAAAGACAAATGTTGAGTGGCACATCCTAAATAAATTTATTGAGTGAAATGTGCCAACT